>NC_033802.1:34008985-34022914 GCF_001876935.1 Asparagus officinalis | reverse complement strand
TATGATCACATGAATCAATCAGTCATTATCTTCAATGAGAGCCTCATTTCCTTTCTAGTCCTTCAGAACTGCATTAAGCATATTTATAGTATTAATGGGCTGAAATCCTATGAAATTTTCTGTTCTTTCTATAATCCTTTTGGCTGAATTGTTTTATTCAATAGAGAGAAAGGGAATTGAGAAGAGTTCATTCAGTTGTATTCCTAAAATATCAAAAAAACCTCTAGGAAAAATTTCTATATTAAGTTCCTAAAAGATAGAACAAATTGGAACTAGAACTACTTGTAGCCACAAAAGTACATGATACGATATGTACACAAAAAACAGTAGCATTAAATAGTACAGAAAGTAGTCATCAACAATATGCCCATAAGATGCTCATTCTACTCAAGTAAACTGCCAGAGAACGCAAAAGATATTAGCCAGTTTCAAATGTTATCGCTTATTTTCTTATCGTCATATAGTATCCAAGTCATCAATGATCCAATTTCAAATGACATTGCCTAGGTCCTTCACATAATATAGGATCTACATCATGTACTATCCAATTTCAAACGTTATCGCCTATCTCCTTCACGTCATAGAGTATCCAAATCATGCACGACCCAAGTAATAAACTCTAAACAACTCTTGAATATATTTCCTCTTCAAAATTTTGGTCATATCTCCAACGTGATGTACAAGGTCTAATTGCATTTTCTAGCAGAGTTGCATTTTATCGAATGAAATTATCTAATTAGCCTAACCTGAATCAACAAAAATACATAGGATGAACAAGAGTTGAAATTGTCCATTGTCTAATAATGCACGCCAATTCAAACTCAAAACATAGAGATAGAGAGAGAAGATTACCGGACCCCGGCATCACCGACGATCCCAATAGCCATTCCCGCAGACAGCCCAGCAAGTCCACAAGCCAAACCCGAGGAAAGATGAGCATACCCATCGAACAAATAGTACGATTTCGCCTTAGGGTTAATCCCAGTACTAATAATCACCGCTATAATCAACCCATAGATCCCCAAAACTCCCGCCATGACCACCGCACGATCGGAATTTCATTCCACTCAGCTCCGGCGCCATCACTCCCTCGACGCACTCCGCACCGCTCTTCGCCGTCACGTACGGTCGCTCCAGTTGCCTATGGAGAGAAAATTTCGGGAAATTCATTGAAAAAGTTAGGGTTTTGGAGCAAATCAAGGGGAGAATTCTTGGGCAGAGAGATCGTTACAGGAGAAGACTAGAGCGGCGGCGGCGCCGAGGAAGCCGAAGAAGGGGGCGGTTTCATCGCCGGCAAAGGAAGTCATTGCTGCAGAAACCCGAGATCTTGGAAACCCTAGTTTTTTTTCCAATTAAATATCTAGTTTTTAAAAGGGGACAAATTTTCAAAACCAACATCATTCCACATTTCATCCCAAAAAAGACCCATTTTAAAGTTATTTGCAAAAACAGACTTGGTTTCAGTCTTGGCGGTGAAACCAGGTCAGTTTTTGTGAAAAGGAGCCAGAAACTTCACTGGAGTTGAACTCCCGTGAAGTTTAGCAAACCTGCTAAACTTCATGGGAGTTCAACTCTCATGAAGTTTCGAAAAAAAATTTTAAAAACCGACCTGGTTTCAGCTCCAAGGCTGAAACCAGGTTGGTTTTTGAAAATATTTTTTAAAGGGGTCTTTTGGGGGATTAAATGTGGAAAGAGGTTGCTTTTGAAATTTTATCCTTTTAAAAGGAGAGAAGGAAGGGGAAGAGTTCGAGAGGTTGGAGGAGGGCTTAACGTGTTACAATGTGATAGGTAGATTAAATTTACCTTAAATGGGCCCATGTTTGGCCAAATAATTATTTCTCATTATTATCAAGGCTCTGTTTGGATACCATGGTGTTTTATTTGTATTCATGGTGTTTTTGCTAAAAGTAAAATATTAGGACTCATGTTTACGAGCCTACTTTCTAATCTAGTTTTGATGATTAACAAATAATTTATAATTTAATTTTCTAGTATTTGTGTTTTTCCCCAACATGTATCCAGGTTGGATGGATTTGCGCCTTATCGACGATATTCTGAATTTGGTGGATATTTGTAATGAAGCCGTCACATTCAAGTTAAAGATTCAAGATCGATTTTCATGTACATCAGATTGGATATATTAGTTTAGGAGTTTATATTTTGTGCGTTTATACTTTAAGCTCAAGTCATACAGAAACACACCTTTCTTGACTTATCGTATCACTTGAGAATATAATGAGTTTTTGGATTATAGAGTAAACAATACTATTTTACATCTTTTCTAAAGTCTATTAATTTATTAAAAAGAATCTCAAAACTTGTTTGAAAGAATTTTGTCAAAATCAAGTATTTAATGAACTCGTATCTTGAACTTTTTGCAAAATAGTAAGTTTTCACAATCGGGAAATGATATTTCAAAATTTTCTTCTTTAACATGTTCATTTTCATGTATATAAACATATTCCTAAGTTTTACTATTTTTGGAGTTGATTTGTTATTTTTAATTGATTTTACAAAAGTAGTTTTTTCAGCAGAATATGTGTGTCTGAGTTTTCAGACAAATCAGTCGACCGATCACAAGTGATCAGTCGACTGATCACGTCTTACCAGTCGACTGATGTTGTTTATCAATCGACCGACGGTATACTGATTTTCCTATTTTTGGCCAATGATCGAACGACCGGTCAACTGATTCTTTCGACCAGTCGACTGATCAACTATCAGATTGCCAGTAACGGCTAGTTTTTAGGTTGTTTTGTTAGAGAGACTATATATATGCCTCATGACTCATTTGTTTCACTAAGAAAGTTTACAAAAAAGTATTTGACAGTTTGTTTTAAGGGTTTTTGAGAAAAATCAAGTTTGTTTATGTGAAGAGAGTTTCACAAAGAGAAAGATATTCAATTTCAGCTTTGAGGCGTTCATCCTCAAATCATCTATCTCTCTTTGTTTGGAGAAGTTTTTCTAAACTCATTTCTAGCTATTTATTATTTTGATTCTCATATATTTATGCTAGATTGATTTAAGTTTAACTTTGATTTTATTATACTCATTGATTACACACACAACCACTTGAGCTTTAGTATTTCACATATTGTATATTTGGGTTGTGAGGTTGCATCTTTGAGTGAACTTAAATTTCATCCTCGTCTTTGTTAGAGAACAAATCTTTACTTGAACAAATTGTCAAAACACGCTATTATACACAAGGATGCTTAGAGGAGTGGTTGGGAGAGACCGGAGTCAATTCCAAAAGGAGTGGCTTGGTTGTAAAAGCCTAGGGAGAGGTATTAATTCCAAGCACTTGAGGAAGGTGACACGGGTAGGCCAACACTTAGAAGAGTGTCTTGTGGGATTGACAACGTGTGTATTGTAAAAGTTTTCGGTGAGCTTTAAAAACCGATTGTGTAGTTATTTGAGATAGCGAAGAATCTCCTCGATGTGAGGAGCGGAGACGTAGGTCGAGGGTTGACCGAACTCCGTGGTCATTTCCTTTGTGTTTGCGATTGTCTTGGCGCACTATTATCACTGTTATATCTTGTGCGTGTTTATATCGCCTATTTTGTTATATTGTTTATCCGTGGATATATCTTATTATACATCATATTGCTAGGATATTAGTTAATTAGTTTTAATTTGGTATCAATATCGGATTAGATTAGCAAATACCATATTCACTTATGACGTCCCTGTTTTCACATATGGCTACAGTCTAATGTGAACCCAGAGATGTCAAACCTGCTATGCATCCATACTGTGTAACAACATGTTTTACCATCATAGTAATATCTCTCTAGTGGAAATAACAACAAGTGTAGGTACAAAACAGATACAATAAGGGAAATAAATACATTAGACATGATGTAGAAAGAGATATCTAATAAATATAATCATGTCTCAACTAAATACATTAGACATGATGTAGAAAGAGATATCTAATAAATATAATCATGTCTCAACTGAATAAACTAAATACAACTAAAGTCTAAAATAAATGTGAAGTATCTCAATATGAGTCAGCTGAAAATAAACTAAGGCACACATCCTTTACAAGATAAAATACAAAACTCTGAATGTCTGAAAGAAAATATCAACTATGGTGGAGTCTCATCTACTAAAAATATGTGATGGTGACTATGCTGGAAGTCCGTCATTCTGTAGATCTTCAAAACTTTGAGCTGCTACCTGAAAGGAATTGAAAAATAAAAAGAGAACTAATAAGAGCGTCAGAACGCTACAGCAAGATCATCTACATCCACCCCCAGGGGAAGGGCTGTTAGATGTGATGGATGCTCTATCTATTAAGCATAGTCTATCTAGATCATTTACCATGTATCTAAATAGAATTAATATTTAGAAACCTACAACACGAGACGTAGTACGTCAAGCGAAATAATCCAAACAAGGAAATCCTCATGTATATACCTTATGTCTCAAATTATAGATAACTAACTATCAATACCGAACTAAGAATAAACAATCTAAATAGAATTAATAATTAGAAACTCATAACACGAAACTGGTACGTCGAACGAAATAATCCAAACAAGAAAACTCTCATATATATACCATATGTCTCAAATTGTGAATCGCTAATTATCAATTCCAAACTAGGAATAAAGGAAAGCAATACAAGGAAGTAAAGTCATCACAATATCAAACCAAAAATATCTTCTACTATCCCTTGGGAGATAATATAAATAACAGTATATAATCTCGCGTACCCACAAGAGTAAAGTACCTCGGTCATATATAACTCAGCGATGAGTCATGTTCATAATAGCGTCCACTAAGACTCAGACTATCAGATAATTATCACAATACAAATTATTGCAAAGTTTATAATTCATCGCATTATCATACGGGACAGACTACCAAATCGACATCCTAATAGTATACACGGGTCATTAGTCTTATCGCATTAATATGCAGGACAGATTACTAAATCAAGGCATCCTAGGTATATGGCTCATAAGCCTCATCGCATCTACGTGCGAGACGAACTACTAGATCAAGCATCCTAAAAAATTTGACTCAATGGCCTATACCAATATTATATCGACGCACTATCCCAAGTAGTACTAAACGATGTAGACATCCAAAAATACCAAAAGACGAACATCATCAAGAAGTTCACTCGAAAGCATCGAAGTTCATTTTCAAAGACGAGGTTCGCCATGCAACGAGGCTCGACATCAAGATGAAGCTCGTGATTAGAAACGAGGTTTGAAATTCATCATTGGAAGAGAAGATAGTCAGTGAAGACGAAGCTCGTTAATGGAAGTTCACAAAACTTTCTACGCAATTGGACTCAGCTTTTAAAGACGAAGTTTGTCAGTGAAGACAAAACTTGTCAAATGGAGTCAGTGAAAACAAAATTCGTCAGGAAAAGCTCATCATAGCACGAGGCTGGCCTTACTAGTTGAACCTCGTCGGGCATTGAGACTCATCTAATCTGACGAACCTCACCACGCAGTGAGGCTCGTCATCCATGTTAAGTTTGGCCGTAACAGTCACGAGGACCCAATCAGCCACGTGGGCTAAATTGCAAGAGGCAGTTATGCCCTCTATCAACGGTTTCAAAACGTCAGTTATGTGCTAAAGCCCTATAAATAGCCATGAATAGCTACGAAGAAGAGATAGAAGATCAGAAATCAAAAGAAAAGCTCTCGCGCACAAGCCGAAGACCCGAACTTCGGTTCTTGTAGTCCAAGTCATTGTCAGAAGCTCTTGTAATCTGTTTCTAATCGTCAATGGGAAGCAATCTCGACTCAAGCATTGAGGGAAGCATCCTCTAGCCACCTAGAACCCACCTTAAACAAAAGAGAAGTCAAATCTATCTTCTCTTTCTTTGTAATCGAGAGAGTGAATGATTGTAAAAGGTTCTTACCAAGTGATAGAACCATTTTTAAAACAAGAATCAATCAACTTTAATTTTTTGACCCTACAGAAGATGGCGACCACAGTGAGAGAAGTTGTTCTTTCTGGCGAACTGGTGGTGGCCTAATCAGATCAGATCGAAGTGGGAACTGAGGTTGAAACTCTAGTCATAGAGTTCGACCAGACGAAGTATGAGGAGTTTCTCTCCTCTGGTAAGTCTAGTCCCACGAATGCACTAAAGTGTTGTTGAGTCTCTTATGAGACTTCAGCCCATGTGGCTTTTAATGATTCAACTCGAGTTAACCTTGAGGAAAGGTTTATGTCTTTCAAAGATGAGACTCCAGTAACTAGCCGCTAGGTTAAGAAATGGGTGGTCAAACACCCTAGCCAAACTTCAGCTTCTGTTAACTAATGTGGCCAAAACCTGGCCGCTGTTGATGAACCTTGCCCACCTTCGACTGAGGTAGTAACTTATGTTGGTCCACTTTCAAGATGTGCATGACAACATTAATGTCAAAGCCAAGCTCGCCGTAGGGCTCAAGCTTTGGTCTCGTTGGACGATTTCTGCTATCGATCGAAAGTTGACCAACGCGAGGCTAATAAGTCTATTGAGGGTCGGCTAGTTGAGGAATGTCAAAATGACGGACCTCATCCCCTTACCCGAGTAGGCTCAGAGAATGAACCTCATCCATAGAGTGAAGTTAAACTAACTCAGCAAGTTGTTCACACCGAGGTTCATCAAGAGATTGAACCTCAAGTTAAGAATCGACCGAGAAGGCGGATGCGCCAAGCTCGTCCTATCAACGAACCTCGTCATAAATACATGACTGACGAAGCTTGTTCGGCTACCCAAGTTCGTCAACCTCTATCATTTAGAGGGTCTCACTCGGGTAAAACTAAGTTGACAAAGCCAACTAGTGGTAATCCCACCGTTGACCTCCATGATTATCTCACATGCAAACGTAGCATGAGTCAGATGTAATCTCATTACTGCTGTGAGAAGCTTATCTCTACAGTGCTTTTACAATGCCCATGTGGGGAGTCAGCATACAAGTCTTCAATTTTCAAACGCTTGACTGAGACATCAACGATCTCTTCATCCAAAAGAAGACGCTTTCATCCCAAGAAACAAGCGCCTAAGAATTGCCACATTAAAGTGACAATTAATATAGTTGGCAATGGTAAGAGCAAAGTCTTAGCTGATTCTTCTGAATCTTCTGATACTGAGTACTCTCCAGGATTAGGTGAAATGCTTGTTGATGAACAAGGGGTGTATTGGCATACTCGTACTCATACTGGAGTGGTGATCCCACTAGACTACCAACGATTAGCAGGTATTATAGACAAGGCTGATGAAGAGCCTAAAAACTCAGTCATTGCAACCTCTCAGCCTTCTAGTACCGATCAAAGTGAACAGGCGAGTGCCTACATGGCCGAAAATGATGAAGACATGGCAAGGAGGTTGGAAGAGCAACAATCAACTATCCTCCCACAATAATAATCTATCAGACGCTTGGAAGCAATGGTAGAGAGACTCCTCAGGAAGAAAGATTAGAAAAAAAAAGAAAGTCCCTTCCCAAGCCTTAGGATCAAGGCGTAGGCGACCTTCACCCTTCGATGAAGAAAATAGCCATCGAAATCAAGATGGCAATGATGAAGAAGATGAGGAGGAAAGGATTCTGAATATTCATTCTGAATCGTCTGAAGCTGAATCCAATCCTCGCACGAAAGTACGAGACCAAAAATTAGATGATTTCCAAAAGCAACTTGATGTGTTGAAGCTTCAAGGAAACTTTAAGGATTTAGGGGTGACCAGGCCTTACCCTGCTGAATGGGATGATGTCCCTTATCCCCCCAAAGTTCAAACCACTCAACCTGGTGCAGTTTTGATTGCAAGAGCTCCCCTTTGTTGGGTCTATTTATTTTGATGATGATTAACAAATAATTTATAACTAATATTGTTTATCTAGTATTTATGTTTTGTATTTATTTTAGGCAAACAATATGTTAGAGGATGGATGGAATCAAGCATTCACGATTATATCCAATGGAGGTTGGCGGAATTAATATCAGAGCTTGGTGCTCTTTGATTTAAGGTCTAATCGTCTTGAGTTAAAGATCCAAGTTATCTTTATGCTAATCTAGTTTTGATTGTTATCTTGCTTGCACATAATTATCATGAATATGGATGGTGCATCTTGTTTAGGCTATGATCCTAATATTGCTCCTAAATTCAATGTTTTTCCCTATACTCAACGGTGTTTTAGATTTAAAATATTTGTTGAATCTAAAAATATCGATTTGTGGGAAGTTATTAATAATGCTTATATTATGCCCACTTTGGAAAAATCCAAGTGGAGCAAAAATGATAAAAAGATATTTACAATGAACAATCTTGTGTTAGAGTTTTTATTAAATGCATTTGATTCATCTATGTCTAACAAGCTTGATTCTTTTGATAGTGCTTACAAACTGTGGAAATTTATAGAAGCACATCAAAAAAACTTGGAGGCAATCCAACGAGCTTTGGCGGCTTCCTCTTCAAGTTCTATTGGAGCATCATGCACACGTCCACTAAGGGATAACCCTAGTGTGGTAAGCGATTCTGATTCCGATGATGAATTATCTATTAGTGAAATCGCTTGTGCATATGATAGATTAGCGCATGCCTACAAGAAATTGCAAAATGATTTTATTGATTTAAAAAGCAAGCATGTAGATTTGAAATCTGATCATGAGTCGCTAGCTTCCAAACTTGATATTGTTGTTAAAGGCAATGCTATTTTGAAAGAAAACAATGAGTTATTAAGTTCGAAAAATAATAACATGTCTTCATCTATTGCTAGCTTAACTCATGCTAATAATGATGCCATGATAGAAGTAGAAACTATTAGAAATGAGTTTAATTCATTTAGAAATGATCATGTTTCATCTACTTCTATTTCCATTGCATTTGTGCATAATGATGAATTGAATCATGTTAAGGATCGCATATCATCTCTAGATTCAACCCTTAACACATGTATTGTTAATAACAAAAAACTTATGGACTTATGTTCAAAATCGTGCTAACTCTTCAAAACCAAGCACTCACTATGCACATATGTATAGCAAAGTTTATAAGTGTTCTATTTGTGGCCGAAAAGGCCATATTGCTAAATTTTGCTATGATGCATACAAACATAAAAATATTAGTGCTTCTTGTGCATCTCATAAAGCTTCATCATCTTGAACACATGCACATGCACCTATTGTTAATCATAAGCATGCTCATGTATATCAATGTAATTTTTGTGGTAGATTTGGCCATTTGGCAAAGTTTAGTTTTGATTTAAAAGAGGTTCAATTTTGCCAAATTCTTCAAATAAACCACGTTTGTTTAATAATGCTTCACATTTGCAAAATAATTTTAAAGAACAACCTATTTTTGCAAATGAGTCTCGTGTACAACCGTTTGGTCAACATAAGCAAATGCTTCCTTTTTATTGTACTTATTGCAATCGGAAGGGTCATTTGAGTAATTTTTGTTATGAGCGTGTTCGTGCACCACATGCGTCCAAGAGGATTCATAGCTCTAGGACTTTAAGCTTAAATGATAGGGGTCATATCCCTAAATCTTTTGGTACCAAGATTACTTGGGTACCAAAACAAATTTAATTTATTTTAAAACCAAGATTTTTAATATTTTTATTTTTTTTCATTTCTTGATTTTTGAAAATTTTGTTTTTATGATTTAAATCTTGATTTATGATTTTATTTGAGTGATTTGTTTTCATTTAAAAACTTTTTTCATGATTCTCATGTTTTTCTTTCAATTGTTTTCATAAATCTATTTTCACATGGTTTTTATGTGCTTTGAGACACAATTTTTTAAAAATAATATATCTATATGTGTTCTCATTGTCCTTTATATGTAAGTTCTTAGCATGTTTTTCATCTATGCTTACTCACATATTTTGCCATGATCTTCATTGCATATATTCCATGAGGCATTTTGATAGGGGGAGTTTTTTCCAATATTAGTTTTATACTCACCGTGCTTATTTGTAGGGGGAGCTTTCGCCCTCTTCATTCTTTTATTTTCCCCTTTTTGATGTCGTCAAAGGAGGAGAAATATTATGAGTATATTCTTTTTGTTTATATACATGATAATTATAAATTGTATATTTATTTATTTTCATGCATATATACCTTTTTGTAAATTGTTTGTCATCGTCAAAAAGGGGGAGATTGTTGGGTCCGTTTGTTTTGATGATGATTAACAAATAATTTATAACTAATGTTGTTTATCTAGTGTTTGTGTTTTGTATTTATTCTAGGCAAACAATATGTTGGAGGATGGATGGAATCAAGCATTCACGATCATATCCAATGGAGGTTGGCGGAATTGTGGTATAAAGCCTATGTAATTTAAGTAGAAGATCCAGGTTCAAGCTTCATCCGTAAGCTTACTAAGATAGAGCTTCGTTAAAGTTCACAAGCTTAGGTATATCTAGTTTTAGATTTTATATTATGTGTGTTAGTACTTTAAGCTCAATTACATACACACACATTTTATTGGTTTATATATATCTATAAAATCATTTTACAAAAGTTTCAATATTGTGTTTATGTCAAATGACAAAAACATGTATGTTTAGTTTTTATGTTTTGGACTATTTTACAAAATGATGATATTTTACAAATGTGAATGATGATATTTTACAAATGTGAAGTGTAATTCAAAAATTTCTTCTTCTAACTTGTTCATTCACATGTTCATAAATATTTTCCAAAGTTTCATAATTTTTGGAATTTATTTGCTATTTTTAAAGGCACTTCAAAAATCAGTTTTTCAGTTTTAAACAAGCTGATAGTATGTTATCAGTTGACTGATCGGTCGACTGATGATTTTAGTTGACTGATCAGTTAACTAATGAATGTGTTTAGAATCATCATTTTCTCTCTGCTTTGTTTTAGTCGACTAATCAGTCGACTGACGTGTCGACCGATGACCTGTTTACAGTTTCCAGATTTTTAGTTTTTTGACCAGTTTACAAAATAAATTATTTCTCTCAAATGGGAAGGTATATATACAAAATTCTTTTTCTAACATGTTCACATATATGTTTAGAAATGTCCCTCAAAATTTCATGAATTTTGGAGTTTATTTACTATGTCAAATTGATTTTACAAAGTTGGGTGTTTCAGCAGTTTTTAGAAACTATAATATCTATGTTAAAATATTTATTTCTCTTATTTCTCTCAATTGGGAAGTGATTTTTTATAAATTCTTTCTCTAACATGTTTATCTATATGTCTAGAACCTTTCCTCAAAATTCATGATGTTTGGATTTGATTTACTATTTTTAATTGATTTTACAAAGCCAGATATGTAAAATTCTAGAACTCTAAAACTGTTTGTTTTTCTTCAGGTCGACTGACCAGTCGACTGATGAGGTTATCAGTCTACTGATGAACAGTATCAGTTGACCGACAACATTATAACGGCTAAGTTTTCTAGATTTTTATATTTCCGTTATTTTATATTTTTGCTTGGTTTTCTTGGGTTTTTGGGCTTTCTTTCTTGATTCTATATATACCCCTTGCCCTCTAACATTCTAAAGTAATTAAGAAAAGTTTTAAAAGAGGTTTAACAAGTTTAAAGGATGTTTAGTGTTTGTTCAAGTTTGAGTTTTGATTTTCAAGTTTGTAAAGCAACTTTCACAAGAGCAAGTGGAGATCATTCTTTCGTGTTTGAGCATTCACTCTTCTCCTTCTCTCTTGTTATCTATAGAGAAGTTTTCTAAACTTAATTTCTAGCTTTGTATTTATATTATTTTTTGATTATCATCTCTATAAGCTAGATTTTCATAATTAAGTTTAGTTCAATTTTGTTTTATTGAATCTCGTTGTTACACACACCCACTTGAGCTTTTAGTATTTACATACATAGTATATTGGGATTGTGAGAGATTGTAACATTGAGTTGTGCTTAATTGAGTTCTCACCTTGTTTAGAGAACAATCATTTGTTGTGAGCTTTAATTGTGAGAGTTGCATATTGTATTACACTTGGACACCGAGAGAAGTGGTTGGTGAGAGACGGGGTCTGTTCCAAGAGGAGTGGGGTCGGTAGTAAAGCCTAGTGAGAGGTGGTAATTCCGAATACTTGAGAAAGGTGACATGGGCTAGGCTAACACTTAGAAGGTGTGAAGTGTGTTTGTAATTGTGTGAAGTGTATTTGTGCTTAATTGTGAGGATTCATTTTGTATTACACTAGTACACCAAGAGGAGTGTGTGGTGAGAGACGTGGTCGTCCCAAGAGGAGTGGGGTCACTAGTACACCAAGAGGAGTGTGTGGTGAGAGACGTGGTCGTCCCAAGAGGAGTGGGGTAGGTGGTAATACCTAGAGGTAGGTTGTAATTCCTAACAGAGAGACGTGGTCGTCCCAAGAGGAGTGGGGTAGGTGGTAATACCTAGAGGTAGGTTGTAATTCCTAACATTTGAGGGAGACACAGGTTAGAGACCAACAATTGAGGCGTAGTTAGTATGTTTATATTGTGAGTGATTGTAAAGTTTTCGATGAGCTAGAAAATCGAGTGTGAGGTGTAAACATTATTCGGGTGAGCGTAGAAAACCCGGTTGCGATAGTGAAGATCTTCTCGAGGTGAGGAGCGGAGACGTAGGTCGTGGTCATATCTTATATTTTCGTTTGGCTTGACGCACTTATATTTTTGTTCATTTTTATTGCCATTCTCTCATTGTTTACTTCATCCACTATATTATTTATATTTTGTTTACCCTTGTGATATTTGTATATCCTTGCATATATATCTTGTTGTATATCTAATTTGCTATGATATATTATTAATTAGTTTTAATTAGTATTAAATCGGATTAGATTAGCATAAACCCTATTCGCCCCCTCTAGGGTTCTTTCCTAGTGGCATTAGGGTACTTTCAATTGGTATCAGAGCACTTTCATCCTTCGCAACATATTTATTATTTCTAGGCACAGACTGGACATATAATGGGCAATGATCCTATCATGACCAGGTTGTTCATTAGTACCCTCAAGGGAATTGCTTTTGAATGGTTCAGGAGATTAGAGCCTGGAACTATTAAAAGCTAAAAGGACTTGGAAAGGCTCTTTATGGCCAGATTTTTTGATGATGAAACAGAAGTGTCTATGGCCACTCTATTGGCTAAGAAACAAAAAAAGACAGAGTCCGTCAGTGACTTTGTCAAAAGATTTATAAATCGATCGTTGCACTCACGCGATCAAGTCTCGGAAGCTACCCTTGTGGAGATGTACCGAAACAATATTTCTATCAGTATACTATCAAAGATGGGCGTTGTTGAAGCCCGTTCATGGAAAGACTTGGTTTGGCAGAGAGAAGAGGTTGAGAATATGCTCAAGAGGATTGATGCTAAAGAACCTCAAGAGTCTTACCCTAAGAAAGGGGGGAATAAAGTCAACTTTAACTCTCAGAAACAATCAAAGGGGAAAGATATTTTGGCTATGAATACCAACCCATCCCCTAAATCTTCTACAAAGCAGAAAGCAATTCTTCTGATAATCACTTTCAGAAGAAATATGATTTTAAAGATGAGCACATCGTCTCGATCCTCAAGTCTTTGATAAAGACACAGAATATCAAACTCCCCGATTTGAGGTGACCTAAAGAAGTGTCAATGATAGATGATCCTAACTACTGCATGTACCACAGGATAGTGCATCACCCAACCAAGGTATGTTATATCCTAAAAGATAAGATCCAGGCTTTGCTGGATGCAGGTGTTATGACCCTTCAGGAGGATCAAAAGAAGGTGCCAGCAAACATGGTCTCGTTGTAGTTTGGAGACTTTGCAGAAGTTCAAGTTTAGGATGGTGTGAAACCAATTCCTCAAACAGAGACCAGGGTCATGAACCTCGATCCTCATCAGCAGAAGGTGAAGGGTATGGTTCCTTATACCACTCCCGAAGGTGAAGTCATGTGGGTGTAGGCATCAAAAATTGCCGATAGGTCCCCACTCACAGCTCGGTGTTAACGATCGACGATTGAAC
>NC_033802.1:33941316-34007985 GCF_001876935.1 Asparagus officinalis | reverse complement strand
GCGCCAAAAGCCAAATCAGCGCCTAAGGCAAAAGCATCCGAAACTGCCTTCCGGCCTTTGTCAACTCCATATACCGCTCCTATTGCTCCCGCACTTCCGGTGAAGCCCTATGACAGCGTGGGTCTCTCCAAATCTAGAATCCTATTGAAGGATCGTATCGGTGCCCTACCTGAGAATCGAGGAAAAGCGCTTGTTAAGGAAAGCTGGAGATCGTTGAAGCAGCTTCGAGCCAACATCCGGACTGGGGGTCGTACGCGACCTCCTAACAAATTAATTTCTACAACAGCCCGCTTGGAGGTACGTGCAGAAAACCAGGAGCCCGTTAAGGTTTCACCCTCACAAGGGTGTGATTCCAAAAGTGTGACTCATGTAGATGCCAACAAGGCAATGTTTACTCAGAGGAAAACGCTTCAGACAGACGAACGCGTTATACCTGAGAATCCATGTGAGCAGCCGATAGGTTACTCCGACCGCAACGTCGATGAGTTGTACTATCAGGCTGGGGGTACGAATAAATCTCGAAAGAGAAGTACCCGGGAAGCGGACTCTCACTGTCTGTGTATCAAAATTATCAGGGCAGTATTATCAGCGTGTAGCTACCCCAAGACCACTCCGCAGAGGGTCTTGGTATTCGAGAGGATCTCCGATGGAACGACGAAGCCCAAATCAAGGCGTTTCCACCAAAGAGGATCGGTTGCTCGAGATGATGAATTCCCAGAAGTTACCATCAACATGGTCAATAAGGAAAAATCTTCGATTGTTTCAAGTGGTTCCAACCCTAATTTCTCTCCAGGAAGAAGAGTCGGTTCGGGAATAACCCAACAAATATCTCAGCTTCAGCTAGAAACCGTTGGACATAATGATTACCAGGGTGTCGATGAAGGAATACATTCCGATGACGAACTCTCGGATTCTTATTCCGCAATCGCCTCTGACGATACAACGTCTAGCATAGGACAAGCTCGGGAAGTGTTCATGGTCAACACCGAGCAAATAGCCAAAATCATTAAGGATGCTCTAACCAAGCAGAGAGAAGCATTCAAAATCAAAATGGAAATGGCCATGTAGGAGATGAGACAAATGCACGACCAACAAATCTGAGCTTTGTCGAATCAGCTAGGTAAATCCAGCCGTCGCAGCACTGCTAACCAAGCAGGTAGCGATGCAGATGTGGATGAACACAATGCTGGGGGTGGTCCCACTAAAAATAACGACGCTGGGGGTGGACCTACCAATGATGATAACACTGGGGGTGGCCACATTATTTCTCTCGAAAATTGTCTAAAACAGGATATAGATGAGGACGAAAAGATGAAGGATCTCGAGAGTAAAATTAATGCTTTAATGTCTGCTCGAGAGGTGAAGAAGACCGGGATTCCGTATCCTTACCCAAGAGAATGAGAATCGATTCCGTATCCGGCAAAGTTCAACCTGATCAACTTCACGCCGTTCGATGGGAAGGGTTCCCCCACTCAGCACCTGGTCTATTTCAAGTCCCATTTGGGAGTGATCTCTGGCAACGAGCCTCTGATGGTCCGGTCATTTGTTGGCACCCTTCGCGGGCCCGCCTTCGATTGGTACCGTCGCCTCAAGCCCGGAAGCATCAACAGCTGGGAGGACCTGGAAAGCATGTTCCTCACTCATTTCTTCGATGATGACGCCAAAGTGTCGATTAGGACACTCTTCGATGAGAAACAAAAAGACGGAGAGTCGGTGGATACCTTCATCAAACGCTTTCGCAATCAGGCAATGAACTGCAAGGATCCTGTCACGGAGGAATTCATCTTGCAGACCTGTCATAATAACTTGTCCATTAACATCTTGGACGTTATGGGAGTAGAGCCACTCAATACCTGGAGAGAGTTGAAGGCGCGCGGAGAGCAGGCCGAACGATTCCTTAGAAGGTGGAAGGTTAAAAGATGCCAACCGATGACTAACCCTCTGAATCCGGGTCTCGTTTCCCATAATGAAGGGAATACACCTACAACAGTTATTGACGTTAATCATACGTCGCAACAGCAGTCCCGAAGATACCAGAATAGTTCGGATTCGAGGCTCCAAAAAGAGTACTCATTCAAGGACGAAGACGTTCCAGCCATCTTCGAGACCCTTCTTGAAAACAACAAGATCAAGCTGCCGCCCATCACAAATCAGGAGGAAGCGGACGATGCTGCAGATCCGAAGTACTACGCGTACCACAGGAGGATCCTGCTTCTTAATACTCCGAAGAGTATACGAGTATAAACTGCTTCTCAACACTCCGAAGAGTATACGAGTATAAACTGCTTCGCAATACTCAGAAGAGTATACGAGTATAAACTGCTTCTCAATCCTCCAATCGGTATATGAGGTTAAACTGCTCCCTGATACTCCAATAGGTATATGAGTCTAAACTGTTTCCTACTGTTAATGGGAAGTTCCTGGAGAATGTTACGCTAATATTCTTAAGGATAACCTGGTCATGTAACGGAGTACAAAGTCAGACCCAGTTCCAAGAAGGAAGCTAGGGGTGGATGATTCATGTAATGAGAAGTTCCCAGAAGAATGCTATATGTAATTTTCTTAGGGATAACCCAATAATTACGAACAAAGTGATAAACATTAAACCTCCACTATGATTTGTATTCCCACCCTCACTGTCTACCTGGTCAAACCTTCCTATAGTTAGGACCACAACCAAAGTCCCCTCTCGATTCCTTCCATGAACGAGAGGTCCACTTTCAATTGAGCAATCAAACCTATAAAAGTTAGGATTGTCTCCAACTTTACTTAGTCAAACCTGCAGATAGTTAGGACTAAGATCGAGTCATCTCTTTCGATAAACGAAAGACTTTCATCTTTTCCTTTTTCAGCCAAACCTATAAAAGTTAGGGTCGAAATCAGAATAAATGAGGGACTCTTTTTGGATCGAATGACCAATCCTATAAAAGTTAGGGTCGTTTGAATCTTTCCGATTCTCGGAGTGGAGATCCCACTCTTAGTTTCATCATTTCGGATTCTGGGGGTGGAGATCCCACCTTGAGTTTCCTTTCCAACTGGAGATAGAATATAAAATTCTTCCTCTTCAGTGCCGGGAGATAGAATATGAAATTCTTCCTCTTCCATTTTCCAGTCCGTCTTTACCCTGAGAAAAGACACAATTCCCAACTTCTAATCCGTGCACTTTGTGCACGGGGAATTTTATCTCAACTCCTAAATAGAGATAAGCCTACGCCTAACACGCGTTGCCGGTTTAGTCTTTCACCGATTGAAAAAGACACCAGAATCCAGTCTGGGGAATTTTATCCCGAAGCCTAAGTAGGGATAAGCCAACGCCTAACACGCATTGTCGGTTTAGTCTTTCACCGATTGAAAAAGACACCAGAATCCAGTATGGGAAATTTTATCCCGAAGTCTAAGCAGGGATAAGCCAACGCCTAACACGCGTTGCCGGTTTAGTCTTTCACCGATTGAAAAAGACACCAGAGTATAATTCTGGGGACTTTCATCCCGAATCCTAAGTAGGGATGAGTCAACGCCTAATACGTGTTACCGGTTTAGTCTTTCACCGATTGAAAAAGACACCAGAGTATAATTCTGGGGACTTTCATCCCGAATCCTAAGTAGGGATGAGTCAACGCCTAATACGTGTTACCGGTTTAGTCTTTCACCGATTGAAAAAGATACCAGAGTACAATTCTGGGGACTTTCATCCCGAATCCTAAGTAGGGATGAGTCAACGCCTAATACGTGTTGTCGGATGCTATATTCCCGTAAGAAATGGCGAAGTCTATGTATTCAAAATCATAGCATTAAGTTCAAGAGAAGCAATTCTCTTAGCACAACGTTACATGTGAAACGGGTTTTAATAATTCACATGCTAGCCCGATTCAAACGGTAATCGGTAAAGGCACGTCAAACCCGTTGATGGCTGGGGGTTTGCCAAAAATCCCAAAGTCTATGTCTAACACGCATTGCCGGTTAGTCTTTGACCGTAAAAAGGACAAAAGACCACATATTCAACATTGTGGCAGGTTGTTATTAATAACACCATAATCCGTGCCTCACACGCACGGGGAATTTTATCCCGAAGCCTAAGCAGGGATAAGCCAACGCCTAACACGCGTTGCCGGTTTAGTCTTTTACCGATTGAAGAAGACACCAGAATCCGAGTCTGGGGATTTTTATCCTGAATCCTAAGTAAGGATAAGTCAGCACCTAACACGCGTTGCCGGGTAGTCTATTCCCGTGAGAAAGACGAAGCCTACGTATTCAAGATCGTAGCACTAAGAGCGTTAACTCTCTTAGCACAACGTCACATGCGGAACGGACTTAAACAATCCGCATGCAAGCCCGATTCAAACGGTAATCGGTAAAGGCACAACAAACCCGTTGATGGCTGGGGGTTTGCCAAAAATCCCAAAGCCTATGTCTAACACGCATTGCCGGTTAGTCCTTGACCGTAAAAAGGACAAAAGACCACATATTCAACATTGTGGCAGGTTGTTATTAATAACACCATAATCCGTGCCTCACACGCGCGGGGAATTTTATCCCGGTCAACGCGTTGCGATCAAAAAGTCAACGCAAATCAATATATCATGACGGAGATAGTCAGTTCAAAGTCAACTCAATGACACGAGCCAAACTCAACTCACCGGTGGTAGACTCGAGACTCCAACGACGGCCAGACGATAAACGCAGCGCCGGAAGGATTTTAGCTATTTGTCAAAGCATCGAATAGACTAAAAATCAAAGGAGTCAAGAATTGAAGCTAACTACAGGCCGATTGAAGGCTGGACTAATCACATCCAAACTATTCCAGCCTCTTCTATAAAATAAACGAGTCTGGAACGCTTTGAAGGGGGTATCTGTAGGCATCGAAAATTACCTATAGGTCTCCACGAACGGCTCAGTGTTAAGAAAAGACGATGAACATCACTATCCAATTTACAGAATCTTGATTGACGTCGACAAACGCTTGAAGTGAATCGACGAACTACGTGAAGCATTGGAGTTTCAGAATAACGAGGATACGAATTGATCGAGAGACCCGCGTCGCCTACAAAAGGTGCCACGCCCCTCGTGTCCCAGTTGATTCCACAGATGATCTAATCATTGGAACTTATAGAACTCCTCGTCGGCTTTCCAACGCACTTGGAATCACTCAAATCCGAGTTCGGACGAAGAATTTACAGCGGAAGCGGACAAATAGGCATAACGGAGTGTCTCGGACCAACGAGACACCCTAAGGTGTCTCGGATAAGGCCGAGACACCCTAGGGTGTCTCGGCCAAGTTTGAGACACCCTAGGGTGTCCGCACCAAGTTTAAGACACCCTAGGGTGTCCGCACCAAGTTTGAGACACCCTAGGGTGTCCGCACCAAGTTTGAGACACCCTTGTAGGCATCGAAAATTGCCTATAGGTCTACGCGAACGGCTCAGTGCTAAGAAAAGACGATGAATATCATAATCCAAGTCACATGAGCTTGATTGATGTTGATAAACACATAAAGTGGATTGACGAACTATGTAAAGCAACGGAGTTTCAGAATAATGAGGATACGAACGGATCGGGAGCCCCGTGTCACTTACAAAAGACGAAATACCCTTCGTGTCTCATTTATTCCACAGATGATCTAATCATTGGAGCTTATATAACTCCTCATCGGCTTTCCAACGCACTTTGAATTGCTTAAATCCGAGTTCGGATGAAAAAGTTATGGCGAAAATGGACAAATGTGCAAAACAAAATGTCTCAGCCCGAGCCGAGACACCCAATGGTGTCTCGGAACTTGTGGAGCTATTTTAATCATGATTATTTTTAAATCTGAAGAAACTCAAAACAAGAAAGTTGTAGATATTTTTGTCAACTTTACAACACATCTGGAATCAGGTCATTTAGAGGTCATATGAGGAAGTTATGCCTACAATAGCGCCGAGACACCCAAAGGTGTCTCAGAACTTGTGGAGCTGTTTTGACCATGATACGTTTTGAATCTGAAGAAACTAAAATAGGAAAGTTGTATATATTTTTGTCAGCTTTCCATCAAATCTGGAATCAGATCATTTGGATGTCATATGAGGAAGTTATGATCAAAATAGCGCCGAGACACCCAAAGGTGTCTCGGACCTGGCCGAGACACCCAAAGGTGTCTTGGAACTTGTGGAGCTGTTTTGACCATGATTCGTTTTGAATCTGAAGAAACTCAAAACATGAAAGTTGTAGATATCTTGGTTAGCTCTCCAACACATCTTGAATCACTCAAATCCGAGTTCGGATGAAAGAATTAGAGCCAAAATACTGAAGAGGGTACAGACTGTCTCGCACAGGTGCGAGACAGCCCGAGCTGTCTCGCACTTGGGACGTGTTTTTGACAGTTTTCGATCAGTTTTAACCACTCCGTTATCCCCTCAAGCCTATTAATACAAGCCTTAGGCCTTATTTTTTAAGATCTGGAGTTTTGGAGAATTGGCGAAGCCCTGCCGGAGTGAAGAGTGATCGAGCACTTCAACGCAAGAGAGTTTCTTCGTCAGATCTACATCACCCGTACCCGATCCTTAGTATTATCCCGTTGTGGTAATACTAAGAAGAGCAAATATCTCGCTTTTATCGAGATAGGCGCTACAGTTTTCTCGATCCCTTCGCGGATAGACAAATCAATGATGAAGGCAACTTTCGACGAAAACAAACTGGCGACCACAGTGGGAGCCAACGGCCTCGTTTCTGAGGCCGTCGTGACGCAACCGGCATTCAAGATCCGGGTAAATGAAGAGATCGAATACGAGTTCGATCAACAGAAGTTTGAAGAGTACCTCTCTTCCTCCTCCTCCAGATCCGCCTCTCCAAACAGGCACATGAATATTTCATCTTCCAAGAGTGCTCGCGGGCCCTTAGGATCGAAGATCCAAGATCCCCTCGCCGCCGTTGCACTTACTCACCGCGACGCTCCAATGGCGTCTAACGTGGTCGAAGCTGAAGATCCAGATCTCCCTTCCTCCGCGAAGTCAACTGCTGAAGGTGTTCCAACCTTGTCAAAGAGGGCACGCCAGAGACGGCGTCAACGCCTCGCGCGACAATTGGCCAAGGCCGCAGAATCGATGGACGGGATCCGCTACAATGAGGATCTCAAGTCCAGACAGCGCCAAGAGCAACAACGGCGAACGACCCATTCCTCCTCCAAGACAGAAGCAAACGAATGGGTTCGTGTCAAGAGGACTCGCTCAACCCTCGAAGAGCGAATCAAGAAACGCCGCGCATTGCTTGCGCATCCCGAGTCCTTCTGCAGAAAGCGGAAGAGATGTAGAAAGAAGAGACGGTCAAGAAGCCGTCAAAACACAGGCAGGTGTGGGTGCCAAAAGCAAAACCGGCGCCTAAGACAAAAGTGGACAGAATTGCCGTCCAACCTTCTTCAAATCCAGATCCCATTTCTCCTGTTCCTGCACCTCCGGCGGAGCCAGGTAAGAACGTGGGTCCTTCAAGATCCAGGGTTCCTTTGAAAGGTCGCCTCGGTCCTTTACCGGAGAACCGGGGTAAAACACCTGTCAAGGAGTGATTGGGACCGCTGAATGGTCCCCAAACAATAGTCCAGACTGGGAGTCGTACCAATCCCCTTAAGAAAGATAACAGAGGAAAAGCCCCTGTTACCGACCGCATTGGATTATGGGTCGAAGTTCAGGAGCCCATTAGATTTTCACGCTCGCAGAAGCGTAAACTTGAACGTGCGACTTTTGAAAACGCTAATAAAGTGTCATATCCCCAGAGGGAAGCACATTCGTCTGATGATGATGCTGTTATACCTAGGAAGTCTTGCCAGCACTCTATGGGTTGCTCCAGTTATCAAACTGATGAGTTGTACTATAGAGCTGGGGGTGCGGGTAAGTCTCGAAAGAGAGATGCTCGAGACACGGAAACTCACTGTCCGTGTGCCAACATAATCAATGCGGTACTGTCAGAATGTTGCTATACTAAAGCCCCAAGGAGAGTTTCGGTGTTCGAGAGAATTTCCACCAGAACGTCCGAGACCAAGCCAAGGCGTTTTCGTAGGAAGAAGCCTGTTCGCCAAGAGGACGGATTCCTAGAACTGTCTGCTAATATGACCGGCAGAGGCAAATCGACACGACAGATCAGTTTGCCAAAATGTCCCAGCGTATGACTCGATTGCGATCAGGGACCAATAGGCGAAGGAATTACCAAAGGATGCAAAAAGGACTTCCTTTGGAAGAGGAGGTGTCAGATGATGGTTCAGATTCCTGCTCGGCTATAGCATCCGATGACACGGCATCCAGGGAGGGACAACCCCGCGAGGCACTCATGATAAGTGCAGAACAAGTGGCCAAGATGCTCGAAGAGGCCATGGCCAAACAACAGGAGAGCTTCAAGTTCGAAATGCAGATAGCCATGCAGAATATGAGAGAAATGCATGACCAACAAATCCAAGCATTGACGAGCCAGCGAGGCGGACCAAGTCGTCGTAACCAGATTAATCTGGAAGATGAGGACACAGATGAAGCTCACAATGCCAATAACCCTCCCGTCAATGCAGGGGGTGGTAATGAGAATGCTGATGAAGACTCAGGTGAAAACCTGAAGATTAAAAATCTCGAGAGCAAAATCAACGCGTTGATGAATGCTCAAGAAGTGAAGAGGTCCGGCATACCATGTCCATACCCAAGGGAGTGGGAATCAATTCAATATCCGGCAAAGTTCAATTTAATCAACTTTACGCCGTTTGATGGAAAGGGTTCTCCTACCCAGCACTTAATATATTTTAAGTCACACTTAGGAATAATCTCCGGCAATGAACCCTTAATGGTGCGGTCATTCGTTGGCACTCTTCGCGGAGCAGCCTTCGATTGGTATCGTCGCCTCAAACCGGGGAGTATCAGCAGTTGGGACGACATGGAGGATATGTTTCTGACGAACTTCTTCGACGACGACACCGAGATCTCAATCGGTACTCTATTTGATGAGAAGCAGAAGAATGGTGAGACAGTCGAAAACTTCGTGAAGAGATTCTGAAACAAAGCAATGAATTGCAGGGATCCGGTCAGTGAAGACTTTATCCTCGAGACTTGTCACAATAACCTTTCATTGGACATCCTCGAAGCTATGGGAATGGCACCGCCAAAGACCTGGAAGGATCTGAAGGTGCGAGGAGAACGAACCGAACGATTCCTCAAGAGGAAGAAGGCGGAAAGGGGCCAAATAGCAAATAACGCTCCGCAACAGAACTTTGTCCCTAAGGGAAAAGCACATGCGAATGCTGTGGACGCGAATCAAACATTCGAGGTGCAAGCGCACCCGCAACAGCGGCAACAAAAGGCGCCTCAACAATCAAGGTCACAACAACAATCCCGAAGGCAGCAAAAGACTTCGGAACCGAAACTCCAAAAAGAGTATTCCTTCAAGGACGAAGATGTTCCAGCCATCTTCGAATCCCTCCTTGAAAACAACAAGATCAAGCTACCACCTATCGTCAATCAGGAGGAAGCTGACAATACCGCGGATCCGAAGTACTGCGCATATCATAGGAGGATCATTCATCCCACCAAGGCGTGCTTTACTTTAAAGAACAGCATCCAAATCCTGATTGAAGCCAGCGTTATAACGCTAGGGTAAGCCAATTGAAAACGGCAAGACTCCGACAAGTATAAGAGTATAAACTGCTTCTTAAGACTCCGACAAGTATAAGAGTATAAACTGCTTCTTAAGACTCCGACAAGTATAAGAGTAAAAACTGCTTCTTAAGACTCCGACAAGTATAAGAGTATAAACTGCTTCTTAACACTCCGACAAGTATAAGAGTATAAACTGCTTCTTAAGACTCCGACAAGTATAAGAGTATAAACTGCTTCTCAATCCTCCGACAAGTATAAGAGTATAAACTGCTTCCTAACACTCCGACAAGTATACGAGTATAAAGTGCTTCTCAATCCTCCAATCGGTATATGAGGTTAAACTGCTCCCTGATACTCCAATAGGTATATGAGTCTAAACTGTTTCCTACCGTTGATGGGAAGTTCCTGGAGAATGTTACGCTAATATTCTTAAGGATAACCCGGACATGTAACGGAGTACAAAGTCAGACCCAGTTCCAAGAAAGAAGCTGGGGGTGGATGATTCATGTAATGGGAAGTTCCCAGAAGAACGCTATATGTAATTTTCTTAGGGATAACCCGATAATTACGAACAAGGTGATAAACACTAAACCCCCACTATGATTTGTACTCCCACTCTCACTGTCTACCTGGTCAAACCTTCCTATAGTTAGGACCACAACCAAAGTCCCCTCTCGATTCCTTCCATGAACGAGAGGTCCACTTTCAAATTGAACGATCAAGCCTGTAAAAGGTAAGATCATCTCAAACCTCCCACTTTCACTGCTTCCTTGGTCAAACCTATAAAAGTTAGGGCCACAACCAGATTCTCCTCTCGATTCCTTTCATGAACGAGAGGTCCACTTTCAATTGAGCAATCAAACCTATAAAAGTTAGGATTGTCTCCAACTTTACTTAGTCAAACCTGCAGATAGTTAGGACTAAGATTGAGTTATCCTTTTCGATAAACGAAAGACTTCCATCTTTTCCTTTTTCCACCAAACCTATAAAAGTTAGGGTCGAAATTGGGCTTTCTCCTTAATAAATGATGGACTCTTTTTGGATCGAATGACCAATCCTATAAAAGTTAGGGTCGTTTGAATCATTTCGATTCTCAGAGTGGAGATCCCACTCTTAGTTTCATCATTTCGGACTCAGGGAGTGGAAATCCCACCTTGGGTTTCCTTTCCAACTGGAGATAGAATATAAAATTCTTCCTCTTCAGTGCCGGGAGATAGAATATAAAATTCTTCCTCTTCCATTTTTCAGGCTGTCTTTACCCTGAGAAAAGACACAATTCCCAACTTCCAATCCGTGCACTTTGTGCACGGGGAATTTTATCTCAACTCCTAAATAGAGATAAGCCTACGCCTAACACGCGTTGCCGGTTTAGTCTTTCACCGATTGAAAAAGACACCAGAGTATATAATTCTGGGGACTTTCATCCCGAATCCTAAGTAGGGATGAGTCAACGCCTAATACACGTTGCCGGTTTAGTCTTTTACCAATTGAAAAAGACACCAGAGTACAATTCTGGGGACTTTCATCCCGAATCCTAAGTAGGGATGAGTCAACGCCTAATATGCTTTGCCGGATGCCATATTCTCGTAAGAAATGGCGAAGTCTATGTATTCAAAATCATAGCATTAAGTCTAAGAGAAGCAATTCTCTTAGCACAACGTTACATGTGAAACGGGTTTTAATAATTCGCATGCTAGCCCGATTCAAACGGTAATCGATAAAGGCACGTCAAACCTGTTGATGGCTGGGGGTTTGCCAAAAATCCCAAAGTCTATGTCTAACACGCATTGCCGGTTAGTCTTTGACCGTAAAAGGACAAAAACCCACATATTCAATATTGTGGCAGGTTGTTATTAATAACGCTAAAATTCGTGCTTCACACGCACGGGGAAGTTTATCCCGAAGCCTAAGCAGGGATAAGTCAACGCCTAACACGCGTTGCCGGTTTAGTCTTTTACCGATTGAAGAAGACACCAGAATCCGAGTCTGGGGATTTTTATCCTGAATCCTAAGTAAGGATAAGTCAGCGCCTAACACGCGTTGCCGGGTAGTCTATTCCCGTGAGAAAGACGAAGTCTACGTATTCAATATCATAGCACTAAAAGGGTTAACTCTTTTAGCTTAACGTCACATGTGGAACGGACTTAAACAATCCGCATGCTAGCCCGACTCAAACGGTAGTCGGTAAAGGCTCATCAAACCCGTTGATGGCTGAGAATTTGCCAAAAATTCTATAAGTGCGAGTCATTGATGCATCAGCTCTGTTAGTTGGTCTCGTGACTCGATTATCCAACAACATTAAAATAAGATCCACAAATGCAGATGAATCAGCTTTAACAGTTGGTCCTGCAACCCCGACACTTGGGACCGCCGTGCTCCAATACCTTAAGAGCTTAAACTGTGTATACTCCAGTAAACGTACGAGTATAAACTGTGTCAACGTACGACGTTCGAAACCCTAGGGTCAACGCCGGTCAATGCGTAACCCTAGGTCAACGCCGGTCAACGCGTTGCGACAAAAAGTCAACATTCGACGTTCGAAACCCTAGGGTCAATGCCGGTCAACGCGTAACCCTAGGTCAATGCCAGTCAACGCGTAATCCTAGGTTAACGCCAGTCAACGCGTTGCGATCAAAAAGTCAACACGAGTCAATATATCATGACGGAGATAGTCAGTTCAAAGTCAACTTGATGACACGAGCCAAACTCAACTCATCGGTTTTAGATTTGAGACTTCGACGACGGCCAGACGATAAACGTAGCGCCGGAAGCATTTCAGCTATTCGTCAAAGCATCGAATAGACTGAAAATCAAAGGAGTCAAGAATTGAAGCTAACTACAGGTCCATTATGCCGACCGAAGGCTGGGCCAATCATATCCAAAGTATTCCAGCCTCTTCTACAAAAGAAACGAGTCTGGAACTCTTTGGAGGGGGTATCTGTAGGCATCGAAAATTGCCTATAGGTCTCCACGAATGGCTCAGTGCTAAGAAAAGACGATGAATGTCATAATCCAAGTAACAGGAGCTTGATTGATATTGACAAACACATAAAGTGGGTTGACGAACTATGTGAAGCAACGGAGTTTCAGAATAATGAGGATACGAACGGATCGGGAGCCCCGTGTTACTTACAAAAGACAAAATACCCTTCGTTTCTCATTTATTCCACAGATGATCTAATCATTTGAGCTTATAGAACTCCTCATCGGTTTTCCAACGCACTTTGAATCGCTTAAATCCGAGTTCGGATGAAAAAGTTATGGCGAAAATGGACAAATGTGCAAAACAAAATGTCTCAGCCCGAGCCGAGACACCTAAGGGTATATCGGAACTTGTGGAGCTATTATGATCATGATTCGTTTTGAATCTGAAGAAACGCAAAACAGGAAAGTTGTAGATATTTTTGTTAACTTTACAACCCATCTAGAATCAGGTCATTTGGAGGTCATATGAGGAAGTTATTCCTAAAATAGCGCCGAGATACCCAAAGGTGTCTCGGACCTGGCCGAGATACCCAAAGGTGTCTCGGAAATTATGGAGCTGTTTTGACCATGATTCGTTTTGAATATGAAGAAACTCAAAATAGGAAAGTTGTAGATATTTTTGTCATCTTTCCATCAAATCTGGAATCAGATCATTTGGATATCATATGAGGAAGGTATGACTAAAATAGCGCCGAGACACCCAAAGGTGTCTCGGACTTGGCCGAGACATCCTAAGGTGTCTCGAAACTTGTGGAGCTGTTTTGACCATGATACATTTTGAATCTGAAGAAACTCAAAAGTGGAAAGTTGTAGATATTTTTGTCAGCTTTCCATCAAATCCTGAATCAGATCATTTGGATGTCATATGAGAAAGTTATGACCAAAATAACGCCGAGACACCCAAAGCTGTCTCGGACCTGGCCGAGACACCCAAATGTGTCTCGGAACCTGTGGAGTTGTTTTGACCATGATTCATTTTGAATATGAAGAAACTCAAAACATAAAAGTTATAGATATCTTGGTTAGATCTCCAACACATCTTGAATCACTCAAATCCGAGTTCGGATGAAAGAATTAGAGCCAAAATACTGAAGAGGGTACAGACTGTCTCGCACAGGTGCGAGACACCCCGAGCTGTCTCGCACTTGGGACGTTTTTTTGACGGTTTTCGATCAGTTTTAACCACTCCGTTATCCCCTCAAGCCTATTAATACAAGCCTTAGGCCTTATTTTTTAAGATCTGGAGTTTTGGAGAATTGGCGAAGCCCTGCCGGAGTGAAGAGTGATCGAGCCCTTCAACGTAAGAGAGTTTCTTCGTCAGATTTACATCACCCGTACCCGATCCTTAGTATTATCCCGTTGTGGTAATACTAAGAAGAGCAAATATCTCGCTTTTATCAAGATAGGCGCTTCAAGTTTCTAGATCTCCTCGCGGATCGACGAAGCTCTGGATCAGATCTGATTGCCAGGTAGTCCACGGATATCGACGTCCCCGTCACAGGCTAAAGACCCACGCAAGCAAGAGACGACGAACGGATCTTGTGTTTATTTTCAAGAAAGTTATAATTTTTATTTCTTTGTTGTTTGAATTCATTTGTAACGTTCGAAGTTTAATGAAATCAATGATGAATGCAACTTTCGACGAAAACAACCCTAGGGTGTCCGCACCAAGTTTGAGACACCCTGGGGTGTCTCCAAGGCAGATTTGGGCCTTAAGTGCTTTTAACACTCCGCAACCCCTCAAGCCTATAAATACAAGCCTTAGGCCTCATTTTTTGGGGGGCGAGAATTCTTGTGCCTCGGCGAAGCCCTGCCGGATTGAAGACTTAAAGTGCACAGATTTCAGAGAAGAGGAGGAGAGATCGGATCGAGTTCTTCAACGCAAGAGACCGAAAGTCGTCAGATCTACATCACCCGGATCCAATCCTTAGAATTATCCCGTTGTGGTAATTCTAAGAAGAGCAATTATCTCGCTTTTGTCGAGATTAGTGCTTCTGTTTCTAGATCTCCTCGCGGATCGACGAAGCTCTGCCTAATTTTACAGCAATCAGATCTGATCGACGGTTGTCCACGGATAAACCCCGGCACAGGCAAAGATCCCATGCAAGTAGAAGACCGATAAACGATCTCTGCGTTTGTTTGATAAAGTTGTAAACTTTTTATTTTTATTGTGTAAGGAGATCTTATAAAAAGATCAACTTTTTATTTTATTCGAGTTTATTGTGATGACTAAAGTTGTAATAGATTCGATAGCAATGAAAACATCAACTTTCACCGCAAACAAACCCTTTTTAACATTAGTGTGTTACAAAAACCTGTGAAATTGCACTTATTCCAAATGAAATTACCCTGGAGGAGGTGAGGGTGTAAAGAGCATATACTAATCTAATCCCATATTAATGCTAATTTAAAACTAATTAACAAATTATATCCTAGCAAGTATAATAAACAACAAATTATATGCAAGGATATGAAATTAAACTAAGGGCGATATAAACATGAAACAATATAAACAAGATAGTGGGCAGATAACCAACGCAAGCACAAGAAAATGATCATGGAGTTCGGTCCTTCCGACCTACGTCTCCGCTCCCCACTCTCGAGGAGAACTTCACTATCTCAACCGGTTTTTAACGCTCACCAAAAATGTTTACAACTCACATAATCGGTTTTCTAGCTCACCAAAAACTTTCATAACTTTCACAAATACAATCACACAATACACCCTCTAAGTGTTGGCCTAGCCCGTGTCGACTTTCTCAAGTGCTCAAATTTACCACCTCTCCCTAGGCTTTACTACTGACATCACTCCTTTTGGAATCGACCTCGTCTCCCACAACTCAAATAATACAATATATGGAAATAATCAAGCTCAATGGTTGTGTGTGAAACATATATATATATAACATATATATATATAACATATATATATATATATATATGTATATATATATATATATATATATATAGTTGTGTGTGAAACATATATATATATAACATATATATATATAACATATATATATATATATATATATATATATATATATATATATATATATATATATATATATATATATATATATGAATCATAATATGAATATGCTAGAAGATAAGTTTAGAAAAACTTCTCTAAAAATTAAGAACGATGAAGATGAGAAATTGAAGCTCAAACAGTAGATTTAAAAAATCTCCTCCTCTTGTGAAACTCTCTTCACAAAATACTTATGAAAACACACTTAAACAAACTTTAAAACACCCTTAAACTTCTTTTAAAACTTTCTTTGATAGCACTAAGTGTTGAGGGTAGAAGAGTATTTATATGAACTCAAGACAACAGCCCAAAGCCAAGAAAATAGAAAAAAAAACAAGGCAAATCTCGCAAAAAATGGATTCTAGAAAACTAGTCATTAACTGCAACGGATCTCTAGTCAATCGACTGATTTTTCTGTGTCGGTCAATCGGAAGAAGGTCATCGGTCGAACAGTTGATAGATATCAGTAGACTAATTAGAGAAATGCAGATTCTTAAAATATAGGCAGATGGGTCGACCAGTAGAGGTCAATGGGTCGACCGACACTATTCACAGAACAAGAAAAACCAGAGAATCTTATTTTCTAAAATCAATTGAAAATAGAAAATCAAATCCAAAAATCGTAAAATTTTGAGCGAAGTTTCTAGGAAAGAATTTATAAAATATCACTTCCCATTTGTGAGATATTACTGTTTTAAGATAGATATTTTAGATTCTAAAAATTGTTAAAATACTCGATTTTGTAAAATCAATTTGACATAGTAAATCAACTCCAAAAATAATAAAATTTTGGTAAATGGTTATAAAGATGTAATAGAACATGTTCAAAATGAATTTCTCAAATTTTATTTACCATTTGTGAAAACTCATCTGTTTTGTGAAAACATGCACGAACATAAACTTATTAAAACTTGATTTTAATGAAATTATTTCAAGCACATATAAACATGAAACAAATATATATGTATATAATTATATTCATTTGTTTCATATTTATGTGGCTAAACTTGAAAGCAATAAAACGAAAATTATGTGTGTGTATAATAATTTGAGCTTTAAATATAATCACACAAAGTATAACACTAAAACATTATACCCAAGGAATCGATCTTCAATAAAGCTCGTCTTGGATTACGAATGAAGCTTGATCTTGAATCTTTGACTTGGATTATGCATAGCTTCACTCCAATATTCTTTCTATCCTCCAATGGATATGATCGTGAAGGTGTAATTCTATCCAACCTCCAACAGTATTGTTTGTCTAGAAAACTTAATAGGCAAGTACAAATACTAGACAAACGATTTTAGGGATTGTTTGTAAATCATCAAAAAAAGATAAGATAGTAGGCTCATAAACATGGTGTTGGTTTTCTTATTTTGATGATGTTTAACAAATAATTTATGACTAATATTATTTGTCTAGTATTTATGTTTATCTATTTATTATAGACAAACAATATGTTGGAGGATGGATAGAATTGCGCATTCACGATCATATCTAATGGAGGTTGGCGGAATTGTGGAGTGAAGCCTACGCAATTCAAAGTTAAAGATTCAAGTTCAAGCTTCATCCGCAAGTGTACCAAGATAGAGCTTCGTTGAAGATCATAAGCTTGGGTAAATTTAGTTTTAGGTTTTATATTATGTGTATTAGTACTTTAAGCTCAATCATATACACACATACACGTTTTGATTTTGTATATATATGGTTATATATATACATACATATTTTGGTTTCCTATAAATATATATAGTTATATATATACACATTTTGGTTATATATATATATATATATATATATATATATACACACACACACACACACACACACACACACACACACACAAGTTATGGTTTTGGATATATTGCAAAACATGTGTATCCTCGTCAAAATATTATATTCTTGTTTATGGACTTAACAATCATGATATACATCTTTTATTAAGTCTATAAGAATGTTTGAAAATGTTTCAAAGTTGTGTTTATGTCAAAACATCAAATTTCATGTATATCAACTTTTCATGTTTTGGACATACTTGCAAAATACATGAGTTTTTACAATTGGGAAATGTAATTTGAAAATTTTCTTCATTTACATGTTTATATTCATATATACAAACATTTCCCTAAGTTTTACTAATTTTGGAGTTGTTTTGTTATTTTCAATTGAATTTACAAAAACGAGTATTCAGCAGTTTTTTAGAAACTGGTTATCTATCTTCAAACATTTATTTCTCTCAATTGGGACGTGAGTTTTCAGAAATTCTTTCTCTAACATGTTAATATACATGTCTAGAACTTTCTTTCAAAATTTTATAATTTGTGGAGTTAATTTACTATTTTTAATTGATTTTTTCAAAGTCAGATACATAAAATTCTAGAACTGTCAAAATCTGAAAACTGGCTGTGCACGTTTTGCTACTGTGCCGGTCGACCGCCAGTGGCTCTCCTCTACAGTCGACCGCTGCAGTAGCCGTTACCCATAACGTCTAGTTTCCTGGTTGTGTTTTTTAAGGACTTTTTTTATCCTTTTCTTGGCTTTCTCTTGGTTTTGGGGTTTCCTATATATACCCCCATATACCTCAGTCCTATGGTCATCCAAGAAAATATTTTAAACAAGTTTAAAGAGTTTTAAACAAGGGTTTAAGATTTATTTAAGTGTGTTTAAAAAGCTTTTAAGCAATTGAGGGTTTGAGCTTGTGAAATCAATTCTACAAGAGCTTGAGGAGATCATCTATTGGAGTTTGAGCATTCAACTATTCCCCCTTTATCTCTTGATCCATTGGGAAGTTTTCTAAAACTCTATTTCTAGCTCTTTTATATATTTGATTATCATTGTTATTAAGCTAGAACTATATTAAGTTTAGTTTTGATTTATTTAATCTCTTTGTACACACACAACCATTGAGCTTATTGTATTTGCATACATTGTGTAATTGGGTTGTTGGTTTGTGTGACTTAGAGAGTGAGCTTACAATTCGTTCTCATCCATTGTAGAGAACAAACACTTTGTATTTATGCTTAAATTGTGAGGTTCACCCTGTAATACACTAGTACACCAAGAGGAGTGTGTGGTGAGAGACATGGTTATCCCAAAAGGAGTGGGGTAGGTGGTAATGCCTAGAGAGAGGTTGTAATTGCTAACACTTGAGGGAGACACGGGCTAGAGACCAACACTTGAGGTGGTAGTTAGTGTAGTTATATTATGAGTGTGGATTGTAAAGTTTTCGGTTAGCTAAAAAACTATATTGTGAGGTGTAAATATTTTTCGGGTAAGCGTAGAAAACCCGGTTGTGATAGTGGAGATTTCCTCTGTTGGCATTCTTGTTTTGATGATGTTTAATAAATAATTTACTTCTAATGTTGTTTGTCTAGCATTTGTATAATTCTATTTATTGAAGACAAACAACATGTTGGAGGATGGATGAAATCGAGCGTTCACGATCATATCAAATGGAGGTTGGCAGAATTGTGGAGTGAAGTCTATGCAGTTCAAATTGAAGATCCAAGTTCTACATTTATTCGTAAGTGTATCAAGTTGAGCTACATCAAAGATCTATCAAGCTTTGGTTTATTTAGTTTAGGTTTTATATTATGTGTGTTAGTACTTTAAGCTCAATCATATATACACACACATATTTGGTTTTTATATATATATAGTTATATATATACATAAGTTTTGATTTATGGACTTAACAATCATTGTATACATATTTCATTAAGTCTATAAAATTATTTTATAGGGTTTTAAAATATTATTTATGTCAAAACATCAAATTTTATGTATATCACATTTTCATGTTTTGGACACACTTGCAAAATACATGAGTTTTCACAAATGGGAAACTTAATTTAAGAAATTCTTTTTCTAACATGTTCAATTTCATGGTTATAAATGTTTCCCAAAGTTTTATCAATTTTGGAATTAATTTGTTATGTTTATTTGAATTTACAAAATCAAGTTTTTAATAAGCTCATGTTCGTGCACATGTTCTTGCATGTTTTTGCAAAACTGATGCGTTTTCACTATTAGGAAATGCGATTTGAAAATTTTCTTTGTTTACATGTTTATCATCATATATACAAATATTTTCCCAAGTTTTACTAATTTTGGAGTTATTTTGTTATTTTCAATTGAATTTACAAAATCGAGTTTTTTGTAGTTTTTTTTCAGAAACTATATATCTTTGTTCAAACATTTATTTCTCTCAACTGGGAAGTGATATTTCAGAAATTCTTTTCTAACATGTTTATGTACATGTCTAGAACCTTTCTCAAAATTTCATGATTTTTAGAGTTGATGTACTATTTTTAATTGATTTTACAAAGTTAGATACATAAAATTTCAGAATCTGTCAAAATCAGAAACTGTCCGTGAATAGCAAGGTCGAACGCTACAGTCGACCGTGCTATAGTGCAGTCGACCATCACGGTCGACCGTCTGTAATCCAGAGATTAGTTTTGTAGTTTTATTTCTCGCGGTCGACCGTCACCGTCGACCACCGAAGTTACCGTTGCACAATAACTTGTTGATTTTTGTTTTTAGTGGGTTTTAAGGGTTTTTAGGGTTGTTTTCTTCTTCCCTATATATACCCATTTGTCATAACTATTTTCTACCACTAAGGGATGTTTTAAATAAGTTTTTACAAGATTTTAAGTTTTGTTTGAGTGTGGGTTAAAAGTTTCAAGTTTGTGAAGATTGTTTCACAAGAAGAGGATATCATCTTTGGTTTGAGCTTTCCACTTCACATCTCCATCTCTCTTGTTCTAGAGAAGTTTTCTCAACTTAATTATCTACCTTGTTTATATTTACATTGTCATATTTATATTTGCTAGACTTTAATTGAGTTTGATTTTATTTCTCTTTGTTTACACACACAATTATTGAGCTTATTGTATTTGCATACATTGTATAATTGGGTTGTGGGATTGTGTGACTTAGAGATTGAGTCTACATTGAGTTCTCATCTATTATAGAGAACAAATCATTTATTATATTATGATATTGTAAAGTTTTTGGTTAGCTAGAAAACCAAGTGTGTAGTGGAGATCTCCTCGAGGTGAGGAGCGGAGACGTAGGTCGTGGGGATCGAACTCCGTGAATGAAATTGTGAGATGTAAATGTTATTCGGGTGAGCGTAAAAAACCCGGTTGTGATAGTGGATTTCTCCCCGGGAGTGAGGAGTGGAGACGTAGGACGGAAGGTCCGAACTCCGTGATTATATCGTTTGTTTGTGATTGCATTGACGCACCTTTCTTATGCTCATATCTTATGTCGCCTTTGTATATTGCTTGTTGTTTATATTGCTCACTATCTAGTTTAGATTATTTACCTTTGTGTTCATTGTATATCCTCGCATATATCTCATAGTATATATCATTGCTAGGATATTGCTCTTTGTTCATATTGATTATTCTTGCTTGTAACATATTGTATATCTTTCTTGTAAAAATAATTTGTTAATTAGTTTTAATTAGCATAAAATCAGATTAGATTAGCATAAGATCCTAATCACCCTCCCTCTAGGGTCTAACATCCTCGAGGTGAGGAGCGGGGACGTAGGTCGTGGGGACCGAACCTCGTGAACATATCGTTTGTTTGTGATTGCATTGGCGCACTTTCTTTTGTGTTTATCATTATATCGCCTTTGTCAATTGCTCATTGTTTATATTGCCCACTATCTTTTTTATCTTGTTTATAGATTGTTTACCCTTGTGTTATTTATATATCCTTGCATATATTTTACCATATATCTCATTGCTACGATATATTTTACCATATATTCTTGCTCATATCATATTCTATATCTATCTTGCAAGAATAATTCTTGAATAAGTTTTAATTGGTATTTAAATCGGACTAGATTAGCATAAACCCTATTCACCCCACCCCCCTCTAGGGTTTTTTCCTAGTGGCATTTGGGTCTAACACATGGGTCCTAAAAATCTTTCCCTTTTTGATGATACAAAACAATCTACACAAAGAGTATATGTAAAATATGCAATAAAGCAAAATACTCATAAATACCCACAATTTACTTGTTTCTTCCCCTTTGTAACATCAAAATGGAAAAAATAAATAAGAATGAAGAGAGCGAAAGCTCCCCTTATAAATAAGCCCAGCGAGTTTGAACAAATATAGGGAAAAATCTCCCCTTATCAAAATGCCTAAGAGCATATATAAAGAAAAACAAGGTGGTTATATGTGAGCAAGACATATATATAGAAACATACTAATCTTAACTCACATGCAAAGAGACCAAGTGAACACATATATATGTATTATTAGGAGAAAGAGTCATAAGGGTCTTAGACATAAATATATCAATAAGATATATATCAAAACAAAAATAAAAAATCAAAAAATTTAAAATAAAAAATCAAAATTTTAATCAATAAATCCAAAAAATTATAAAATATTAAGCATAAATCATGGTTGATTAAGAACACAATAGATATATTATTATTGAAAAAGGTGTCTTAATAAAAATAATATATATATAGATTTATGAAATCAAACGAATGGAAAAACATGAGAATCGTGAAAGATATTTTCAAATAAAAACAAATCATGACAATCATGAAAGTCCAAATGAAAATCAAAACAATCAAATGAAATCATAAATTATGATCTAAACCATAATTACATCAAAACGTGCTTAATCTATAAATCATTATTTTTGAAGAATAAGTGATTAAGCAACTAGTAATGTCAAATAATTTATATGTTGTATCCACAAAAATTAAATAGAGTATGCTTAGTATAAAATAAATAAAATTAATATTTCCAACAAGAAAGACAACCATATCAAGCTCTTTAAGCTTATTTCAATCCATATAAGCTTTTATCACCCGATAAACATGATTTAAAAATAAATACCCAATAAATCCGGGGGTTGCTCAAACACGAACCTCAAAACCAATTTTTTAGAAACTAGAAAAAGTTTTAGAAAAGGAATCATACAAATGAAAATATTTCCTTTTAAAAAATCATCAAAATTTTGTTTTTAAAAAAATCATATTTTAAAGAACATGAAAAACTAAAACTCTAAAAGTTTGTTCTTTAAAATCAAAAATCTTTTGGTACCCAAACACTCTTGGTACCAAAGAGTTTAGGGACATTATGACCCCTATCAATATAGCTCAATGCTCTTGGGATATGACCCTATTTGGGAACATTTAATGCACGTGTTCGGTCATAGCAATAATTATGCAAATGATCCTTTCTATTACAATAAGTGCAATAGAATTGGTGCACTAGTTTATGTTAACCATTAGCTTGTGCATGATGACATTTACAAATAAGGATGGTCTCTTTAAATCATTTTGCAAATGTGAAACTTTTTTAAATCAAAATAATATTTGGCCAAATGACCAAATCTACCACAATAATCACATTTATACACATTTACATACTTATAATGAACATTGTGTGCATGTGTATGTGTATGTGTACATGATGATATAATTTGATGAGATGGACAAGGAGCAATAACATTAGCATTAGTGATTTGTTGTGCATCATGTCAAAATTGAGCAATATGGCATTTACGGCTACAAATAGAGCATTTGTAAACTTTACTATATACGTGTGCATAGTGAGTGGATGATTTTGAATTATTTGTCTTAGACTTAGCATACATATTCACAAGCTTTTTATGATTATCAATACATTTGGTTAAGGTTGAATCTAAAGAAGAAATATGGTTGTTTACATGATTCAACTCTTCATTTTGCACATTTGAATTGATAATAGAATTAGAACAAATATGATTATTTTTTAAAGAATCAAATTCATTTCTAATAGTTTCTACTTCTAAAAAGGCATTATTTTTCTCATGAGTATAACTAGCAATATTTAAATTAAAGAATCATGATCCAATTTTAATTTTTTATTGTTATCTTTTAGAATCACATTCTCTTTAGAAATTAAATCAAACTTGGATGCTAGCAATTCATGTTCGGACTTTAATTCAACATGCTTGGTTTTCAAACTAACAAAATTATTATGCAATTTAGTGTAGGCATGCATTAATCTATCATATGCACATGCGGGTTCATCAATAGATAAATCACATTCGGATTCTGAATCGCATACCACACTACGGATATCGCCTAGTGGCCGTGTGCATGATGATGATGAAGCTCCAATAGTAGCACTTGAAGGGGAACTCGTCAGAACGCGTTGGATTTTCTCCAAGTTGCCTTGATGTGTCTCTATATGTTTTCACAATAAATAGGCACTATCAAGAAAAACAAGTCTGTTAGAAGTGAATGAATCAAAAGCATTAAGCATAAATTCTAACACTAACTTGTTCATAGTAAACATCTTCTTATCATAATTGCTCCACTTGAATTTCTCCAAAGTGGGCTCAACATAAGCATGATCAATGATTTCCCATAATTCGATATTTTAGATCTAACAAATATTTTAAATCTAAAACACCAGTGAGCATAGAGAAAAATATTGAATTTTGGAGCCACATTAATATCATAGCATAAACTAGGTTCACCAAGCATATACATAATTATAAATGCAAGCAAGATGAAAATAATCTCAAAACTAGATTAGTAATATAGCAAAGCGAGGATCTTTGACTCTAGGTGGTTAAACCTCAAATAAAAGAGCACCAAGCTCTGATACCAAATAAAATTGCTCTGATACCAAATAAAATTACCCTACAGGGATGAATAGGGTATATGCTAATCTAATTCGATATTAATACTAATTTAAAAATAATTAACGAATTATATCCAAGCAAGTATAATAAAAAACAAATTATATGCAAGGATATGAAATTAAACTAAGGGTGATATAAACATGAAACAATATAAACAAGATAGTGGAAAAATAACCAATGCAAACACAAAAATATAATCACAGAGTTTGATCCTTCTGACCTACGTCTCCGCTTCCCACTCTCGAGGAGAACTCCACTATCAACCGGTTTTTAACGTTCACCGAAAACGTTTACAACTCACACAATCGGTTTTCTAGCTCACCAAAAACTTTCACGACTCTCACAGATACAATCACACAATATACCCTCTAAGTGTTGGCCTACCCCGTGTCGACTTCCTCAAATGCTCGGATTTACCACCTCTCCCTAGGCTTTACTACCGACGTCACTCCTCTTGGAATCAACCCCATCTCTCACCACACACCCCTCTCGGTGTACTTGTATATTATAATGTGATCTCACTATATATATATATATATATATGTGTGTGTGTGTGTGTGTGTGTGTGTGTGTGTGTGTGTGTATATACACACACACACACACACATATATATACATCTATACAAATATATACATATATGTATATGTATACATATATACATATATGTATATGTATACATATATACATATATGTATATGTATACATATATACATATATGTATATGTATACATATATACATATATGTATATGTATACATATATACATATATGTATATGTATACATATATACATATATGTATATGTATACATATATACATATATGTATATGTATACATATATACATATATGTATATGTATACATATATACATATATGTATATGTATACATATATACATATATGTATATGTATACATATATACATATATGTATATGTATACATATATACATATATGTATATGTATACATATATACATATATGTATATGTATACATATATACATATATGTATATGTATACATATATACATATATGTATATGTATACATATATACATATATGTATATGTATACATATATACATATATGGAGGCGCTCTCTCTCTCTCTCGTCTCTCTCCCTCCCGCACTCTGTCTCTGGCTTACTCTCCGGCGAAAAACCAAAACCGCTTCTAGGGTTAGGTCGAAACCAGTTCGCAGATGGAGAAAAAATCGGCGAACGAATACGAAGTGGTTCACCATCCTCCACCGCCGCTGCAACGTCAGGAACATGCACCAATGAACGACGAGAGAGAAGACTCGCCGTCGCCTTCCAAGACCGACGAAGATCCTCCCTCGCCTTCCAAGACCGACGAAGACCCCCTTTTGCCATCTGAGACCGACCGTGGCACCGATTCTCTCACATCCTCCCCTGCCTCCAAGTCGTCGTCCACCCATGCGTCATCATCAGGGAATGGCAGCACCGATGAAGCCACCCAAACGTTGTTGAGTTTCCAGATGGGTGTAAGGAGAAAAAGAAAAATTACAAGTTCACTAAACGCACCACAGAAATCCATAAAGAAGTAAGATAATGTTATATGTTATATTTTCCAATTTACATAGATGTTAAGGGATTGAAGTTGAATTGTGAACTATATGCCTGGACATTGGTTGAAGGACATGTTAGCTGATACCTTAATGTTAAATGTGAACTATATACCTCTTATTAATGTTAAGTTTGGCTGTTGTTTGTTAAGGTTTATAGCGTAACTGTTACAGTTCATTGTTGCATGTTAACTATTGGATGTTGGATGTCAAGTGTTGTTGATGTTAAATGTTTAATTATAATACAGGAAAAAGTCAGGTGCTGCTAAAATTAGACCCACTGCAAGTTTCTCCGCATATTGTAAATTTATGAAAGTCCTCGAACCGAGAATGCGGCAGTGTCATTGGGATGCATACCAAGGGTGTACATTCCAGCATTATGTAAAGTTTGGCCTCCCAGTAAAAGATCGACCAATGCTGGAACTTGTATTGAGACACTATAAGGGTAATAAAGTGGCGTTTTCTCTGCCCGATGCCGAAAGTGGGAGAGAAAAGGTTGTTAATTTTGATATGGACTGGGTGCATGAACATACAGGTTTCCCAATTGATGGAGAAATAATTTACAATAATAGAGGTCCTTTCCCTAGGCTTTGGGTGGAGTATTTTCAGAAACATTTTACTAGAAACGGAAAGAAATCAGCGAAGAATATGCGGCGATATGTGGAAGAGCTACTGCAATCTCTTGTTGAATCAAGAAAGAAGAAGGATATTGAAGATTTTGTGTTACTGCAGATACTTTATCAATGTTCATTGATGTGGTGCCCTAGCAGTGTCCAAGGCATCCCAAGGCTCTTGTTCAAATATGTTGATTCAATTGAAAGAGTGAGGAATGTGGCCTGGGGGAAATACATCTATGATCAGACGAAGAAAGGAATTAAGATAGCCAGGGAAGGTCTGCACAGGTCAGGAATAAGCTATGTACCTGGATGCATGCCTTTGATCCCTGTAAGTTGGATTAATCTGTGCATGTGAACGCTTGCTTGTTTTCTGTCAACTTACGTCAAGAAACCATTAAGGCTTACTGGTTCATGTTAACTATTCTAAGGATCTTGTTAACTATATTTCGGTTCATGTTAACTTTAGTGTTTCCAGTATTAAAGTTGGTGTTGTCAGTGTTAACTATATTGCAAGATGAGTTGTGTTAACTATATTCATGTTTAAAAGATTAGTATTGCATACTAACATGTATTAATTGTTTGCAGCTATGGTATTATGAAATGACGGGGATTAAAAGATATGCCTTGAGCAATAGATCCAAACCACCCCTCACTAACTGGGTGAAGATTGGTGAGAAGTATGGATCTTTTAGAAATAGAACAATAGTTGCCAAGGCTGCAAAAGCTAGCATCCAGGTTGTACAAAAACCAATAGCTGAAATTGGCCCATCCGATGAGAAATATCCAATCAGAAGGCCATTGATGAGGCTTAGAAGGGAAGGGATTGTACCACAATTACCAGTCGTACATAGGGAGGCCAAGAAAGCAGCAGTAAGGAAGAGGAAGATTGAAGAAGAAAAGAAGGTTGAAAAGAAGGAAGAAGAGAAGGAACATGAGAAGAGATGGTCAATAGGTTTGGTAAGTTCTAAGGTGCTAAATATTATCACAAGAATACATAACATGTTAGCAACAATAGATAACATGTTTTCTACAACAGTTAACATGTTAGCAACAATAGATAACATGCATCAGACTTTTGAATATGTCTCCCAGGCTGACATCTGAATCCCAACTGGACGAGTCGGATGAATATCCCTCTTGATTTGTTAAGTGATCTACGATTTGCCAACAACACTCGTCGTCAGAATCATAACCCAGACCCATTTTATGACTATAATAGTTATAGGATTTTTTTTTCTGGTACATAGGCCATACGAGGTGGAACTCGTGGGCCTCGACCAAAACAAAGACCTTCTTCAAGCGCAAAATTATATCCCCATTTTTCCATGTAATCACGCGCTTGATAACTATATCTAGATGAATGAATGCCAGATCTCTCTTCATTTTTATCTTCATCTGGAGAGAGATATGATGGTGGGGATATTTCCCCTTTGCCGAACACCAACTCTTTTTCACCTCCTGCTTTAGCAGGAAAGACAAAGGTTGTTCCAAACGAGTCTTGGAAGCGTTTTTTCGTGAAGCAAGATGACTGAAGCGGCATATGTATGTCGGGATTATCGTACAACTCCTGCACGACATTAGTCAAACACGGTAAGTACTCTAAATCATCATTTATTACTTCTTCGGCAAGCTGCCAGTTACAACTACCGTCTGACGATTCGTCATCGTCAAGACCGATTACAAAGGGTACAATGTCATTTAGTACAAAACCACCATTGTAATCAAATCTTGCTTCTGTGTCCGCTTCACCCCCACTATCCGTGCCTTGAGCCGATGATTCCGTATCAGATTCAGCGCCGTAAAGGAGGGAATCGGTAAAGTAGTTCTCCAATCCTTTAAACGGTTGCTTATCTGCGACCACCGTCTTGACCTCACTATTTGCATCTATGTATTTTAGACACTGATGAAGAGTAGAGGGAACTATAAGATTACCGTGGATCTATGGCCGACCCAATAGTAAATTATAGGAGGTTTCTGCGCCGATTACGTAACACGTAACTTCGGATTTTAGATCTCCAAGTTGGCATTTAATCCGGATTTTACCCAAAGGCGTAACTTCGGATTTTAGATCTCCAAGTTGGCATTTAATCCGGATTTTACCCAAAGGTCTAGATCCACTGGTATTGAACCCGTATATAACGGTACCTGTGGAAGCTAGTTTGCTTGCTGGGATTCCGAGATTGTTCATCAATCGGAGTGGCATGATGCTAACAGCGGAACCCGAGTCGACTTGGACTCGGTTAACTACGCTGGAGCCAATGTATCCAGTGAAGTATAAGGGCCTATCATGCTTTGAGTTCCTCACTTGCATGTCATCCTTAGTGAATGTGATATGAGGAAACTGTTTGGCTGATAAATTGCAAAGTTGAATTGATGATTCCGTTTCTTCGCGGGCCGGCTTGATTTGAGTAAGGAACGCATCAGAATCGGCTAAAGCTTCTCGCAATGCTTCTCTAGTATCCTTGGAGAGGCGCAATAACTCATATAAGGTTATTCTCGCCGGGATGTTAGCTAGCTGAGCCATGACATCAAAGCGGTAGGGAGCGTTTGAACTTCCCGGTTTATCTCTCCCAATCGGACGATTGAATCGAGACTGCTTCGGGTTTTGAGTCTCTTGGAGTTGAGGCTCTTTCTCTTTTTGCTTATTAGCTGACTTTTGTTGAGCCTTTTCAACTGGTGCGGGGGGAGTTGTAACCACCCCCAGTTCTGTTAAAGTCTTGGCATTTGCGTTTGAAGTCTCGGGGTATTTATAATGATATTCATTTCCACCCCTAGTGGCAAGAGCCTCTTGTTCGTCCTCAGAAAGTGATAAGGTGGGAATACCTTCATCATCTTTTTCCGGAATTGCTGTCGTGGGGCAGCAGGTTTTGCTTTTACCCCTATGCTTTTTCCTAGATGAGGATCCTACCCATTGCTCGTCCTCTAACAAGTCCGGATGAACCCAAAGAATTTCGCCGCTAGGAGTTATATGTTGTACGAGTCCTTTTTGACGTTGTCCGTAAGGATCATCGTTGACGGTCTCCATTTGTACCTTATATACGGGTTTTGGTTGAAACCACGCTAGAGGGACAAAACCAAAACTAACGGAAACGGCGTTTGCGCCCACCTTCTTTTCTTTAGGCTGCTTCGGCGTGATAATTCCTACATCAATTAAGGCCTGAATCTTGTCCTTGAGAGCGTAGCACGCCTTTGTAGGATGATGGACTGTTCTGTGAAATGCACAATACCGCGGATCTGTAATTTTCTGGGCTCCTTCATGGTCGGTGATCGGAGGTAGCTTAATTTTGTTGTTCTCCCTCAAATACTTGAAGATACCAGGGACCTCATCTTCTTTGAAGGAATACTCCTTCGGGAATTTCGGCTCAGAAGTTTTCTGTTGCCTTGGAGGTCGTTGCTGCCATTGAGGCGTTTGTTGCTTTGGCGCTTGTTGCTGCGGCTGTTGTTGCTGCGACTGCTGTTGGGGTTGCAACTCAAATGTCTGATTTGCGTCTACCGCGTTTGCCGGTCCTTTCCCTTTACCACGGGGGGTAAAGTTCTGTTTTTGAGTATTATTGGCGGGTTGTCCCCTTTCAGCTTTCTTCCTTTTAAGGAAGCGTTCAGCCTGCTCCCCTCGTACCTTCAATTCCTTCCATGTCTTGGATGGTGCGGTACCCATAGCTTCTAATACATCTATGGAAAGATTATTATGGCACGTCTGGAGTATGAACTCCTCCGTGACCGGATCTCGGCAGTTCATTGCCTTGTTCCGGAAGCGTTTAACAAAGTTTTCAATGAATTCTCCATCTTTCTGCTTTTCTTCAAAGAGCGTCCCGATTGACACCTCCGTGTCATCGTCGAAGAAATTAGCGAGAAACATGCTTTCCATATCGTCCCATGTAGTGATACTTCCCGGTTTAAGCCGGCGGTACCAATCAAATGCAGCAGCGCGAAGGGTTCCTACGAACGATCGTACCATTAGAGGTTCGTTACCTGAAATGATCCCCAGGTGAGACTTGAAATAAATCAAGTGTTGGGTAGGGGAGCCCCTTCCATCGAATGGTGTGAAGTTGATCAAATTGAACTTCGGTGGGTATGGAATGGAGTCCCACTCCCTCGGGTAGGGACACGGAATGCCAGTCTTTTTTACTTCTTGGGCAGACATCAAAGCATTGATTTTGCTTTCCAAGTCTTTCATCTTAAGATCTTCGCCTACCTCACTCTTCTGGCGATTTTGGGGATGGATATTGATACCACCCCCAGCGTTAAGAACGCCTTCCGTATTCCTGTTCTCGCGGGGAGTCTCGATGTTAAGATTTTCTTCTACCTCTGAGTCGCTATCTATCTGATTAGCGGTCGGACGACGACTAGATTCACCGCGCTGGTTTGTCAGCTGTTGGAGTTGTTGTGCGTGTAAATCTTTAACACGTTGTACAGCCATCTCCATTTCAATTTTGAAATCCTCTTTTTGCTTGGCCAAAGCTTCTTGAAGAAGTTGAGCCATCTGTTCTGTGGTGATCATGAACGACTCTCGAGACTGTCCTGTACTGGATAAAGTAGCATCTGAAGCAATTGCTGAGTTAGCATCCGATGCTCCCCGGTTTGCAGCCGAGTCAACCGTTTGGACATTTGTGAAAAAGGCTCAGGGCTGTAGCGCCGCGTGGACTTTCCTTTTTCTGCCATATTAATCGTGAATTCCGAAAGTTCACGTTCCTGAACGGGTGGCTTTCTTTTACGGAAACGTCTTGATTTGTTTCTCTCCGTTTCTATAGAAAGTCTTTCAAACACTGAAATCCTTTGCGAGGTAGTCTTGGAACAGTTACATTCTGCTAACACTGCCTTGATGAGTTTAGTACAAGGACAACGAGAATCCCTTTCTCGGGAGTTTCTCTTCCGAGATTTACTCATACCCCCAGTCTGATAGTACAGCTCATCGATATTATTATCGGAGCCACCTATCTTGTGTTGGCATAACCCTCTTATTCTATCATCGTCTTCTTCTGACGAATAAAGCTCTCTTTGAGGGCATATCGCTCTGTCATTATTTTCAAGAGTCGCTCGTTTGAAAACTCGCCTCCGCGCGCGTGAGGGTTCAACAGAATCTCGAACTTCTACCCGTAGCCCAAGGCGAGCGGTTACTGGTACTTTCTCTGTATGAGAGGTTTTTGAGTTGCTGGAGACTCGCTTCCGTCCCCCATTTTGACAAATTATGCGGGGTTTGTCTTTATGCAAAGGACCGAGACGCGAGCCAGCAGCCAGTGCCTCGGTTTTTTCGGGCTTTGTTCTGGATTTTGGCCTCCAGATTTGACGTGGTTTCGTCAGTTTAAAGTCTGCAGTACTTGTTTGTAGTTTCTTGGCCTCTTGTACCAGGATTCTTGCGTGCGCAAGTAAAGCATGGCGCTTCTTGGTTCGTTCTTCAAGAGTGGAACGTGTCCTCTTAACGGGAACCCATTCATTTGTCGTTGGTTTGGACCAATCGCTAAGTCACTGTTGTGCCTGTTGGCGTCCTCTAGACTTCAGATCCGCTTCATAACGGATTTCATCCACTGGCTCGGAGGCCTTGGCCAATTGGCGTGCTAGGCGTTGACGCCATCTTTGACGCGCCCTCTTGGATAAAGTCGGCTCGGCCTTGGTAGCTTCAGCTTCACAAGGAGTCTCTTGAACCGCTGCGGGATGAGGTTCTTGATTTTGAACCTTCAAATCCAAATGTCCTCGACCTTTCCTTGTGGAGTTTCTCCTATTCCTACGAGGGGAGGATGATCGGGAAGAGGAGGATAAGTACTCTTCATATTTTGCTTGGTCGAACTCGTACTCGACCTCCTCGTTGATCGGTATGACGATCTTTGGTTGCGACACTACAGCTTTTGCAGAAAAGCTGTCGGCTCCCACTGTGGTCGCCAGTTTGTTTGTGTCAAAAGTTGCCTTTTCCATTGTTTTCAAACCTGTTACACCGTTTATCGATTACAAGTTCAAACTGAAAAGAGAGTTGATCTTTTATAAGATCTTCTTACAACGAAAAATAAAGATTACAACTTTATCAAACAAAACGCAGCAGTAGTTTATCTCCCGCTGCTTTGCGTGGGATCTTTGCCTGTGCCGGGGACGCGTTAGTCCGTGGACCACCGCAGACCAAAGCCGATCGACAATATAATTACGCTCTTGTTTCACGAGGGAAACAATTACGGAAGCGACAATCACGACCAAGCGAGATTGTGGCTCTTCTCGAGATTAAAACCAAGTTTAATCCGGAGGAAAGAAGGGAAAAGAATCACAAACCTTTCGAAGGGGCTTTCTTTATGAAAGTGTTCGCCAAGCTCTGATGATTCTCCTCTGAAATTCGTGGTTGACTGGTCAATTTGACAGCACCTCGCCTTCTTAATCTCAGATCTCCGATCCCCTTGAAAGAAGACCTTAGGCTTCTATTTATAGGCTTTTTGAGATGTGTCTCCTAGTAGGAATTGATGTTTAAACGTTATCTGCGGTTTATAACTGTCTAAACGTGTTTATGGATAACCTCAGAGCAGTTGGAGAGGTTTTGGGACGAAAGAATCCTTAAAAATCATTGAAATCCGTGTTTGGGGAGGTTTTGTATCCAACAAGAGTCCTGGTGACTCGGGACTGTGCGAGTCAGCTTCTGGTGACTCGGAACTGTGCGAGTCAGCTTCTGGTGACTCGGAACTGTGCGAGTCAGCTTCTGGTGACTCGGAACTGTGCGAGTCAGCTTTTGGTGACTCGGAACTGTGCGAGTCAGCATTTGGTGACTCGGCACTGTTCAAGATTCTAAGCAATGTTTCGTGATTCTTCCAGCTTCTTTGTTTTGCGTACGCTTCGTCGCCTTGCTGATTTTGGATGAATTCCTTTGACTTGGATAATAACGTTTATCGTCTTTTCCTTGTCTTGCACTGTGTTTGAGGACCTATGGGCAATTTTTAACGCCTACAGGGCACTGCTATCAGACGGGGTACTATTGCCACGCGTACCCACCATGGTTCTGAAGGAAAACGAGGATCAAAAGGAGAACTAAGGTTAAAATCAAAATAATATATTGGGAAAATAGGAACTAAAAGTTAGTTATTAAGATAATAGTATAAAAACTTAATTGTAGTCTTACGGATGGAATATGATATGTATCTAAATTTTCCACTATATTCTTAATAGTGAGGACTCAGGACCGTGACCTGCATGGGCCACCACTAAAACCTGTCACGTCCCGCTTCCTAAAATACCCAAGAATCGGAACGTGAACAAGCCCGTAACGTATTAGATTGAGAAAAAATATACATTAATTTTTTTCTTTCTTTTTCTTTTCTTCTCAATCTAATACGCTAAGCGTCAAGCAAAAGAACATCTGTCACAGGTCCCTGATCACAATAGCAAAAATATAATAACAACACAGAATTAGAAATAGACATATCATAAAAAGTAGATCATTATAGATATAAAAATATGGGTCAAACATACCCTTATTACAAAAATGGTCCAACTAGAAATAAAAATACATAGTCCATAATAAAAGAAAGTACTACTAAAAATACAAAAATCCATCATCAAACTAAAGAAAATATGATAAAAAGTTCTAATGTTCCACAACTACTACAGAAGAAAACCACTATGCTTCAACTTGTTCTTCTACTCCATCCGAAGGACACTCCGACTGGGCATACGCCGGCTCTGCTGCATAATCGAACTGGACTTATTCGTCCCCTAAGTCTGATGCACACTAGAGAAAACAGGTGTATGTCAGCGTGCATGGCACACGACAAGATCTCACATGGAAAAATGAAACGGTCGTATAACCCATGCTATGACAGTGATAATAATAAACAGTACAAAGTACATGCAACTAAATAAATTAATATGTAATCCTCCACTAAACATGATAACATACAGCTATACACATACAATAATCAGGTAAAATACTAGCCATCCTAAAACTCACTGGTCCACATCTTAAATAGGTCTAGGCTCGCATTTCTGGAGAACTTACTATTCACGATCCTCTACATGTATCCAATACCACAAAACGGTCCGGTAAGAGGACTACACGCAATCCAATTTCGGCTTGGTTCGAACTCAAGCAAAACTCAGGTGACGAAATGATTTCATGGGCCACGTGCGAAACGGTTCATTGACCCAACAGACTAACCCCAGTGTGAAATGGTTCATTGGTGTGAGCCTGGAAGATAATTAACAATCGTATCCGAACATGCAAACTAAGACTTTTCCATCCTAACTCTTTTCATTTTTCTAAGTCAACGATCATAATCCCTATTAAAACTCTGGTTCACCATCTAAACTCAATCAACACACCCACGCGTGTCACTAGGTATGTCCATAACGCACGAGGCCACTAAGTCATGAACTAAGATTCTCAATCACAACAAGAAGATAGTAATAACACTAATTCTATACAATATAATATGGCATGTCGAACATGATTAAACAAATTGTAAAGCATGAATAATCACTACATTAAAACATGGAATGCATGAATAGCCTACCACAGTATGAATACACACATACATAGGTTTCATTGATAACTTACTACTGGGTGTCCAAACTTCTCATGTAAGCTAACCGTAATTAAGTATCCTCTAATATAATAACTTACTACAAGGTTTAGTTACAAGTTCTTCCGACGACCGTCAAACTACAATATGAAGTTCAATTATAAGTCCTTTCAATGACCCTCAAGCTATACTAAGAGCTTCGTCTGCAACAACATTGTAGTTCTTGTTGTTGAAGTTCTATCTTCCGTTCATGGGCATGAAGTCTTCCCTATGCCCAACTTTTAACTTTGGTGCTAGTAGCACCCACACATCTGCTTAGGTAAACTGAGTGCTAATAGAAACACCACAAGCTCTAAGCATAGGATCAGCACTTCCCCCATCTTTGTAGAACACAGATAAGTTACAGAGTGAGAAAGCAACTCTAACATTGTTGTTGACTCTTGTGAAAAGAAGCACTTCACTGAATTTGCTAAGCTGCCACATAGACCGAAGTCCAGATGAAGGGTTGCATGCTTGGGCGTGCATGGCATGTCAAAACAGTAAGTAATCTCGAATTTTGGGATATCTCTTCGGGGTTACATTCAAAAGTCCAACAACTTGTTGAAATATATCCTGACTTCGGTTCTGAAAGATTAGGAGATTCCCAAACGAGCGAGCCACTACAAAGATCAATGGGTCAAAATTGCATAAAATGAGAATTTGAGCTCTGTTAAATGACTGAACCTCTTCAAACTTGTAAACAACAAGAGTAACCATCAGATCAAGGATCAGAAGTGTTACCTAAAGCAATGGCATCATCAGTTTTGCCTACCTCGCCGACGACGATCATCGAAGACAAGAAAGCTTGGAATTTAGCAGGAGATAAAGATGGGAACCTTAAAATGCAGAGACCCGTCTGAGTTATTCTGAAAAGGAAGAAGTGATACGGGTGTATCTTCTCTTCGGAACTTAGCAATCCTCATGAGAGCTTGAGGATAGATGATTCTCATGATAGCATGAGAATAGGAGTGTAAAACAATACAGTAGAACGCAGGTGGAAGCGTGGAACGAGACAACGAGCAGCAGATTTGAAGAATCTAGTTTTTAGCTCGTGAGTCGACTCATATATGTACATGAGTCGACTCATCAGGTTGAGTCGACTCATGCCTGTCATGAGTCAACTCACGAAACCCAGCTGTTTTATCAAAAGTTTCTGCTCGATCGACTCATCAGTTTATGAGTCGACTCATCAGTTTATGAGTCGACTCATCAGTCATGAGTCGACTCATATGCAGTTTTGAGTCGACTCAAGAACTCAAGCCCTGTTAGCAAAAGTCTCTGATCAGTCGACTCATCAGTTACGAGTCGACTCATATGAGGTCATGGTCGACAAATAACTATTCATGAGTCGACTCATTGGAGTTTTCTAGATTCGTAAGGACTCTATTTACGCGTTTTCCTGTTTGGGTTGGGCTTGGTTATTTACCACTTTACCACCCTCGTTTGTATACCTATATAAGGGATTATTTTAGGGTTTAAAATAATCAGAGAGTTTAATCAAGAGAGATTAGATTGTAATTGATATTTGGAGAACTTGTTCTTCAATTCTAGAGTGAGATTGTAAGAGATTGTAAAGTGCATACTCATAATCTAGAGAAGATATTTTCCTTTGCCCAAAACCTGAGTTATTCTTGTGTTCTTATTATTTTCTCCTTAACCCACCTTTGATAATTTCGCGATCAAAGGTGCTCGCATAGAATTTTCTTGAAAAGCAACTGCCTATTTATAGGCGAAGGAGCCAACCAAGTGGCTGGGATCTGTTACACAAATCCCTGAGCACCGAACCGCCAAAGGGTGTTGGGAATGAAGCAACACAATTAATTGTGTTCGTACTTAGCGCCAACGAAACGTGGCTCGAAGCGACGCATTAAGTACCAAAGACTAAATGCTGAACAAAACGAAGCGATGGATCTATATGGATCAATAGTTTGGGAACTGTCAAAGGATGTCACCTCATTTAACGAGATTTACTCTCGTTCCTAAGTCAAAAACAACGAAGGTCACTCCTCTAATTAAGCTCAAATATCGAGACTCAGTTGAGACTAGTTTGAACTTCGAAGGTCACTATCTCTATTGAGTTCAAATATTAAGACTCAGTTGAGACCAGTTTGAACCTCGAAGGTCACTATCTCGATTGAGTTCAAATATCGAGACTCAGTTGAGGCTAGTTTGAACCTTGAGGGTCACTATTCTAACCAAGATTTAGTTGAAATCAGTCGAACCTCGTCTCCAAGGTGCAAAATAACAAAGGTCGTTATTTCAACCAAGATTTAGTTAGAATCAGCTGAACCTTGTTTTCAATTTCAAAACAAACGAGGGTCATTACTTCAATCAAGTGTTAGTTGAGATACTTCGAACCTCGTTCTAAAATTCTAAGACTTGGTTTGCGACAGTTGTTTTGAAATTCTAAAGTTTTGTGGATTTTCTCAACAAGTTGGTTGATAGATTCTCGGTGTGCCATTTCAACCTCTGCCATCACATCCTTTGCAGATCATCATTAGAAGACACTTTTACATTACTGACGGAGCTGCTTAGCCTCTCCAAAGCATCAGACTCAATCTGAAACAGTGTTTGATGTTCTGCCTGCTGAGTTGTCAAAGTTTGTCGCCTTTCGGTTGCGCCCCTCAACTTATCCTCTGCTTCTACTAGCTTAGCCTATATGTCAGCAAGTGCAGCTCTATAAGATTCAACCAAGCATTGCTTGCTGGTTGCATTCAGTATCAGCAACCTTTTTCTTCTCGTTGGATAACTTATCACCGACTTCCCCGAGCTCTTTGACCTTCTGCTTTTTCTCAAGCACTTGGTGTTCGAGCGCAAATAGAGAATCGTCCCTTTGCCTCAAGAGCTGCATAGCGCATTCTTTAGCTATAGGAAGGAGGGTCTGATTGCGATGGTCTTGCCATCTTTTGAAAGGCTTTCAACCTTTACCAAATGCATCCAATAGGGTAGCGTGGCTATATCGCTAGTCAAGTTCTGCATTACATGCAAAAGAGGTTCCATCACTGCCTTAATCCTAGCAAAATCCCTGCCATGATGCAACACCTGATTAGGGGATTCCTTTAGAATGGTGATGAAACTATTCCGAACCATCAACACCCCAAATTCTTTTGACAAGTCAAAAGAAGAAGAGGGTGTAACATGGGAAGGCACCACTTCCGAATAGCCAGCAAATGTCGTTGTTACTTCTGACGAAGTGAACATAGTAGTTGCCGTAATGATTGTAGGGGCAGCAATAACAGTTGCAGGAGCAGCAACGGTAGTAGCAGGAGTAGCGACAAACATGGTCGATGCTGGAGTTAGAATTTCTGTTGAGGCGATAGAGCTGTCGAGCGCAACACTCGTAGTCATTTCAGCCTCGGCTCCGGAAGCTATGTCCAAAGAAACGTTGGTTCCAACAGTTGTTTCAAGAGCAACAATTGTATCCGTAGCTGTTCCAGTGCTAATAGTTGTACTCGGAGTGACCTCAGCTTCAATTGAGGGGCAACGACAGCATCCTCAGCAGTCATTCTTAGTTCAGGGTGTGATCTCACACGGAGTCGAGATAGTGGAGCGTCATCATCAGACTCAGACTCTGTGTCAACTCCCGATTCGATGGGAGGAGCGATTACCACTGGAGCTTCTCGCCTTGGCTTCTAAACGACTCGTTTAACCCTCCTCATAGATCCTAGCCTCTTGGACTTCTCCCTCATCTGCCTTGAAGATTTAGCTCCTTCAACTCGTTCTGTAGAAGGAAGTTAGACATTAACAGAGTGACTATTCAAATCTTACAATAAGTTAAGACTAGCATACCAGTAGGTTCCATGGCCACATATCACCCCCATCTTGTTTTGGGGTCAAGTCCCAGTCCATCTTCCTGTGGACAGAAACAATCTTCAGGGCAGTGAGAGAACAGTCACGTTCCATTATGGGCAAGAACATATTACGACTGTTTACGCTCCTAGCCATCGATAGGTGCCCAATTCCAATAAGAATGGATCTTCTGAAGAGTCTCCAAACAGGAAAGCAGACTTCACGATGTAGTCATGGTTGAGTGATTCTAAAGGAGCGTCAGTGATCAAACGCCTAAAAATGGAAATTAAAGGCTCAGAGAGAAGTTGAAGCTCTTCTTGTTCTCGATCTCCAAACATAAGGATACTTTCAAGGGAAGAATAATGGAAATCATATTTCTTAGCTTGGGTACCATCCGCTCAGAAAGCGCCATGTTAGGGAATGGGAATAGACGGATGTACAACTGCACAAAGGGCAAGTTAGAGGATGAGTCATGGCCCAATGAGACAAAGGTCACTCCGACAACTACCTCACCCAATAACAGGCTTCGTTAATAGGCGAACTTCATCTAATAATGAACTTCGTGCATTGTTAGTTGCACTAACTTGGTGTGCTGGATGAACTACGTCAGTGAAGACAAAGTTTGTCAATTTAACGAACGTTGTCAGTGAAGATGAGGTTTGTTGGTCAAACAAAAGCTCATTTGATAGACATTGAGGATGAACCTCATCAGAATAGCCAACACAGTTGGACATATGAAGTTCAATCAATAGACAAAGTTCGTCAGATAAAGACAAAATATGTCAAGACAACGAACATCGTCAGTTCAAAAAGACATCGTCTTTTTCAGATGGATTTCATCTTAGAAAGAAAGAAACTATTACTCTCCTTCAAGAAACCCAAATCTAAAATAGACACGGTTCATTTGTGTTAAAATGTAGATCTCACATTTAGATCTATTACCTGAGAAAGCGGACGAAACCGCGGGAACATCTGAGGGACCGACGACTCTTTTACCCTTGCCTTTGTTCGTAGTGGTTTTAGGGGCCATTGATTCAACTGGGAAGCTCTCAAAGAAGAAAAGCTTGAAATTTGGGAGATAAAAGATTTTGATAACTTAAGTGATCAGAAGAAGAAATGGCTCTTCATATGATGACGTCATATATATATAGGCGGGAGAAATCGAATCAAGGGTCATGATCTTCAGTTGAGATCATTCGATGATACCCCTTCCCAACAAGATCTATGGACGAGATCCACGGAGATCTCAGAGCACCAACTAGCGACCATTTATTGGGTCTAGAAAAGGTGTGTAATAGCATTGCTGACGAAGCCACAAGGTGTCAGATGACTGTTGGTCTTACAAAGTTTGTATAGAGGGACGAACTCTAGAATGAACCTCAGGGTAATATCCATGTTGAACCTCATAGTGAAAACGAAGTTCATGACGAAACTAAGTTCGTAAAATAAACTCTGCAAGTCCACAATGCCTGTAGAAATTCAAAGTATTTTAGACTCCATACAACCCAATTCAAATCTGAAAACTTTGGAGGGGGTTTTATAGACATTCAAAAATGCCTAAATTCAAAATATGAGGAGGGTCGTCAAGAAAACAAACCTCATCTCAATCCAAGACGAGACTCGTTGCTCAGCAAAGATCTACTTCCCAAACAGAACTCACCACGCAGTGAAGCTCAATAACAGAAGCAAAGCTCATCATTGGAAACGAGGTTCGACGTTCATCTTTGGAAGATGATGTTCGTCAGTGAAGACAAAGATCATCATTAGACTTGAAGCTCGTCAGTGAAGACGAAGTTCATTTAAGAGAAAGCCACCAAATTTGCTACGTAGTTGAACTCAGCTATCGAAGACGAAGTTCATTGGTGAATACAAAGTTCATCAGACGAAGTCAGTGAAAACAAAATTCGTCAAAAGATGCTCGCTGCATATCGAGGCTCATCCAATTTGACAAACTCCGTGTCAATCAAAGACGAGGCTCATCATCCACGTGAGCTTTAGTTGTTATGGCTCCGAAGACTTAGTCAGCTACATGGGCTAATCTTCAGGAGTATGTTATGACGCACACTAATTTGGAGGAGGCAGTTACGCCCCTCTACCCGTGATTGTAGCACATCGGTTACTTGCTTAAACCCTATAAATAGCCATGGATGGCTATAGAGGAAAAGGTTCGGACTTTTAGAGTTTTGGCAATCATTAGAGATTAGAGCTCCTGCGTATAGACCTGGAATTTGAACCTCGATTCTAGCATTCTAACGAACGTCAAAAGCTTCAGCAATCTTGTACTGGAAGGAAATCTCGACTCAAGCATCGGGGGAAGCATCCTTTCGCCACCAAGAGCCCACTTTAAGCAAGGAGTAGCTGAATTAATCTTCTCTTCATTTGTTATTAAGAGGGAGAGTGAGTGATTGTAAGGGTTTTGTACCAAGTGATCGAACTCAAGTTTCTTAAAACAAGAGAATCAATTAATCTTCAATTTTTCGACCCTACAGTAACCTAAGCCCATACCCAATGTGACGCCCCTGTTTTCACACATGGCTGTAGTCCAAGGTGAACCCAGAGATATCAAACCTGCTATGCACCCACACTGTGCAACAACAAGTTTTACTAATCACAGTAATATCCTCTAGTGGAATAAAAAATAAAGTGCAGATACAATACAGGTAAAAAGAAGATATTAAACACATTAGACATGATGTAGAAAGATAAATCTCATAAATGAACTCATGTCTTAATCAGCAAGTCTGAAATACATTTGATGACTGAAAGAAATGTCTCATCACAAACTAAATATAAATCGTACTAAGGCTCACAGTCTTTACAAGAAGAAAATAAACTCTAATATCTGAATGTTAAAGTCAACATAGTGGAGTCTCACTACTAAAACTGAACGACAGTGACTATGCTGGAAGACCGTCAACCTGCGGCTCTCCGAAGCTTTGAACTACCTGAAAAGAAAATTAAAACAAAAAGAGCAACAACAAAAGCGTCAGAGCGCTATAACAAGATCACCTCCATCCGCCCCCAGGGGAAGGGTTGCTAGATGTAGTGGAGGTTCTATCTATTAAGCATAGTCTACCTACATCATTTTCCCCATATCTAATAGTATTAATACTTAGAAATCTACAAGACGTAGTACATCGAGCGAAATAATCCAAATAAGAAAACCATTATGTATATACCATATGTCTTAGGTTGTAGATACCTAAATATCAATACCGAACTATGGAAAGAAACATCACTAGAAAATAAAACACTATAATAGACATCAACATAAAATTCTCATGTACATCACAAGAGTAAGGTATCTCGGTCATATATATATATATATATATATATATATATATATATATATATATATATAACACTATAATGGATATTAATATATAATTCTCATGTATATAACAAGAGTAAGGTATCTCGGTCATATATATATATATATATATTCAGCAGTGCGACATAACCACTTTTGGCATCCAACAAAACTCAGGCTATCAAATAATCGTCTCATTTTAATTCTTTGCAAGATTCTGATCTCATCGCATTATTATGCAACACGGACTACCCTGTAGGCATCCTAATCAATGTACATGGCTCATTAGTCTTATCGCGATCTATGTGTATAACATGAGTGTGAGACGGCCTACCTTATAGGTATCCTAAAAGATGACTCATAAGCCTTATCGCACCCTCGTGCGGACGGACTGCTAGACAAAGCATCCAAATCCGACTCAATTGTCTGTACAAATAGAATATAGACGTATTACCCCCGCATAGTACTGAGCTGAGCCCATCAACGATGTCCATCCCATGTATAAACTATATAAATCTGGTATATTAACGCACTATCTCATATAGTACTGAGCTGGGCCCATTAACGATATCCGACACATGTTTAGACTACTCCAACTCAAGTGTAATCACTCAACACTTGTCAAATCCCCTCTGGGATACTCATGTGTGTATCATATCACTATTTATGTATATTCATGTCTATATGTGTACTATCGTGTGATTCGAATCCCGTGATCGTATCTCAAAACAATGCAACAAAAGTTCAGGAAAAAACCTTAGTAGTCGACTACTAACCTTGGTAGTCGACAACACTGAGTCCATCCAGACTCTAAAAAACTTGAATTAATATTAGTAGTCGACTACATTGAACAATAGCCGACTACTCTGTAATCAGATAGTTTCTGTAAAAATCAAACTGGACATTAGTAGTCGACTACTACTCTTAGTAGTCGACTACTAAGCAGAAACATGCACTTATCCGTGCACACACAACACTTAGAAATCATCACGTATAAATCATGCTTTAATACATTGCAAATCTAGTAAGTACAAATCAAAAGAATCATCTCCATGATCATTTAAACCATTAATTCAACAATTTAGGTTTAATGTTCTCATTTAACAAGAAATTGACATAAACCCTAATTTTTTTCTATTTGGTCAATAGGGAACATGCTTGCATATTAAACTCAAAACTTTTGAAAATTCGTTTATTCACATTTATAGAACAATAAAATCCCAAACCTAGGGTTTAATCATACCTGATTAGCATGCAAGCTCTTTTTATCTCAAGTCTAGGGTTTAAGCATGATTTTAACATGGAAAACAAGGTACAAACGAAGATCTACCCAAACCAAATAATCATGATCATATTTTTATAGTAAACAGTAAGTAAAACATGTAGACCTAATATTGGTTCAAAGATTTAATATCAAAAATCTCAATTTTAACACATGGGGTTAAGCTTACCAAGCAAAACATAAATTTAACATCTAAACTAGTTATTTAACTATGGGGATGAGTTTGGATGCATGAGATCTTGCCTCAAACACGTAGTTGATCTCCTGAACATGTGTACAACCTCTTTTTCGTCATCCACATCCCTCGATCTCTCCCTTTGCTCGATGTCACGTCTCAAACGCCTCGAGGAAACACCAAATTCAGATCTAGGGTTTAGGGGGAGGAGGTGGCTGTATTCTTTCATGGAATAACTCATAAATCAGGTTAAAAACATGTTTATATACTTAAGTTATCAATTGGGTTGGAAGAAAAATGAATTTTACCCAAAATCTACAACCTGTCAGCCCAGGAAATTTCCCGATAGTCGACTACTCTGAGTAGTAGTCGACTACTAAAAGTTTCTAAAAATTATATTCAGTAATCTGACTATAACTTTCACATCCGATCTCAGAATGAGGTGATTTAAGATTTGTTGGAAAGCTGATGAAGAGAACTACAACTTTTTTCTTGGATCTTTCCCAAATTATAACTATATCAGTGTGAAAAATATATAAACTCAAATCTTGTCATTATTTTCTAGTTTTCTTCTTCGTGCATATTTTGTGCATTTGCACTCATATATCCACACATATATATTGAATCAATCTCAAATAGATTCATAGCATAGTCAAACATCAAAATATGTTATTTATCACTATATAACATATTTGTTATTATTTATTACATAATATTCAAATTATCAGGGTTTTACATTCTTCCCCCTTAAAAGAATTTCGTCCCCAAAATTCCGCACGTATTATAAATAATAAAATATCTGTACTTAATAATCTAGAATGTGAGTGCTTTTACTTAACCCCTAACTAAACAAAACTAGTACGTCGGGCAAAAAATCCAAACAAGGAACCCCCCATATATATACCATATGTTCCAAGTGATTATGAGTTAAGTATTAATAACCCCATTCTAATGTTAAATATGAACATGTCCACATAGACAATCATGCGTATAAGCAAAGCTTAACTAAATAAATCAAATTACCTGCTCAAACAGGTGTAGGTAGTCATGACGTATATCCTCTTCGTGCTCCCAAGAAGCCTCTTCAGTTTCGCTTCGGTTCCACTGAATTTTTACTAAGGGAATCACCTTATTTATTAGTTTCTTGTCCTCTCTCGCAAGGATACAAACCGGCACCTCAATAGTGGATAAATCTGTCTGAATCTCGATCTCAGGTGTATCAATCACCCTCTACTGCTCCTCATCATGCATGTGCTTCTTGAGCATCGACACATGAAATACATCGTGCACGCTTGATATCGATGCTGGAAGATCTAATCTATATGACACAACTCCAGCACGCTCTAAAATCTTGAATAGTCCAACATATCTCGGGGCAAGTTTTTCCCATCCGTCAAATCGCTGAACGCCCTTCATTAGTGATACCTTCAACATGACAAAATCTCCAATCTAAAACTCCAAAGGTCATCGTCTATGATCCGCGTAACTCTTTTACCAACTCTGAGTGGCAAGAATGCTCTCCGTAATCAATTCTACCTTCTCAGTAGTTTGCCTCACAAGCTTCCGCCTGAGTAATAAACTATCCTCCGGCTCTGCCCAACAAATCAGAGATCTACACGGCCTCTCGTACAATGCCTCATATGGAGCCATATTAATCATCGCTTGATAACTATTGTTATAAGCGAACTAGATCAAGGGAATGTGGTCCTCCCAGCTGCCCTGGAAGTCTAAAATGCAAGCCTGTAACATGCTCTCAATACTTGGTTCACTCTCTCTGTTTGCCCATTTGTTTGTGGGTGGAACATGCTGCTATATGATAATCTGGTGCCGAAAGAATCCTGGAAGCTCCTCAAAAAATGTGAAGTAAAAACTGAGCCTTGATCCGATACGATCATCTCTGGATCTCCATGAAGTCGAACTATCTCCCGAATGAAGATTCTCGCATAAGTCTAGGTGGTGTAGGTAGTCCTTACTGGTATGAAATGCACTGACTTCGTCAACCGATCAACTACCACCTAAACAGAATCGTTCCCCTTCTTTGACTTTCGTAACCCTACTATGAAATCCATAAAGATATCCGTCCATTTCCACTCAAGAATGGGTAAGGGCTATAGGGTTCCTGCGGGTCTTTGGTGTTCGGACTTCACCTGTTGGCAGCTAAAGCATCTAGTAACATATTCTGCTATCTCTCTTCGCATACCGCTCCACCAAAATTATCTCCTCAGGTCATTGTACATTTTTGTTGTGCCTGGATGTACTGTGTATCTGGTATGATGTGCTTCATTAAACAACTCTCTCTTCAGCTCTGCATAAGCCGGCATAACTAATCGGCCCTTATCCGAAGGCCTCCATCTGTCCCAACGGTCCAATCCGCTTTGGGTTCTTTAGTAATCTCCTCCTTCTGGCTTTGTCTCTAATAGTCTTCTAGTTGAGCTCTAACCACCCTATCACACCAAGATGGTCGTACTGACATAGCTTCCAAAAATACGTTGGTTCCACCAATCTCTGACCTAAAATCAAATTGACTAAGAGTATGAAGATCTCGATACAATGAGCACCTCAAAGTCGCAATTTCACATCGAAGCTTCCTGCTCAAAGCATCTGCTACGACGTTCGCCTTTCCCAGATGGTACTGAATCGCGAACTCGTAATCCTTGATAAACTTAACCCATCGTCATTGCCTCTGATTGAGTTCCTTCTGAGAGAATAGATATTTCAGACTCTAGTGGTTTGTGAATAACTCAAACTGTACTCCATACAGGTAATGTCTCCATGTCTTTAATGCGAAGACCACTGTTACCAACTCTAAGTTATGCGTGGGGTAGTTCTGCTCATGTGTCCTCAACTGTCTGAGATAGATACCACTACCCTCTCGGTCTGCATCAAAATGCCTTCTAGACCCGCTAACGATGCATCCATGTAGACAACAAATGTCCTATCACTGCTCGGAATTGTCAACACCGGCGTTGTAGTCAACTTGGCCTTTAATGTCTCAAAGGCCTCCTGGCACTCCGTTCTCCAAACAAATATACAACCTTCTTCGTAAGGTGTGTAAGTGGCGATGCAATCTTCGAAAAGATCTGAATGAACTTCCTGTAATAACCGGCCAAACCTAAGAAACTACGAATCTCTGTAACTGCGATCGGCGGCTCCCAATCAAGTACTGCCGCAATCTTAGCAGGATCCACTACAATATCTCTCTGCTAATGACATGGCCAAGAAATCTAATCTCGGATAGCTAAAATTTGTACTTGCTGAACTTGGCGAATAACCGGTGCTTCCGTAGAGTCTGCAAAGCTAATCGAAGATGCTGCTCGTGTTCTGCCTCTAACCTCGAATAAATGAGAATATCATCAATAAATACTATCACAAACTAGTCCAAATATGGATGAAAAACCTGATTCATCAGATCCATGAATACTACGGGTGCATTGATCATCCCAAATGGCATGACGAGAAACTCGAAGGACCCATATCGAGTCAGAAAGGCGGTTTTAGGAATATCCATCTCTCTAAGCCGCAATTGATGATAACCAGAACGAAGATCAATCTTCGAGAAGTGCTACGTTCCTTATAACTGGTCGAACAAGTCATTAATCCTCGGTAACGGATACCAGTTCTGGATAGTGACCTTGTTCAACTCCCGATAATCAATGTACAATCGCATACCACCGTCCTTTTTCTTCATAAAATGGACTGGTGCACCCCACGAAGAATGGCTCCATCGAATAAAACCATGGGATAAAAGCTCATCTAACTAGGTCTGTAGCTTCCTCATCTCAGCCGGCACCATATAATAAGGTGCTCAAGAAATCGGTGCCGTATCGGGCTGCAACTTAATGCAAAACTCAACCTCTCTCACTGGAGGTAATCTTGGTATGTCCTGGAAGACATCCGGATACTCAGAGACTACTCGTGTCTCGCTCAAATCGGTATCTCTATCCCGCAACAACACCTCCTCGACGTATGCTAAACTGGTTGTCCTGTGAGGTCGCTACGATCAACTCTGACCCATCTGATGCCCACAAGATGACTATTTTAGCGAAACAGTCGATACTAACGTGGTATGATGAAAGCCGGTCCATACCAAGAATGATGTCGAAATCCGACATCCACAAACCAATCAAGTCTATGATGAACTCAGATTCATCTAAATTGATAATACATCTCCTTCAAACACTCTCTAAGAGGGACACCTCCCTGAGAGGAGTAGAAACTGATAATGGAACGTCTAAGAGATGTGCAACTAATTTAAGCCTATCCATGAAGGTATGAGATATAAAAGAATGCGATGCTCCTGAATCAAACAAGATTCGAGCTGGAATAGAATTCACAAGAAAGATAACTTCCACTATCACTCCACTCGCACCATGATCACGTGGTACGATGGCATAGACCCTACCGGTGGCTGGCGCCTGCTGTGCTGCTGGTTGTGAAACATACGGGTCTATCTGACCCAGAGGAATCTCTTGAATCGCACCGATCTGACCTGATGGCCCCTCAATCCTAGGAATGGTAGGTGGTGCCTCTATCCTCTGCTGTTGCTGGCCGTAACCGCAACCCTGCTGCTGCTAGCCATGACCACGGTTCTACTGTTGTCCGTGTTCTCATCCCTACTGCTGGCCCCCTGCTGGTGTACTACGGCAATCTCTAGTTTTATGCCCAATCTTGTTATAATTGTAATATGCACCCTGTATTTTATGCTGTTGTGGTGCTCTCTGATCATGTGGTGGTCCCCTCTGACCCTGCTGCTGGTGCTTAGAATCCTTGCCCCGCTGCTAGGGTCCTCCAGGTCCAGCGAACGGTCTCTTACCCTTACTCTTATTATTATGCCGCCCTAATTTAGAACCACCCTCTCTAGTCTTCTGGAACATTATAGTCTCTGTCTCCTACGAAATGGCTACATCAGCTATCTCACGAACTGGGCGAAACTTCCTAGATACGAGGTAACGATGAAGGCTTGGGCGTAGCCCCGTAAGAAACATTTGTGCCTGTCTCTCCCCAGTCTGCCACATGCCCATGAAATGAAGTAGGCTCATGAACCGACTCTCATAATCTGCCACAAACATGTCTCCCTGCTCTAATCTGGTCAACTCAAGCTCTTTCCTAATCCGTGTTGCGGAAGAGATGTACTGCTCGTCAAAAAAATAAACAAAATCCTCCCATGAAAGTGTCATCCGCTGCTCCGGGGTGAACTGAAGCCTATACCATCCCCGGCATCACCCTTTAGACTAAAAGCAGCTAACCTCTGCTTCTGGACTGAATCCACATCAAGTAAGTCAAGGATAATCCCCACATCTTCCTTCCACTTGTGGGCTACCAGCGAATCTGATGATCCCTGAAATTCCGGTGCCTTCATCTTTTGGTACCTCTCGACTAGACGAAGCCAAGCCTTATGTTCTGTGGCTCTACCTGTAACTGGTAGCGTGATTCCTGGTGTAACCTCTGGAGACTCCTCCACGATGGGCACTGCTAGAAATACTGGTAGTGGAACTACAGGTGGTGGTGCGACTGGCAGAATCTGGTTCGCCATCTGCTCCTCGAGCGTTGCTAGCCTACCTGCTATTGGTGCCATGAGGTCTATAAGATACTGCGGAGCCTGCTGCGGCTCGGGTAGAACCTGATGCTGCTCTGGGGGAGCCTGTTGCTGCTCAAGCTCTGGCTCAGCCTGTATCTCTCTTTGAGTACAGGATCCCCTTCGTCCATGTCCTTGTCCGGCCATCTATGCATTTATAAGACATAGTAATGAGACCTCTGGCAACAACATATATATCACATAGCAATAATCAAATCATATCATAGTTTATTCATGCAATTACTTTATAATCAAAGTAATGTAGTCATAATAAATTTTTTTTTGAAATTTTTGAGATATATACATATATCGTTCTCACTCATTCTAGAAATTCCTAACAGACTCTATACATGAATCCTAAGAAACTTCAATCTAGCTCCATGACTCGACATAGGATGATCCTAAGGATACTAGAACTAGAGCTCTGATACCAACTGTGACGCCCCTATTTTCACACATGGCTGCTGTCCAAGGTGAATCAAGAGATGTCAAACCTGCCATGCACCCATACTGTATAACAAAAGGTTTCACCAATCACAACAATATCCTCTAGTGGAATCAAAAATAAAGTGCATGTATAATATATGCAAAAAGAAGATATTAAACACAGTAGACATGATGTAGAAAGATAAATCTCATAAATAAACTCATGTCTTAACCAGCAAGTCTGAAATACATCTGATGACTAAAAGAAAATGCCTCATCACAAACTAAATAGAAATCGTACTAAGGCTCACAGCCTTTACAAGAAGAAAATAAACTCTAATGTCTAAATGTGAAAGTCAACACAGTGGAGTCTCACTACTAAAACTAAAAGACGATGACTATGCTGGAAGACCGTCAACCTGCGGCTCTCCGAAGCTCTGAACTGCCTGAAAAGAAAATTAAAATAAAAAAAGTAATAATAAAAGCGTCAAAGCGCTACAGCAATATCACCTCCATCCGCCCCCAGGAGAAGGGCTGGCAGATGTAGTGGAGGCCCCATCTATTAAGCATAGTCTACCTATATCATTTTCCTCATATCTAATAGTATTAATACTTAGAAATCTACAACACGAGACGTAGTACGTTGAGCAAAAATAATCCAAACAGGAAAACCCTCATGTATATACCATATGTCTCAGGCTGTAGATATCTAAATATCAATACCGAACTATGGAAAGAAACATCACTAGAAAATAAAACACTATAATAGACATCAACATAAAACTCTCATGTACATCACAAGAGTAAGGTATTTAGGCGACTCTACGAGGATATCAATGTTTTGCTTAGAACCTGCACATGGAAGACTGGTAATAATATTATCCTTGCTAATTGGGAATCCGAAAAGCAATGTAATTAATTTCTTTCATTTCAGTTTTTAGAGATAGACTATTTAGTAATGAGATCTGTACTTGCTTTATGCTTGGCTTTGGGTCAATCAGGATTCTCTCTAGGTCCTTTAGTTGAGGGTGACGGCCAGGGTCCTCTCCCCTCTCTAAAGCTTCTTATGTTGGAATCCTGAGTAGCCTAGCCAATTCTGTAATATTATATATATATATATATGTATATATATATATTATATATGTATATAACATATATGTATATATATGTTATATATATTTACTTTATATATATATATAGTATATATATATTTTATTATACTTTTTATATGTATACATATATGTATATATATATATATATATATATATATAGTATATATATATTATATATATATATATATATATATATATACTATATATATATATAATATATATATATATATATATATATATATATATTATATATATATATTTATATATATATATATATATAATATACATATATCTATATTATATATATATATATATATATTAATATATATATATATATATTATGATATATATATAGTATATATATATATATATATATATTCAGCAGTGTGACATAACCACTTTTGGCATCCAACAAAACTCAGGCTATCAAATAATCGTCTCATTTTAATTCTTTGCAAGATTCTGATCTGATCGCATTATCATGCAACACGGACTACTCTATAGGCATCCTAAATCAATGTACACAGCTCATTAGTCTCATCGCGATCTTAGTGCATAACATGAGTGCGGGATGGCCTACCTTATAAGTATCCTAAAAGACGGCTCACAAGCCTCATCGCACCCTCGTGCGGACGGACTGCTAGACAAAGCATCCAAACCTGACTCAATGGCCTGTACAAATAGAATATCGACGTACTATCCTCACATAGTACTGAGCTGAGCCATCAATGATATTCATCCCATGTATAAACTATACAAATCTGACATATCGACTCACTATCTTACATAGTACTGAGGTGGGCCCATTAAGGCATTAACGATATCCGACACATGTTTAAACTACTCCAACTCAAGTGTAATCACTCAACAATTGTCAAATCCCCTCTGGGATACTCATGTGTGTATCATATCACTATTCATGTATATTCATGTCTATATGTGTACTATCGTGCGATTCAAATCCCGCGATCACATCTCAAAATAATGCAACAAAACTTCAGGAAAAAGCCTTAGTAGTCGACTACACTGAGTCCATCCAGACTCTGAAAAACTTGAATTAGTATTAGTAGTTGACTACACTGAACATTAGTCGACTACTCTGTAATTGGATAGTTTCTATAAAAACCAAATTGGACATTAGTAGTCGACTACTACTCTTAGTAGTCGACTACTAAGCAGAAACATGCACACGACATTAGTAGTCGACTACTACTCTTAGTAGTCGACTACTAAGCAGAAACATGCACACATCCGTGCACACACAACACTTAGAAATCTACTACTCTTAGTAGTCGACTACTAAGCAGAAACATGCACACATCCGTGCACACACAACACTTAGAAATTGTCACGTGTAAGTCATGCTTTAATATATTGTAAATCTAGTAATTACAAATCAGAAGAATCATCTCCATGATCATTTAAAGCCTTAATTCAACAATTTAGTTTTAATCTTCTCATTTAACAAGAAATTGACATAAACCCTAATTTTTTTTCTATTTGGTCAACAGGGAACATGCTTGCATATTAAACTCAAAACTTTTGTAAATTCATTTATTCACATTTACAGAACAATAAAATCCCAAATCTAGGGTTTAATCATACCTGATTAGCATGCAAGCTCTATTTATCTCAAGTCTAAGGTTTAAGCATGATTTTAACATGGAAAACAAGGTATAAACGAAGATCTACACAAACCAAATAATCATGATCATGTTTTTATAGTAAACAGTAAGTAAAACATGTAGACCTAACATTGGTTCAAAGATTTAATATAAAAAATCTCAATTTTAACACATGGGGTTAAGCTTCACCAAGCAAACATAAATTTAACATCTAAACCAGATATTTAACTATGGGGATGAGTTTGGATGCATGAGATCTTGCCTCAAACACGTAGTTGATCTCTTGAATGTGTGTGCAACATCTTTTTCCTCAACCACATCCCTCGATCTCTCCCTCTGCTCGATGTCACGTCTCAAACGCCTCGAGAAAACACCAAAATCAGATCTATGGTTTAGGGGGAGGAGGTGGCAGTATACTTTCATGGAATAACTCAGAAATCAGGTTAAAAACATATTTATATACTTAAGTTATCAATTGGGTTCAAAGAAAAATAAATTCGACCCTAAATCTACAACCTGTCAGCCCGGGAATTTTCCCGATAGTCGACTACTCTGAGTAGTAGTCGACTACTAAAAGTTTCTAAAAATTATATTCAGTAGTCGTGCTATAACTTTCACATCCGATCTCGGAATGAGGTGATTTAAAATTTATTAGAAATCCGATGAAGAGACCTACAACTTTTGTCTTTTGCGTTTTCCCAGATTCTAACTGTATTAGTATGAAAATATATAAACTCAAATCTGGTCATTATTTTCCAGTTTTCTTCTTCGTGCATGTTTTGTGGCATTTGCACTCATATATCCACACATATATATTGAATTGATCTCAAATCGATTCGTAGCATACTCAAACATCAAAATATGTTATTTATCACTATATAACATATTTATTATTATTTATCACATAATATTTAAATTATCGGGGTTTTACACCCAACTTATTGGCCCGTATAAAACCCATTTATTTTATTAAATGGGCTATAATGGGTGGGTTTCAATTTTATATGTAACAAATAAGTACTAAAATGGGCAGGTCACAAACCCATCTATTTCTGCCCCGCCTGTAGATCCAAAGTTCCAACCGAAGCACTATTTCATATTCTCCCACAATCCAAAATCTCAGTCTCTCGCTTCCCCGTTCTCAATTTCGAACCCCTAGAATTAGCCAGTGAAGAAACTAAAGAAGGTGATGACTATCGACGATCGTCATCAGGGAGTGTCTCTCAACAAACTCTAATGGCCTAATCCCTCCTCAACAAGCCCTAACTATTCTCTATTCACTCTGATTGTCGCGTCTCAACAAGCCCTGTTGGTGTGATCCTCCGTCAAAAAGCACTGTTCTTAATCTCTCTCCACTCTTCGCTGATTTCCCTAATTTCATTCAAGCTCTTTTTCAATTTCTGGACAATCCAATACTTGGTGGAATGAGAGGAAGAAGATTGCAACTTCTCGTAATCAGGTATATTCCCTTCTTTCTACCTCAAAGCCCTAAAATTTGTTTCTTTCTCTTAGGGGCTGTTTGGTTCAATTTCTATAAAAAAGGAAAAAGAAAAGTACTCAAATTTTAATTTTCTTATACTTCTATAAAAATTGTAGGAAAAATTTATAGAACTCAAAGAGTACCATATTTCTTATTTTTTTGCTATTTCTTTGTTTGGTTCAAAGTATGAAAAAGTTCCTAACTTTGTAGAAATTATATTGTTTTCTTTTATTTTATTTGATTAGATATCACTTTATAGAAAATAGCTTACTAACAATACCCATGAGAAATCACATGGGAATGGTACTGTTGGCCTTCTTGTTTTGATGATGATTTAACAAACAATTTACGACTAATATTGGTTTTAGTATTTTGTTTTGTGTTGTTTAGTATACGCAAGAAAATGAGCCACATTGATATTGATGCCTATGCAAATCAAGTCAATCAATCAAGTTCAAACTTCAGAAGATTCATTCTTGGTATACTTAGTATATGTTTATATAATGTATGCTAATTCTATCATCAAAAATATACACACACATTTCATTTGTGAATTTTCTCAAATATAGGTGTTTTTATGCAAAATATATTCAAATATGTTTTGGACTATACAAACATTATTAACATCTTTTATTAAGTCCATAAAAACATTACACAAGTTTTCAAAACTTGATTTGAGCTAAATGTCAAAAATCAACATGTTTATAAACACATGTATTTTAGTGTTTTTGAATATATTTCTGAGATTTCACAAATAGTAAGAGCAAATTGAAAAATTCTTTTTCTAACATGTTCATATTCATGTTTATAAACTTTTTTCAAAGTTTTACATTTTTTAGAATTTATTTGCTATTTTTAAAAGAAGTTTGAAATTGTGTTTACTATTCATTATAGACTAAAAACTGTTATCAGTCGACTGATGAAACTTCCTGCAATCTTCAAAAGTTTCTATTTTCTTATTCGGTCAACTGACTAGTCGACCGATAAGATCATCAGTTGACTGACGAGATTCATCAGTCGACTGATAAGCTATTAGCTGCCTGTAACAGTCAGCTCATCAGTCGACTGATTCAGCTCATCAGTCGACCGACATCTGTAATGACTAGTTTTTTCAACTTTTTTTATTTTTGTCTTTTTGCTATGTTTTCTTGGTTTTTGGGCTTTGGTTTTCATCCTATATATACCCCTTATTGTTTTACTTCTGAGTATCATCCAAGTGGGTTTTAAGAAGAGTTTTAAAGGGTTTAAAAGTTTGTTTAAGTTTTTTCTCAAGTTTAGTGTTTGTTTACAAAGATGAAGCTTACATTGTCAATTGATGAATTCATCCTCAATCAATTTCATCCTCTTCTTGTGTTTATAGAGAAGTTTTTCTAACTCATTTATCTAGCATTTTATTACTGATTTTCATATTCATATTATTGCTAGTTTGCTATTTGAGTTAGATTTTATTGAACTCATTTTATCACACACATCCCTATTTGAGCTTCTAGGATTACATACACTATATTGTCGATTGTGGTGAGTGATAACGTGAGAGTGAGCTTCATTGTGTTCTCATTTATTTTTAGAGAACAATTTATTGTATTTGAGCTTCATTTGTGAGTATCACATTGTAATACACATTTACACCGAGAGGAGTGTGTGGTGAGGACCTAGTCGATACCAAGAGGAGTGGTGACGGTAGTAAAGTCTAATGAGAGCTAGTAAAGACGAGCACTTGAGGGAGACGATATGTGAGGACCAAACACTTGACGTTGTAGTTTGTGTATATACATTGTGAGTGTCTTGTAGAGTTTTCGGTGAACTAGAAAACCGAGTGTGTAGAGAAGTTCTGGCTTTCAAACCGGGTGTGTCGATATAGTGGAGATCTCCTCGAGGTGAGGAGCAGAGACGTAGGTCAAGGATTGACTGAACTCCATGATTATACCTTATGTTTGAGTTTGTTTTGTGTATATTTATTTTGTGCTTATAATTTACATTCTTGCTCATAACTCACTCATATATCTTTTGCAAGAATTAATTAATCAAGAAAGTTTTTAATTGGCATAAAGCCGGAATTAGATTAGCATTGACTCTATTAACCCCCCCCAGGGTATTTTCAATTGCTATCAGAGCTTGGTGCTCTTGATTTAAGGTTTAATCACATTGAGTTAACGATCCAAGGTTTAATATTGTTGCTAATCTTATTTTGATATTATATTTTTGCTTGCACATATATTATGGATATGTACGGTGCTCTTAGCTTAGGCTGTGACATAAATGTTGCTCCTAGATATAGTAATTTTCCTCAATGTTACATTAAACGCTGGGCGTTTTTAGGCGTCGGACTTGGCGCCCAGCGCTTAGTCGCCTAGGCGGGCGCCTAAGCGGTTTCTGAGCGTTTTTTTTTCTTTCTTCATTTAAGTGGTGGTCGATGAGATTTTGCTGAAGGTCGGAGGAGGTAGTGTAGATGTTCATATTTGGAGGTTAATGGAGTTTGGAGGACGTGTAGGCTACGACACATAAAATCACAATCAAGGCCTACAGGATGCAATCTACGTAAGCAAACAATGCTCCCCTAAACGCTCGTAAAATCTAGGTGGGTAGCCTAAATACCGTCTAGACGTTAGGCGCTAGTTAGGCGGTCTAGGTACCGCCTAGGTCTAGACGTACGCCTAAGCGGACCAGGCGGAGGTTTTTTAAAACAGTGATTTTCCTTATGAACAATGGTGTTTTAGATTCAAAATTTTTGTTGAGTTTAAAAATATAGATTTATGGGAAGTAATTTACAATGTTTATACTGTGCCCACCTTGGAGAAATCCAAGTGGAGCAATCATGATAAGAAAATATTTACAATGAACAAGTTAGTGTTAGAATTTATGCATAATATTTTTGGGCCATGTATTTCTAACGAACTTGCTTATTTTGATAGTGCTTATATAATATGGAAATTTTTTGAAGCACATCAAGGGAACTTGGAGGCGATCCGATGATCTTTGGCCGTTCCCTCGTCAAGTTCACATGGAGCCTCTTCATGCACACGGCCACGAGGTGATAGCCCTAGTGAGGTATGCGAGTCCGATAACGAAAATGATCTTATTATTGATGAACTCGCACATGGTTATGAATTGTTGATGCATGAATATAAGAAATTACAACGTAGCTATATTGATATGAAAAGCAAGCATGTCGAATTAAAATCCTCTCATGAAACACTAGCTACGAAGTTTGATCTCATTGCAAATAAAGATGTAAATCTTAAAAAATGCAATGAAAAATTAAAATTGAAAAATACTAGTTTGTTTCATGCTAAATGTGATGCTATATTAGAAGTTGAGAACATTAGAAAAGTGCTTACTTTTTTTAAAATTGATCATGCATGTTCTACTTCTAATAACAATGCTTGTGTGGATAATAATGAGTTGAATCATATTAAAAGTGGAATATTCTCTTTAGATTCAACATTAAAAACTTGCATTGTTAATAACAAAAAGCTTATGGACATATGTGCAAAGTCCCATACAAATTCATCTAAGAAAACTACTCACTATGCACATATGTATGACAAAATTTACAAGTGTTCGATTTGTGACTGTAAAGACCATATTGCTAAATTTTGTTATAATGCATAAAAGCCTAAAAAGCCTAATCATGTTTGTGCATCCCATCAAGCTTCTCCATCTCATACATATGTACACACATACATAATGAACATCATAAAAATACCCATGTGTATAAGTATGAATTTTGTGGTCGTTTTGGTCATTTGACCAAGTTTTGTTTCGATTTGAGAAGAACTTCCCATTTGTAAAATAATTTTAAAGAAAAATCTATTTTTGCAAATGAGTCACGTGCATAATATTTTGGTCAACACAAATCATTTCAACCCCTACATTGCACAAATTGTGATCGTAAGGGTCATGTATATAATTTTTGTTTTGACCGTATCCGTGCACAAAATATGCCCAAATGGGTTCATAACCCTAGGGCTTTGAACTTTAATGATAGGGGTCATGTCCCTAGACTCTTAGATACCAAGAGTAATTGGGTACCAAAACATGTTTAATTCTTTAAGAAGAATTTTTTTTTTGCTTTTTAGTTTTTCATGTTCTTAAAGATGATTTTTATTTAAGTTTTACAAACAAAATTAAAAACAATTTTATGCTTGGAATTTAATTTGAAAAGTTATCATTCATATTTTTTTCATGATTCTCCTTCATAGATTTTCATGTTTTCATCCTTTATAAATTGATACAATTTTTATCAAGATGATTTTTTTATGTTAAAACATCATTTTTGTTATTATACCTTGTTTTTAATTTTTTAAGTTTGAACAATGTGTTTGTATTTATGGGTTCATTATAAACCACTTATATGATGATATTTATGTGTTCGTGGATCATCTATTTGTGTATTATAATGAATTCTGTATGTGGTTTGATCAAATTTCACAAAGAAAGTTCTCTTTATTGATCAACCATATTTTTCTCTATACTTTGTTCTTGAGCTTTCATATGAGAGGTTTATGGTTTGAGCAACCCCTAGGAGGTTTATCGGATGCTAAAAGCTTTATTTGGGTTGAAACTTGTTTCAAGAGCTTGTTATGCTCACCTCTATTGCTTTTGTCGAAAATGATACAATATATACACTTTGAATTTCTTTTAGTATCATTTGAGGCTTTTATTTGAACCTTCACGGGGTTCATGATTTCACTTTATTTGATTTCATGATCTACTTTTGTTTATATCCATATAATGTTTTATGATTGCGTATTGAGACACCTTTTATATGTCTATTTGTGCTCTCAATCAATCATGTTCTATGGTGAATAATTTGTAATTTTTCAAATCATTTGATGTTTGATCTTATTTTAAGTTTTTGATTTTTTTTAGGTTTTTATGTTTTAGACTCTTGTGGCACATTATTTTCATGATACATGCATATGCGTTCACTTAGTCTATCTTTGTATGTGAGTTATGTTTAGCATATTTTACATTTATGCTTGCTCACATGTTTGCCATGATCTTTATTGCATATATTTCTTATGGGTTGTTGATAGGGGGAGCTATCCCTATATCTTTTTATGTTTTATATTCTCACACATGCTTACATATAGGGGAGCTCTTAGCTCTCATTATGTTTTCCCCCATTTTTGATGTTACCAAAGGGGGAGAAAAATATGAGGTATATAGTATTTATTTTTTGGTTTGTTTTATTGAATTTATTATGCATATTGGTAAATTATTTGTCATCATCAAAAAGAGGGAGATTGTTGGCCTTCTTGTTTTGATGATGATTTAACAAACAATTTACGACTAATATTAGTTTTAGTATTTTGTTTTGTGTTATTTAGTATACGTAGGAAAGTGAACCACATTGATATTAAAGCCTATGCAAATCAAGTCAATCAATCAAGTTTAAGCTTCAGAAGATTCATTCTTGGTATACTTAGTATAGGTTTATATAATGTGTGCTAATTCTATAAGCTCAAATACACACACACATGTCATTTATGAATTTTCTCAAATATAGGTATTTTTATGCAAAATATATTCAAATATGTTTTGGACTATACAAACATTATTAACATATTTTATTAAGTCCATAAAAACATTACACATGTTTTCAAAACTTGATTTGAGCTAAATGTCAAAATCAACATGCACATGTATTTTAGTGTTTTTGAATATTTCTGAGATTTCACAAATAGTAAGAGCAAATTGAAAAATTCTTTTTCCAACATGTTCATATTCATGTTTATAAACTTTTTCCAAAGTTTTATATTTTTTAGAATTTATTTGCTATTTTAAAAGAAGTTTGAAATTCGTGTTTACTATTCATTACAGGTTGAAAACCTGTTATTAGACGACTGATGATTTTTATCGGTCGACTAATGAAACTGCATGTAATCTTCAAAAGTTTCTGTTTTCTTATTTGGTCGACTGATCAGTCGACTGATGAAGTCATCAGTCGACTGATGAGATTCTTCAATCGGCTGATAAGCTATTAGCTGTCTGAAATGATCAGCTCGTCAGTCAACTGATTCAGCTCATCAGTCGATCGATGCCTGTAACGGCTAGTTTTTTCAGCTTTTTGTATTTTTATTTTTTTGCTGGGTTTTCTTGGTTTTTGGGCTTTAGTTTTCATCCTATATATACCCCTTATTGTTTTACTTCTGAGTATCATCCAAGTGGGTTTTAAGAAGAGTTTTAAAGGGTTTAAAAGTTTGTTTAAGTTTTTTCTCAAGTTTAGTGTTTGTTTACAAAGATGAAGCTTACATTGTCAATTGATGAATTCATCCTCAATCAATTTCATCCTCTTCTTGTGTTTATAGAGAAGTTTTTCTAACTCATTTATCTAGCATTTTATTACTGATTTTCATATTCATATTATTGCTAGTTTGCTATTTGAGTTAGATTTTATTGAACTCATTTTATCACACACATCCCTATTTGAGCTTCTAGGATTACATACACTATATTGTGGATTGTGGTGAGTGATAACGTGAGAGTGAGCTTCATTGTGTTCTCATTTATTTTTAGAGAACAATTTATTGTATTTGAGCTTCATTTGTGAGTATCACATTGTAATACACATTTACACCGAGAGGAGTGTGTGGTGAGGACGTAGTCGATACCAAGAGGAGTGGTGACGGTAGTAAAGTCTAATGAGAGCTAGTAAAGACGAGCACTTGAGGGAGACGATATGTGAGGACCAACACTTGACGTTGTAGTTTGTGTATATACATTGTGAGTGTCTTGTAGAGTTTTCGGTGAACTAGAAAACCGAGTGTGTAGAGAAGTTCTGGCTTTCAAACCGGGTGTGTCGATATAGTGGAGATCTCCTCGAGGTGAGGAGCGGAGACGTAGGTCAAGGGTTGACCAAACTCCGTGATCATATTTTGTGTTTGAGTTTGCTTTGTGTATATTTATTTTGTGTTTATAATTTACATTCTTGCTCATAACTCACTCATATATCTTTTGCAAGAATTAATTAATCAAGAAAATTTTTAATTGACATAAAATTAGAATTAGATTAGCATTGACCCTATTCACCCTCCTCAAGGGTGTTTTCAGGTACTTGTGTACTTAATTAGTTTTTTAATATATGCGTCAGATTTCCTTGTAATTTTCGTCCATTTAGAGAGGAAGTCGATTTTATAAAATAGTACACTTTTCCCTATTTTATAGAAAGTATTTTTATAATTTTTTGAAACCAAACACAGTTTATAGAAATTACAGAAATTTATTATTTACAATAGCGCCAATGTCAGGTATTTTCTCAAAAGTTTTCCATAAAATAGGTGAACCAAACAACCCTTAGGCGATAGATTTTCTTTCTATTTTCTTTAAATTTATTTCATTAATCCTCATGTTATTGATTGATTGAGCTGTAATGACTTGATTGATAGACAGAGCATTGCCTCGCAGGATCATTAGTCGTGCTCATTCAGTCCATGCATGACCATCTTTTGTCTTCTGTTTCTGCCCGGTTTAGGTAAAAAGGGGATTCGTTCTCACTGAATGTCATCGAGAAGGGAGATCACATCACTATCCGTTGACTCTTGATTTTTATTGACTCTTAATTGCTAGGGTTCTTTCTGGAGGTAAGTAACTTTTTTAAATAATTATTTAGGACCCCAATTTTTATGATTCTTGTGTACTTAGGGTTGAGTTGTGAGCATAAACCTTTCTTCATTTTTAAGATTCTTAGTGAATAGTTGTGCCTTTTTTAATCTTAGAATCGTAGAGCAGAGTATGGGGATTCTTGAATTTTAAAGCATATATTTTAATATGTGATTCTATTTACTAAAGATTATAGGTTTTTTTTGGAAAGGTTTTGGACATGCATAACATCAATGAATTAGCTCTCAAATCTAGACACTATGTCAAAATGTTTGGTATTATAAATAGATGAGTAGATATTACACATTACACATAAATATGTGTCAAACAGTAGGAAGGTTATTTTCTTTTAGAGACATTTTACATCCTAGCATTGAGTAAAAATATTTCACTTTAAAATTTTTTGGGTTGTCGCTCACTTGGAGACTTTAGGAAACTTCAATAGCAAGTCTAGCTATCATCATGGTAATGTTACTATTCCTCTTCGATGTCAATACTTCATAGAAGATGCTGAGTCTCAGTCATGCAAAATGAAACTTATCAATCAATTTAATCAGCAATGGACAAGATATAAACCTATTTGTACGGCGTCTAGTGATACAATTACGTCCCTGCATCAAAATTTTGCATGATTTTCATGCTTATCATGATTGCTTAATTTCAAATTTATAGGACACCAATGGCTTGTTTTTGTCGTATATACTTGGATCACATTGTACAGGTTAAGCTATATAAATGAAAACCTGAAAAAGAACAACATTTTTTAAAGGGTTCTATGCAAGGTGCACATTTAAGTATAAATCGAGATTTCAACTCGTGTTGATGTTGGCTTCTTGAGGCTCTAAAGATAGATGCTAGACCTTTTGGAATTGCCTATCTGGTGTTAGATGTTGAACACTAGGTTGCTGTCATTTGAAAGGAATGAGCTTGTATCAATTGAATCTTGATCATTAGCCTCTTGTTTATCTGGGAGCTCAAGTTCAAATTCAATTGAGAACTATTATATACCATGCCTGCTATTTTGTCTCTCTGGCAAGGATTGTTTTCTGGAGGTATTCAATGTAACTCATTATTTCTAGGATATGTCTCAATTCTCATCTCAGTAATTAGCTGGATTGCTCAGTGAGCTTGTTGGGTGAAGGGTGTTGCTTAAGAAATAGAATAGGGGTTAATTTCTTGAGCGGTGTGCTGCTCTAGCATAATATTGTGATTGGGTTTAATTTTTCTTGAGCATTTGCTCAAGCATTGGGTTCCCTTGTGTGCTACTCAATTATGAAGAAGATTATCTATGATTCTATAGCTCTAGTGAAGCAAAATGGTCCGCTACTTAATCTCGGTTTAATTAAATTAATCAATCAATGGTTCCAAAAAGAAATTTGACCTTACCTGTTTCTTTATCAAAAAATAGAATGGAAAAGGAATCATTCAGAATATACATAGTAGGATGATGTACATGAAGAGTATGGGATAAGGATACATGTATGATAGAGATTAAAAGTTGAGAAAAAGATCAGAAGATGACAAGAAGCCCCCAGTAAGCATACAAATGATCGAAGCTATAATGTAGAAACCCAAGTGACATACATATACCCGATACATACGCATGGCCAAGTTCTCCCTGAAAAAGCAATGCATCTCTCTCCTAGACTCATTGTCATTTTTGGCTAAACGTTGTGTAGTTTCCAATAAGCATGAAACTTTTTGGCTAAATGCTGTGTAGTTTTCAATAAGCATGAAATATTTGACTTATGTCCCAATTAGCATGAACGTTGAGCTTGAAAATAGTGCAAAACTTTATACATGTATAAGGTACTTTGTGTAGTTTCTATTTACTGAGGTTATGCGCAATGCTAGTAATTTCCTATGGGTTAAACTCCTAAAACAGATTAGGTTAAGTTGATTGACTTTTTTGCAGGGCGACTTTGTGGAAGCTGATGAGCAGTGGCTATCACAGCCAAGTGGTGGCCGGAAAAGAAATTAAGGATTTTCAGACGAAATGCTTATGCGAAAGAGAGTTGCTCCACTTGGTCAAGATTCTGCTATCAGTGATGGAGCCAACTATTTGAGACGGTTGCTTTCTGATGCTCAGTAGATACAAGCTCCTGAAGTTGGAAAAGAATACATAGATATGTGTGTATACGTATTTTTATAATTTTAACTTTTTTTTTAAGATATATGACTTGCAAATGTTTCGCAATCTATTAGTATTTTTGTATTCGGAAGCAAAGTTGGTTGAAGCTGTTTATGAACTTAAATCAAGCAATGCTAATGCAAAGTTCATGTCAATGTAATTTACAGTCTTGTTCTCATGTGATATATTGTTGTATTTGTTAGTGTTTTATCACAAACCCAGCACTACGTCATAAGTGGCTATTGTTGGTTTTAGTTCATGAAGTTTGGATTAAACAATGTAGGAAGATTTATATTTTTGTCCCTTAATGTAAATATATATATGTTATGTAGGGCCCAATATATTATGTATTGTATCATCTCTATGTTTGCCAATAGAATTCTTGCGACTCCTCTATTGAATAAGAATTCTATTTCTAGTTTCTAATTCTTGAATGATTCTATTTGTGCAAAAAAGCCCCTGAAAGTTTGTAAAAAAACCAATTTTAAAAACTCCCAAAAAAAAATTATAAAAACCCCAAAATTTTTGCAAAAAACCCCAAAAATATTATATACATGAGGTTCACTAAACAAATATTTTTAATTGGTGAGTAGTAGAGGATTTCTACAATTAAGAATGTAAAGAATCTCAGATGAGTCATCATGGACCCCATAATGTGTTTGGGTGGTAGTAGTGTAGGATTAGTTTGAAAAATATAGTCTAGTTACTTGACTAGATAGTATGATCGCAGAGCTGGAATTACACGTTGCAGACTTTGACAGTTGCATATGCTATAAGCGGGTTGTATGCATAAGGGTCGAAAAATGAGATCAATTGTTTAAAAAAATATTAATATATTTTTATATTAAAAATATTAAAATGAATCAGACAATAAAGACTCTGTGGCCCAATGGATAAGGCGCTGGTCTACGAAACCAGAGATTCTGGGTTCGATCCCCAGCAGAGTCGCTCTCTGAATGTTTTCTTGTTTTTTTTCTTAAAATGTTTCCACAAAAACTTTACAAACATTCTACAATCTATTATAGAGTTCATTTTTTCAAATTTATAGAATTTTCTTTTTCTAAATGTTTTCTTGTTTTTTCTTAAAATGTTTCCACAAAAACTTTACAAACATTCTACAATCTATTATAGAGTTCATTTTTTCAAATTTATAGAAATTTCTTTTTCCAGGATAAGAATTAACTAAGGTACATAAAATATTTATCTCCTCCGTATTTTTGGTACTATAAAAAGTTTCACTCCCTTGCGCGAGGAATACATTCCAATTTTCGAATCATTGATCTTGTGTGATACAAATCCTTTGACCTCTATTATTGTAATGTTTACAAACTTATAAAATAAAATTTCTAAAAAAACAAATTTTGATCATTGTAAAGCATGAGTAAAGGAACAGATAAGTAGCACTAGTGATACTTCTCATCAACAAATTGGGATGCATTGATCATTTATCATGAGGAAAGAGACATGCACCAAACACAAACTCCTCACTAAATCTTCAAGAATAATCTATAAGGCTCTAACTGCTAACACAACCACGCAATCTCAAATGGCAAATCAATAGGCCCATGATGGTACTTAAAGACGAGATTGCACTCATAGATGCATTGAGAGAATTAGGCACCACAGCCATCTACAAATTTTCATTCAATTAGATCATTTTCTTATGCACATATAGTCAATACACATAAACTTGCAAAAAATATTTTGCCAACTTTGATGCAGCGGATAATATAACAACACGACAGTACTAAAGCCTTATATCCCAAAATTTTGGAGTGGACAGTATGAATCAAATTCTTTCATTCAGTACTAGTAACAATTATCTCCTCGTCATTATTAAATGTTCAATATAGGATGATGATGGGTTAAAGTTGAGCACTCTTGTAATACAACCTCTAGCATTGAATAGAACTTACTTTATAAACGTGATAGTCCAAATGTATATTTATTTCATTTTACTTTCTTTTTTTATTCTTTTTTTTTCTTTTTTTTGGGAATAATCACAAAACTTTTCTTTGTGTTCGGATATGACCAGAATGTCATGCTTATCATGTTCATATATATATATATATATATATATATATATATATATATATATATATATATATATAATATATATATACTATATATATTATGCTTCGGTACCAAACACTAGTTTTTGTGTTTGCTAATGACGGTGGATATTTCCCTCTACTCATTAAAATCGGGACCACATTCACATGAGTTGCGGGAGTGGTTGAGAATTAGAATGAGTGTGAATGTGAATATTACACCTCACTACCAAGCCAAAATTTATGCCTTGGTACCAAACATACATATTTTTCTCATATATATATATATATATATATATATATATATATATATATATATATATATATATATATAGAGGTTGCTGGAGAGAAGAGCTGACCAGCTCACGGCCCGTGAGCTTGACAGCTCTATGACATGTGAGCCCCCTATTAGATGTGACTAGTAGGGGGCTCACATGTCATAGAGCTGTCAGTCACGGGGCCGTGAGCTGGCCAGCCTCTTCTCAATTTTTTCTGATATATTATATATATATATATATATATATATATATATATATATATATATATATATATAATATATATCCTAATAATAATGACCAAAGAAGAACATTAAGATAGACTATTACAAATAGTTTTTTACTCAAGGAGTAAAATAGTGATTTCTAGCAAAATTGTCCGAGTGTCAATACAAAAAAAATCAACAAACACAAATAACTTATCGAAGGATGACAACAAATAAGTATGGGAAATAAGAAATGAGAGAAGAAACATTAGACGATTATTGTAAGATTCTTGATATTACTGACTCTAGCCAAATTGTCAGAATGACAATATAAAATAATCAACATACGGATGTAGCTCATCCAAGGATGAAAAGAAATGAGTTTCATGCAGTACGCATGAAGAAACATTCAAAATCTACATTTTTATGTAAGCTTCTTAACGCTGATATCTCTACACATTAAGAGGCAAAAAAGCTATAGAATACCATTATACTCTTCACTCTATACAAGCATTGACATACTTCACATATTTTACATCCGATTATTATTTTTCCTTTCAAAATATTTGTAATAGCTTACTGAATACTTAAGGTTCTCGATGGCTGCTCAGGA
>NC_033802.1:33912410-33941305 GCF_001876935.1 Asparagus officinalis | reverse complement strand
TCATCTTCTGCTTCCTCCTATCAATGAGACCACAACCTGGCACTAAGCCCGGGAAGCAACAGCTTTTTGGCCTCCTGGTTCTTTCTTTCCTGAAACTTGAATCTCTGCTCGGAGTCACTTCACTGCTCCAAACCGAGTTAGTTCCAGAGTTATAGGGACTTGACTCAAATGACCTTGAAGGTTGGTTATTAGAGAGTTTATAACCATTTGCCTTTCCATTTGTTTCAGCATTTTGCTTGTTTTTTTCATCTTGGACGGTCTCTTGGAGAAGGTCAAAGAGTTTCTTCTTGCCAGCAGTTGGTGAAGGCTCAGATTTTGGGTCTGGAAATGTTGGGAGATGTAGGGATTTGTTTGCTTGAGGAGTCCCTGGAGTACTAAAGTAATGCTTTGGAGTGCTACCTCTTGAAGGCGTAAGATCTACAATAGAAAATGAAATGGGTGTGAAATGATTCTAAAATATAGCATCTTCAAATTCATATTAAAAAGTATGGGTAAGCACAATACACCCCTATTTTATGTTAAAATTCCTAAACTATCTTATCTGCACTCACACCCCCTGAACTGGAGAATCTTCCATTTGACTGGGATGTCATGCAAAAATCAAGTGACCTTAATTACCTTTGGCCCCCAAGTTTAACTGAAAAAGGAGTAATGCCCTATAAATTAAGGGCAAAAAAGTAAATAGTGTTCGGGATTCAGTATGAGTAAGTGCTGATAAAATAGTTGATGGGGAATAACTAATAAGTGGCCAGAATCACCATAGTACATGGGGTGCATCTGCAGCTAACCCTAAGACGTAAGATAAAATAATATGATAGATAGAATTCATACCTCCATTCACACTGAAGAAGTCATCTTCACAGTCTGAATCTAACCATGCCTTGGAATCGAAGAAGATTTCATCTTTACTACCTATTACATCAAACGATATAAACTTGAATTCGGAAGGTATCACCACGCTATGTCTAACTACTTTTTCAAGGAGAAAAATACATGAATAAGAAGAAAACTCAATTAGAACCTGAGATAACATTAATAGGAATTATTTATTATTAAAATCAAAATAAAAAAATTCAGAAATAAAATGTGCATTTTGTTGAACTTTCTTAATCTTACTGTAGATATAAATTGAAGACGTGAATTTATAGAGTTTGAAATTAAAAGTCGACAGTACTATATATATGGTGCCTTATACTACCCTCATCTCAAACATTTGACTATCTCGAGCTTTTTACAGTATGTACTCATTCACGTATTAATGATAAGCTTGATTACAAACCATAATCTTAAATTCTTAATAATACTCACAACTTTTGCGGGAGATTATCCATACATTACCCCCGATAACAATAATAATAAAGGAACAGGTGAATAATTACACCAATCCATATAGTTTGGTTTTAACTATATGCTAATACTTTACTCGACACATTTGAATTGTTTTAAACCAATAATCTTATACAAAGGCCATGACTGTAAAAGGCAGAAGCATGACATTTAGTTAAGGGGTCACCAACAAAAACCAACGTCAACTTCAGCATCGGCTGAGCTAAGCTAGTCAATCAACCTTTTTTTTTTTTTTTTACTATTCTTGATAACTTTGTTCCTTATCAACTACAATTAACTATAGTCAACATGACAAGAGAAGAAACAATGAAGGCGACACACCATCATCCAACAAATATTAAAAGGAAAAAGAGGGACCAGTCAACTTCTTATTAAACAGATAATTGGTGACACAGTGCTGTACTTTAAGTTAAAAACAAATAAGAACTTAACAAAATACTCCCGTCCAACAAATTAGAATTTATAGAAGAGGAGGATGGAGGAGATTAGAGTTAGGGTTAAGGGTTAGAAGGAAGAAGATGGGGTAAAATGGGAATATCTGATTTTTAGCGGGTAAACAATAAAATTATGTGTGACATTGCAAACATGTTAGCAAATAAAGGTGGTTTACATCATAAAAAAAACTTTAAAGATGGTAAGTATCAATTTTACCGGTAAAAGTAAATGTGATTTTAATGTGAAAACCCTAACTTTTGAGGATCAAATGATTTTTTTTAAAATAATTTGCAAACACCATGATCGTTACCTAGACAAACTACCCTTAACTCTATATGCAACCATTAACTATATACTTCTTAAGATTCAACTACAACAATTTGAAAGAAGATGAGTGCAAAAAACAGAAATATCCAAAGAAGTGTTAAATATCAAAATTACTGATAAAATACATCCAATACAAGATCAGCTACATCAGAATATTCCAATTTCTATAAATTAAAGTACCAAGCACTTAATCATGTCTTTAACACGATCACAAATTATTAATCTCCATTCTACATGACTTTTCCATGCCAAATTTACATTAGAGGTAAAAAAAATTCAAATTTCTGCAAATTGCTAGTATCAATCACTTACCAACAGCTAAGCAGTAAAAATAGAAAAAAAATCCCAAAAATACTTCAAGGAGATCACTCACCGAAACCCGAGTACCTAAATCCAGAATCTACAGCCGGATTCCCCTTAAATCCAAACTCTCCAACTGGGTTCTCTCCGCTGACGGTCTTCTCCTTGGGAGACGAAGAAAGGAAGAACCTTTTGGCCTTCGAGCCCAAACCCAGGTGAAATCTCATGGTATATATATGGCCTTAAAAAAAACTCTGTTTTCTCTGCGAATTTTCGCAGGGAGACAGAAAGAGGGGGAGGGGAGAGGACAGAGGAGCCGATCACTTGCAGTTAAAGGGAGGACCTTGTCATGGCAGAAGGGGAGAGAGGCTTGAGAGAGAGAGAGAGAGATCAAAATCAAATTGTGATTTTATTACTTGAAGGGAGAGGTGGGTTTCAATTAATGGCTGGATACACTGATTGGAGAGGGTGCCATTTTCTATTACTATTTTTTTTTTCCAATCGGTGGGTCCCCTTTTCGGTTCATGGGGGAATCAAATTTCTTCCTTCCTAGCTTCTACGAATAAAAATTTCTCTCTTTCAGAGTTTTTGCTTGGTAGCACTTAATACTTTCGCTTGGCACTTGCATACTGTCACATATTTTTCCATAGCATTTGTATGTTTCTAGCTATTTAAAATTCACACATCAGTAATATTTATCATACAAACATGAAAATTTTTATCTAAATAGTTCTATATGATACACATGTTAATTTTGATTCTTTTTTTTTTTGGCATAGAGTTAATTGATTCTAAATGCTATATAAGAACATTCGAATGAAAATGTTCACGTTTCCATAATGAAGGGTAATTACATGCTATATAGCTTAGACCATGCTATAAAAAACAAATGAGGATATACATGTGCAAATTGAGTGTAACAAGTATTTACGTGCTTTTTAGCCCTTTATTTATTTCTGGATTTGATTAAGTGTATATTTTGTGCATATTTCTCGCTCTTAAAAGAATTTGATCTTCCTCCTATTACCATAATTTATTATTATTATTTATTTATTGGACCCTAAATCATATATATATATATTTTAAATAAGCTCTCCAAAATCTCATATATTTTAAATAATTCTCCCGAATCTCTAAGTTCTCTTAAACATCCCCCCTAATTTTCATATATTTAAATAAAATTTTCAAATCTATAATTTCTCTTAATCAGTCTTGTTCGTTTTGCCCTCTTCTTTCTAGACATTTCCCCTAAAATCCCTCATGCTGCTTCTTTCCCTTCTTGTTATTTATTGAAAAGCCTCTATTGCACTCTGTATCAGGTATTAACGACAACCATCTAAGGAAGATGGCAGCAAAACTAACATGATTAAGATATGCACATAATACGTATATGCTTCTCAAGTGAAAATCAGAGAGGCTATTTTTTTTTCTTTCCTTTAGCAAATTAGAGTTATATTCTGAATTTTGATATTCTTAAAAATATACAGTTAGAGAGTTTGTAAAGACGTATTGGTATTTTATTTAAGAAAAGTAAAATAGTTGTTGTTGTCCCCACTATTTGAGCAGTGAATATTATTTTTCTCTGATAATGTTCATCATCGTTGACATCACGTTCATAACAGTGATTCATACGGGAGCGTTGCGCACACAGAATTTTTTTGAATGGCGATAGAGTTGTGACAATGAAAATACTATATGTACATTAGTATTCTGGATTTAATTTCTTGAACTATGTAGACATGTTTGAAACCCTTACCTAGGCCAAAGGCCTATGATGTATATTTATAGATAGTCAATGTGAATAGGTTGAGTACCCAAAAGTCACCCCCACTTAATGGGGTGTTACACCATCATAATGGGGGTGTGAATGGAGGGATAATGAGGGGGAGGCCAAAGGCCTCCCACATCTCATAATACTCCCTCTTATCCATCCATTACCTTGGGTTTAGCTTATGAACACTTCAGAGTTCGTAAAGCTAATGGGGTGGATACTTCTGGATCCAGAGTAAACTTGTTTGCCTCGTTAAAACCTTAGCTGTGGAAAACCCAGTGGGAAAAAACCATCAGCCTAAGGAAAAAGAGTACAACCCATAGGTTACTCCCCCTGAACCATACAAGCTTCAGGCTTGTAGGTCTTTCAGATGTCTCATCCCTATTCCTTTTACAAGTTTTACAAAAGTACATCTAAGCAGAGCCTTAGTGAACAAGTCAGCTAAATTATTACATGATTGGATCTGCTGTACTTTAACTTGCTCCTCCTCTTGAAGATCGTGCGTCCAGAAAAACTTGGGAGATATGTGCTTCGTCTTGTCACCCTTGATGAAGCCAGACTGAAGTTGAGCAACGCAGGCTGCATTGTCTTCAAATATAGTAGTTGGCTCAAGGTCACCAGTCTTCAGGCCGGTAGACACTAAGATGTGCTGAATGACAGAACGAAGCCAAACACATTCTTTGCTGGTTTCATGGATCGCGAGGAGTTCGGAATGGTTGGATGAGATTGCTACAGTGGTTTGCTTGACAGACCTCCAGGAGATGGCCGTACCACCGAATGTAAACACAAATCCGGTTTGTGATTTCTCGGTGTGGGGATCAGACCTGTAACCTGCATCTGAATAACCAATTAAGGTGGGAGACCCACCCTTCGGGAAATATAATCCCAGGTCTATAGACCCTTGGAGGTAGCGCAGAAGATGCTTAACTCCATTCCAGTGGCGCTTTGTGGGCGCTGCACTGTATCTGGCTAGTAGGTTAACTGAAAACGCTATATCGGGACGCGTACAGTTAGCCAGATATAATAGTGCTCCAATGGCACTGAGGTAAGGTACTTCAGGACCTAGCATTTCCTCCCCCTCTTCCAGCGGACGGAAGGGGTCGTTCTTTACATCCAATGATCGAACAACCATTGGTGTACTAAGAGGATGACATTTATCCATTCGGAAATTTTTAAGTAATTTCCGTGTATATGTGGATTGGTGTAACAGGATACCACCCTTAAGGTGTTCGATCTGTAAGCCAAGACAATACTTTGTTTTGCCTAGGTCTTTCATTTCAAAAGTATTCTTAAGGCTTTCAGATATCCCAGCGATCTCTGCAGGAGATCCAATGAGATTTAAGTCGTCGACATAGACGGCGACTATAATGAATCCTGTTCCCGATCTTTTTATAAAGATACACGGGCAGACTTTATCATTTGTGAATCCTTGCGTAGCAAGGAACTCACTTAGTCTGTTATACCACATTTTCCCCGATTGCTTAAGACCATATAATGATCTTTGAAGCCTAACAGAATAGACGTCCCGAGGTCTATCTGCTATCTCTGGTGGAATTTTATATCCTTCAGGGAGTTTCATATAGATATCTTTATCTATATTGCCATATAGATATGCAGTCACAACGTCCATGAGCTGCATTTCTAGGCCTTCCAGAGATGAGAGGCTTATTAGGAATCGGAAGGTATTCCCATCCATAACCGGAGAATATGTTTTTTCATAGTCTATTCCCGGTCTTTGGGAAAAACCTTGTGCTACAAGCCGTGCTTTGTAGCGCACAACCTCGTTGTGTTCATTTCTTTTTCTGATGAAGACCCACTTATATCCCACAGGTTTTACACCTTTAGGTGTTTGGACTACTGGTCCAAAGACTTCGCGTTTCAAGAGTGAGTCCAGCTCTACTCCTATTGCCTCGTTCCACTTTGGCCAATCGTCTCTGCGTTTACATTCCGCTAGAGACCGTGGTTCGATGTCATCGTCGTATTCAGTGACGTGAACGGCAATATCGAACGCAAAGTCGTCGTCGTCGACTGTGCTTTTTCTGTCCAGTACCTCCTTAGTACGTACAAAATTTAATGATGTTTCTCCTATTTGTTCCTCTTCAGGGGAATCTAGGAGGGGAGAGGAAGCTGGTCTGAGCTCAGTATCCTGTGTTGGGTTCATTTTTATTTCTCCAGGATTTTTTCTTTTACGAGGGACTTTGTCCTTCGAACCTGGTGGGCGTCCTCTTTTCAATTGAGGTACAGCCGTTTCTGCTGCCGGCGGATTGCATCCATCTTTGGGGATGTCAATCCTAGCTGGCGTGTTGACAGCAGGCACGTGTGATCTGACAATCTTCTGGTTATCAGTGAATTTATCCGGAAGTAAATGTACTGTATTCTGAAGATGAAGAATCTTCAGGATCTCATCTTCACATTGACTAGTACGCGGATCATAATGAGACAAAGTCTTGGTGTTCCAAGAAATGGTCTTAGAAGCGTCAGGCTTCCTGGACTGTGTGCCAAGTTTAGGAAATGAATCCTCAACAAATTCACAATCATCAAGACGTGCTTTAAATGCGTCACCCGTCTGGGGTTCAAGGTATCTTATTATAGAGGGCGAATCAAACCCTATATAGATACCCAAACGACGCTGTGGACCCATTTTGGTCCTTTGTGGAGGAGCAATTGGGACGTAAACTGCACAACCAAACACTCTCAAATGTGAGATATTCGGAGGTGCACCATAAGCAAGCTGCATTGGTGACAAAATATGGCCACCAGAGGGTCGTATTCTGATAAGCGAAGCGGCATGCAATATGGCATGACCCCAAGCCTCAACAGGCAACTGTGATTGCATCAACAATGGACGAGCAATCCATTGCAATCTCTTAATTAGAGATTCTGCTAACCCGTTCTGGGTGTGAACATGTGCTACAGGATGTTCAACTTCGATGCCAGTTGCTAGGCAATAGTCTTGAAAGACTTGTGAAGTGAATTCTCCCGCATTATCAAGACGTAATTTCTTGATTTGATTATCGGGGAAATGAGCCCGCAACTTAATAATTTGTGCCAATAGCTTTGAAAAAGCTAAGTTGCGGGTGGACAAAAGGCACACGTAAGACCACTTGGTTGATGCATCTATAAGTACCATAAAGTACCTAAATGGTCCACTTGCGGGGTGAATAGGCCCACAAATATCGCCATGTATTCTCTCCAAGAAGCTAGGAGACTCTAATCCCACTTTCAGAAGGGAAGGTCTCGTGATCAGTTTACCTTAGAAACAAGATAGACATGAGTAATCACCCTTCTGAAGAATCTTCAGGTTCTTCAGGTTGTGTCCACTTGATTGGCTCATGATGCGGTGCATCATTGCTGATCCTGGGTGACCCAGTCTGTTATGCCAAAGTTTAAATTTCGGCAAAGAATGGCACTTCTGGTGCATAATCATGTTAGCTTCTACTGGTTGAATATATGTATGATAGAGACCCGACGGGAGTCCCTTGAATCGTTCTAAGATAGTTTTTGAACCATCTTTTTGACGAGTTACATACAAATACTCATCCTCATTTATTTCATTGGTTTCTAAGTGATATCCGTTTAAACGAATATCCTTGAAACTTATGAGGTTTCTATTAGATTTCGGAGAGAATAATGCATCTTTTATTATTAGTCTCGTTTTATTTGGGAGCAATATCATTGCTTCACCAAATCCTTCTATTATATTAGATAGTCCTGAAATCGTAATTACAGGATCGTCATAATCATATAAGCTATTGAAATAGCTTCTTTCGCGAAGGATTGTGTGCGTCGAGGCACTGTCCACAAGGCACTCACACTTCATCTATAACATGAATGCAATATTTTAATCTAAAGAAAATAACTATCTTTATTGAAAAGTAAATTGCATTACATGGAAAGTAAAGAACTAAAGATGAAAGTACTATGAGAATTTAAATGCATATAAAGATAACATGGATCTAGTCGAGAAGATCATCCATTTCGAAGTCATCAGCAGTGAACTGAGTAGACGGCTGCTTTTCCACCAGATTTGTTTCAACAGGAGACTTCTGGCTCGCTAGATACAGATCTTGGAGGTGTCGCGGAGTGCGACAGTTTCTGGACCAATGTCCAGTCATGCCACATCTGTGGCATTTGTCCTCCCAAGTGTTCTTGGGAATGGACGACAGCTCAGTGGTCTTCTTCTTCCACTTCTTCTTTCCCTCACTATTGCTGCTCTGGGGCGGGTTGTTTTTCTGGGGTGGACATCTGGCCTGCCACTTAGGGGCTTTCCCCTTGTTGAATTTACCCTTATGCTTTTTCTTCTGCTTCTGGGAAGAAAACATGTGAGCTTCGGGTAGAGGAGCTGAGCCTGCAGGGCGTAGGTTATGAGTGGCCAAAAGCAATTCTCTGTTTTGCTCCGCCATCAGAAGGGTGGAGTGCAATTCAGAATACTTTTTGAACTTTCGTTCGCGGTACTGTTGCATGAGGATTGCATCCTTCTCGTGGAAGGATGTGTAAGTCTTCTCCAACATGCGTTCCTCCGAAACTTCTTCACCACACAACTTCAGGCGTGAGGTGATATTATGAAGTGCTGAGTTATACTCAGCTACGGACTTAAAGTCCTGAAGTCGGAGGTTTTCCCACTCATAACATGCATGTGGGAGGATTACATCTTTCTGATGTTTGTATCGGTCCTCAAGTGCAGTCCACAATTCCTTTGGGTCCTCTACAGTCAGGTATTCGGCCTTCAGGGTCCGATCAATATGTCTCCTGATGTAGATAATGGCTTTCGCCTTATCTATATCAGAGACGATCACTGTAGTAGCAACCTCAGCATTATTTACAGCATTACCCGTAACAGTGGCCGGAGCCGGTGGAGCAGGAGTTGAAATTGTGGCTAATAAGCCCTGGGCACGTAAGTGGAACTTCAGGTCCACATGCCAACTCAAATAATTCTTGCCAGCAGCGTCTAGGACTTCGAAAATCAACGCTCGCTATTTTAGCCATTTTATCTATGCATTTGAAAGACATGAATTAATAATAAGGAATTAAAAATTCATGCAATAAACATGTTGCGTGGATCAGCCCGTCACCAAAAAAATAAAAAGTGTCCAAAGTCCGATTATACAGTCCAAAGATAACAAAAAACATAAAATTAAAATACAATTTGGAAAACCCTAGGGGCTCCCTGCATTTTGCAAAAATACCTTCGTCTTCAATGGAATACACCGGTCTTTGACTTTTTACAATTATATCCTCACTACAATTTCTCTCTCAGAAGGAAAAGAAAATGCAAGGAATTTAAATTTGGTGACAAACAGGCTGATCCAAAAACCACAACATTATTTATTTAAACATCCACGCAATTTAATAATAATATATGCAACAGGCATAACAAATTTGGACAGTAAACCCTTGCTTTCTTTGAAATTTTTTTTTAAAACTTCTTGTTGTTTCTATGCGATACTGCCTACTTAATACTTTTAATATCATGTCAACATGAGCACATAAACATTTCTGTTTTTTTTTTTGAATAGCAATTAACTAATAGTATTAATTACTAGTTATGCCAATAAATAATGAAAGCAATTAGATTAGATGAACAACAATAAAATTGCTTAATAAACTGAAAAATTCCCGAGTGAACAGTAACCCTCGGTGAACAGTAACAATTTTTTTTTAATTTTTTTTAATTTTCCAGTTGTCATATATTATTCTACGGATTATAGTAATTACCTCTAGATCAAAGATCTAGGGACGATCGATACTAAAGATCCGTAGAACGCTGCCTCCTTGCGATGATCCGTCGAACGCTCCCGCTGCAACGAACCAGATCTCAATGCGCAAAAGAGGAAGGAAATATATTTTTTTTTATGGCTCAGGGATTCAAGAACACTTCGTGCTGATAACGTGTTTGAAACCCTTACCTAGGCCAAAGGCCTATGATGTATATTTATAGATAGTCAATGTGAATAGGTTGAGTACCCAAAAGTCACCCCCACTTAATGGGGTGTTACACCATCATAATGGGGTGTGAATGGAGGGATAATGAGGGGGAGGCCAAAGGCCTCCCACATCTCATAATAGACATGATTTTTTTTTTCTCTCTAAGTTAATTAGTGAACAAGAAAATAAAGGCATGATCCGCTCCTGATTTAAGTAATACATTAGTAACAATCTCATTGTAGTTGTACTTTACTGGAACCTATGTTGAGTATATATATATATGCAACTTAGAATTCTACTTTATACGCATTTATCCAATATATTAGTGGATGAATAAGCCTGAATTATATTAGATAATATTTACACTGTACATAGTCAAATTTATACTCTATGCTTGGCTCTCAACAAAGAAATTTATACTCTATGCTTGGCTCTCAACAAAGTTGTTCTCCTTTTTCTTTTTGATTTACTAAATAATTTTTTTTTTGATTTATAGGCTTTTTAACTTTTATTTTTCAATTCTCAAGTTCTTCAACCAATCAAAAGTTCCTAGATTTGCCTCAAAAATAAATGGACACGAATTAAATCGGTGCTTCAACAAAAGGGTTTGCAAGCTTATACATTTATACAAAAGTCAAATTTTAGGTGCAAAGCTCTTATGTGAGCAAATGCTCGTTCTTTTACTCAGTAGCTGTCACTGATTTTCATATTTCTCCAAAGTGGTTGAAATAGTGTTTTTTAATCTGCTGACAATATAATAATTCATATATCTTGTTGTGTCAGAAGTAGACTAAATTTTCTTCTGTCTTTCATGGTTTAATTAGGAATGACAATGTGATGATTTAGGGGTTTCATTGTACTAAATTTTAATTAACACATGATAATCTTTAGTGGGCTCCATATAAAATATAATCTTTTAGGGAGGGCAGCCAAAGCTAAACAAACTTCCCCAAAATTTGTATTTTATTTTTCTTAGTTGATTCAGAAGTTTGTGGGTAAGGGGTATACATAAGATCACAAAACATAGCCTAAAAACCAAGAAAATCCAAGCAAAAAGATAAAAACCCAAAAAATTAGCAAACTGAAAAAACTAGCTGTTACAGTGTCATCAGTCGACTGATGGTACTATTCAATCGACTGATGAGCTGACCGTTACAGGCAGTTTAACCTTTATTGGTCGACTGAGTCGACCGATGACCTGCTTCGGTCGACTGATGAACCATCAGTTGACTGAGTACAAACTTTTTGCATTTTCTAAGTCTTTTCTTCAGTCGAGATAACAAACCTGTCACGCCCCGCTTCTCAAAATACTCAGGAATCGGGATGTGAACAAGCCCGTGACGTATTAGACCGAGGAGAAATAAATACTAGACCATTTCTACTCAATCTAATACGCGAAGCGTCAACCAATAAAGTGCGAAGTCACAAGTCCCCGATCACAATTAGCAAGAATATAATAAACAACTCAAAACAGAAAAGAGCCACATCACAAATAGTATATCATCCGAGACACAAAATTTGGGTCAAACATGCCCTTATTTAAAAATAGTCCAACTAAAGAAATATGAAAATACATAGTCCAACAGAAATAGAAAGGAAGTACTGCAAAAATAAACTAAGTCCATCAAATGACTAAAAGGCTAATTAAGCTTCAGCTTCTTCTTCAGCTCTGTCTGCAAAACACTCCCGTTAATGATACTCGGACTTTGACATGTCTCCAAACTGGACTTGTCCGTCCTCTAAGTCTGACGTACAACCCGAGAGAATAGGAGTACATCAGCGTGCCTGGCACATGACAAGATCCCATAAAGGAGAATAGAAACGGTCGAACGACCTAATGCAATAACAGTAAATAAAATAGAAGCATGCAGCTGGTATTCGAATAGTCTAAATAAAATCCACTACTAGGGTATAACGATAAGAAGAAACCAAAATCGTCCATGTAACGAGGTCATGCAACTAGCCATCTTATAATAGCTCACTGGTCCACATCTCAAATAGGTCAATGTTCGCATTAGCAGATAACTGACTGTTCACGATCCTCTACGCGCATCCAATACCGCGAAATGATTCGGTAAGAGGACTACACACAATCTGATTTCAAACTGGTCCGAATTCAAGCAAAACTCGGGTGACGAAACGATTTCACTGACTACGTGCGAAACGATTCACTGGCCCAACATACTAACCCCAGTGCCAAACAATTCACTGGTACGAGCCTGTAAGATAATCAACAACCACACCCGATCATGTGAACCAAGACTTTCCCACCTCAACATCTCTTGTGTTTCTAGGCCTATAATGGATCACTTATTCACCCCTTAAGTATGGTCAACGCACTCATACATGTCACTAAGTCTTGTTCATGACGCGCAAAGCCACTAAGTCATGAACTACTAATGGTTCTCGATCACAACAAGAAAATAAGAAATGTAACTGATAATGTGCAAATAAATCATGGCATATTAAGAATCTATGATTTTAAAAGATAAATAAATCCTTTTGCAAAATAATTTCTTTAAACTATTTCTCATAATAATTCTAGACTATATCACAATATAAATATGCTACAACATAATCAAATCACAGACTAATCTATGCATAAACTTAATTAATTTATAACGGATCTAAAAATTGTAATGATGAATCAAATGAGAAAATGGATCTTGCACATACTTAATTCATGACAAATCTAAGAATTGTAATGAATAAATAATCGGGGAATAAGGATCTTGCCTACGAGGCCAAGGGCCTACGGACGAGGCGACGACGACGGTTGAAGGACTATCAGAGTTGGTTAGCGGAGAGGAGGCAACAACAAGCAGCGAAGGATGAGTAAGGGACTGATGGAGGAGCTAAGGATGGATGGAGGCGGCTGTCGTCGCTAAGGGGGCTCGACGGTAGCGTTGGTGGTCAGATCTGTTGAGGGAGGAGCTCGTAGCAATCGGTGTGAGCTGTTTGGTTGGAGGGTGGGCTGGGAGCCTTAGGGCTTGCGGTGAGGCGATCAGTTTGAAGAGGGAGGGAAGAGCTAGTGGTGAGGTCAGGGCTGCACGGGGGTCCAGGGGTTCGTCGAACAGTCCTTGGAGATGTTGTCGGGGCGAGCAAGCCTGGTGCGCGAGCAGGACTTGGGAAAACGGAGGACAGGTTGTGGTCGGAGTTTGGAGGTAAGAGGAGGCAAACGGTCAGGATCTGGCGCCGCTGCTGTGGGCGACGCGCGCCGGTGTGAGTGCGGTATGAGGAAGCTGGTGGAAAGAAGAGGCGCACGGAGAGGAGTTAGATGAGGCCGACGGATGTGTAAGGTTGGCAACGGTTGAGGGGAGAGGGCGACGTGGCAGGTGATTGAAGGTGAGACTATCGGTGTTGAGCGGGATCACGCGAAGGCTGTTGAGAGGGCTTGCTTCTTGGGGCGAGGGAGAGGAGAGATGAAGGGGGGGGAGAGGGAAAGATATATAACGTAGGAAATGGATTAGGGTTAAAGAGAAAAATTTAAGGATAATTAAGGAGGAAAATAAGGATAAAAATTTGGGAGAAAATCAAAGAGAAAATTAAGGAGAAAAATCAATATGAAATAATTAATAATAATAATAGTTATAATGACAATAATAACGATTTAAATATTAATTTAAAAAGGTTTTACCATAACAATTAAATTTATAATTAACAAAACTATATAAAACCGGATTTTTAAATCATAGAAAATTCTAGAAAGTTAAGAAAATATAAATACTCTTTTAAAAATAATAATTTAGTATTTTAAAATACCAAAAAATTATTTAAACTAGTATAAAAAATTTATGGTCATTATATTCTACCCCCCTTAAAACAAATTGCGTCCTCGGAATTAAAATAAGGGTGATATACAAAGAAAATAAAGAAAAATATAGAACGAGAGACTCAATTCCACTCATATAGAGAAAGATTCAAAATAAACTGCATGTCCATAAGCAAAGAGGAAAGTATACAAGAACGATACAAGACATAACAACTAAGATTTAGCATACGTGTAGCAGACCATAATAATAATAACATAACACAACACCTAGGCATAGGCAAAAATATAAATATCAGTCAAACATAGCATGATAGCAAGGAAGTCAAACAGTAAATATACAATTATAGAAAAAATAATATCAACATGATATTATTGATATAGTATCATAAGACAACACATCACAATGTTAAAATATAATCAATAACACTGAATTGATAAAATATAACAAATAGCATACAAAAATTTGATATAAATACATAATTCAAACAATTATCAATCACTAGAATATATGATAAAATATATGAACTCAACAATATAAATAATTGAAAGAAGAACATAAAGAAGATAAAAGATAAAAAGATCTTAACAAAATATAAATCACTCATACATAAGCAGATGATAAACATGATAAAATACAAAAACATAAAAGCATAATACAAATAACAAATGAATCATATACAAGCAAAAGCAAAAGAAAATATTTAAAGAGTATGTAAGCAAAACAAAATAGTAAAGAATCAAACATACATATAGTTTAGACAATATTATAGACAACATAAAAGACATAAAAATACTAAAAATCAAATCACAGTAGTAATATCATACAATTAGTTAGTAGAATAGACATTCAAGATATACAAAAAAAATATAATTACAAGCAAACACATGAATGAAATTAGCAAATCACATTCAACCAAATAAGACATAAGGCACAAATTCCAAAAATAAAAATTTGCAACTATGTTAAAAGATTTAAAGATAGTATTATAGCAATATATGTTTAAAGCAGTCAAAACATAAATACACATAAGAAAACATAGATATAATAATCAAAACAATAGCAAACAGTAAAAATAGAACATGATGATAAATTCAATAAAAATAGTTATAGTTATAATTAATAATTTTTGAGAGCATATGATAGTAAATAATTATCATACAAGACACAATACTAAGTCAGATATTAAATATATTTATATAATATAGTAAATAAAATCATCATATATAATAACCATTAAAAATAAAAACACATACATAATAATAAGCATATAAAAGTCTGAATACTCATAGTACTAATCATGCTAGCAAGATAATTATGATGAAAATAGTCATAAAATATTATATGATAAAATAGACATAAGAGCAAACAAGTGATTCAAAATAAACATATTATATAAAACATAATAGGAAGGACATAATTATATATTCGACATACAATATGGTAATCAGAAATATTAGTAATATTCATAAGATAAAATAATAAATATAAATAAGATATAACAATAATAATCATTACTCTATAAAATCAATTTAGATATAGCAATATATTGTATAGTAGTCAAAAATCACAAAAATACGATCAACATAAAAATATGTAAATAAAGATGTATAATACATAAAACGTGAACTATGAAAGATAAAATAGATATATAAACAAATAAAAAGTATAAGAGGAGCATAAATTCGTATAATAAAACACTGGTATATTATAGATAAACATACTATGAATGATTGATGGACATGTGAACATAAACACTGGTAATACATGAAATAGAACACGATTAGACACAGTTGATACTAGAAATGATGAATAACTATAAATTAATAAATAGTATACATCATAAATATAATAATCTATGTGAATACACTATAATGAAAAGAGAATAGTAAGTATAAAAGAATAAAAAAGTAAAATACAACATAAGTAAACGAAAATAATGATAGAGAATGAACAACAAACAATGGTACAATAAAAGGACATAAAAATTTAAAAACACCATAAAATAATTACTGAAAACAACATGCGTATACAATGTATATTGTCCATGTATTATTTTGTCATTTGTGATAACATACATATCAAAAACGAAGTAAACAAACAACAAATATGCAAATGCACTGTAAACAACCCATGAGTAAATACCATGCATACCCACAAACGCTATTTAGAATTATCTTTATATTAATTATAAAAGAATAATAACTAATGATACGAGATAATGTAACAAAAACTATATAATTAGTAACTCAAATTCCAAACCTAACAATATGAATAATTGCTTGAATATCAAAATAGAAATACATTACTCTTAGAAATAACGAAACCAATATGAACATACTAAAACAACCTAAATAAGACAAAACTGACTGATAAGATAACTATGTATTAGAAATGTTGTGAGTTGAAAAAATAAAGAATAAGAATGCATATGTAGAATATCAAAATCATGAACTTATTAATGTATATCACTAAAAATACGAAGAATATATAATAATCTAGAACATAAGTAAATGATAGATGGTATGACAGAAAAAGCACACACACACACACAATGTAGATATACAAAAGTATATTTAAACATAAGAAAATAATCTGAATATCAGATATGCTATATGATGTATATGTGAAGTCTAGAGTAATGCGAAACACTTAATGAACATGATTTGAACAATTAAAAATATATAAGTAATAATTTTCATTAGACTATATTACTTGTACATTTTTAATAAAAAAAAAACAAGATAACACTGTGTGTGAAACATAAAATAATATAATAAATAATACAGAAATCAATACAATCAAATGATACATAAGTCAAATAAAAGAAAACATAGTGTAAAAATAATAACACATAAAATAATGACCTGTACGAGGAAAAAGAAGTTATACGAAGAGAGTATAGTCAAGAAGTGACGAGACAAGAAATAGTGGGAAATTCCGGAGTCAAAAAGTAATAAGGTAGGGACAAACATAATTTATCAAGATAATAGGATAAGGGCTTAAGTATAGTCTTACGGATGAAATAATGACATGCATCTAAATTATATATTATATTCTCACTGGTAGGCACTCGGGACCGTGACCTGCATGGGCCACCATAAAAACCTATCACGCCCCGTTTTCTAAAATATCCAAGAATCGGGACGCGAACAAGCCTGCGACGTATTAGACTGAGAAAAAAATAAATACTAGACCATTTCTACTCAATCTAATATGCTAAGTGTCAAACAATAAAGTTCAAAGTCATAAGTCCCCGATCACAATTAGCAAGAATATAATAAACAACTCAGAACGAAAAAGAGCCATATCACAAATAGTATACCATCCGAGACACAAAATTTGGGTCAAACATGCCCTTTTTACAAAACAGTCTAACTAAAGAAATATGAAAATACATAGTCCAACAGAAATAGAAAGGAAGTACTACAAAAATAAACTAAGTCCATCAAATGACTAAAAGGGTAATTAAGCTTCGGCTTCTTCTTCAGCTCTGTCTGCAAAACACTCCTACTGAGAATACTTGGACTCTGGCGTGTCTCCAAGCTGGACCTGTCTATCCTCTAAGTCTGACGTACAACCCAAGAAAATAGGAGTGCGTTAGCGTGCATGGCACACGACAAGATCCCACAAAGGAGAATAAAAACGGTCGAACGACCAAATGCAATAACTTTATTTAAAATAGAAGCATGCTGCTGGTATTCGAACAGTCTAAATAAAATCCACTACTAGGGTATGTTAGGTCCTTTTGTTTTGATGATGATTAACAAACAATTTACTACTAATGTTGTTTGTCTATTATTTGTGTTTTAGTATTTATTGTAGATAAACAATATGTTGAAGGATGGATGGAATCAAGCATTCACGATCAAATCCAATGGAGGTTAGCGAAATTGTGGAGTGAAGGAATGCAATTCAAGTTGAAGATCAAAGTTCAAGCTTCATCCGCAAGCTTACCAAGATAGAGCTTCGTTGAAGATCACAAGCTTGGGTAAATTAGTTTAGGGTTTATATTATGTGTGTTAGATACTTTAAGCTCAATATCATATACACACATTTTATTGGTTTCTATGTATATATATAGTTATGTATATATAAACAAATTTTGGTTTTATAGTTTACAAGTTTATATAAATATGAAACCTATATTATTGTTTACATATATATACATGTTTCATATTTATCATTTTGTTAAATGCATATTGTGCAAAACTTTATTTTTGCATAATATTGAGTTTTTGGTTTATAGACTTAATAACAATAGTTTGTATATTTTATCAAGTCTATAAAATCAGTTTATAAAGTTTTCAAAACATGGTTTAGTCAAAATAACAAAACAAGTGTTAGTAAAAAATGAAGAGATTTTTTATTTAGGAGGTGTTTTTTGAAAAATAGTTTTTGTAACATGTTCATTATCATGTTTACAAGCATTCCCCAAAGTTTTATATTTTTCTGATTTTATTTTCTATTTTTAAAAGAGATTTAAAAATTAGATTTTTTATTTCAATCAGGCTGATACAGTGTTATCAGTCGACTGATGAATGTGTTCAGTCAACTGAAGAAAACATCTGGAATAACAAAAAGTTTCTGTTTTATTTTGATCGACTGACCAGTCGACTGATGAGGTCATCAGTCGACTGATAAGGTCCATCAGTCGATTGATAAGGTCCGTCAGTCGACTGATAAGGTCCGTCAGTCGACTGATGAGCTGGAAAATGCCTCTAACGCTCAGCTTATCGGTCGACTGATGAAAGCCGTCAGTCGACTGATGCTATAATGGCTAGTTTTTTCCAGTCTTGTCTTGTTTTGGGTTTTTGATCTTTTTGCCTTGTTTTCTCTTGGCTTTAGGGTTCCTATAAATACCCCCACATATCCTCAGTTTTATTTAAGCAAGAGAATGTTTTAAGAAAGTTTAATAAGGGTTTAAAGTTTGGTTTAAGTTTGTTTAAGAAGCTTTTAAGCATTTTTCTAGTTTCGGTTTGTGAAGACAATTTCACAAGAGCAAGTGGAGATCATCCTTTGGTGTTTGAGCATTCACTCTTCTCCCTCTCTCTTGTTATCTATAAAAAAGTTTTCTAAACTTAATCTAGCTTTGCATTTATATATAATTGTTTAATTATTATTTTCTAAGCTACAGTTTATATTGAGTTTAGTTTGATTTTGTTTTATTAATTCTCATTGTTACACACACCCACTTGAGCTTTTAGTATTTTCATACATAGTATAATTTGGGGTGTGAGAGATTGTAACCTTGAGTTGTGCTTAATTGAGTTCTCTCATTGTTTAGAGAACAATCAATTGATTAGTGAGCTATTATTGTGAGGTTCACTTTGTATTATACTAGTACACCAAGAGGAGTGTGTGGTGAGAGACAGGGTCGTCCCAAGAGGAGTGAGGTAGGTGGTAATACATAGAGAGAGGTTGTAATTCCTAACACTTGAGGGAGACACGGGCTAGAGACTAACACTTGAGGCGGTAGTTAGTGTAGTTACATTGTGAGTAATTGTGAACGTTGATCAATGAGGGTTGAAAACCGACATTGTGAGGTGTAAACGTTATTCGGGTAAGCGTAGAAAACCCGGTGTGATAGTGGAGATCTCCTCGAGGTGAGGAGCGAAGACGTAGGTCGTGGGGATCAAACTCCGTGAACATATCGCTTGTTTGTAATTGCATTGGCACACTTATTTTTATGTTCATATCTTATATTGTCTTTGTATATTGCTTGTTGTTTATATTGTTCACTATCTAGTTTAGATTGTTTACCCTTGTGTTACTTTTATATCCTTGTACATATATTTGTAATATATCATTCTTGCTAGCATATATTTATTAATAAGTTTTTAATTGGTATAAATCGGATAAGATTAGCATAAACCCTATTCACCCCCCTCTAGGGTTCCTTCCTAGTGGCATTAGGGTGCTTTCAGAGTATAATGATCAAAAGAAACCAAAATCGTCCATGTAACGAGGTCATGCAACTAGCCATCCTATAATAGCTCACTAGTCCACATCTCAAATAGGTTAATGTTCGCATTACTGGATAACTGTGTGACGCCCCTGGGTTCACACAAAGCTGTAGTCCAAGGTAAAACCAAGAATATCAAACCTACCATGCACCACACCGTGCAATAACATGTTTCACCATCACAATTACTATCTCTCTAGTAGAGTCAATAACAGGTATAGGTACAAAAGCAAGTAAAAGATAATACAAGAGTCAACTGATGAAATAATAGAGATCAAATAAATATTTCATCATCTAACATACTGAAGTACAAGTCAATGTCTGAAATGAATAAACTGGAACTTCTCAACAAATCTCAAATACAAATGTTTGAGTAAAAGGAAACAAGGCACACAGCCTTTACAACTTCTAGAATAAACTCTCAAATGTCTAACAAAAGTCTATAGTAGAGTTCAAAAGAAAAATATAACTATAATAAATGGCTAAAGCTAAAGTGCGACGCCATCAACCTGCGACTCTCCGGGCTCCTGGCTCGTTACCTGAAAGGAGGAGGGACAACGAGCGTCAAAGCGCTAGCGAGTAACATCACAACCAACCCCAAGGGAAAATAATACATATATATATATGAAATCACTGATCCTATATAGGTCATTACAACGTGAGCATAAGTACGTCGAGCGAAATAATCCAAACAAGGAAACCCTCATGTATATACCATGTAGCTCAAATTGTAAATACCTATGTATAAGAGGATTTTAGTAGTTAGGAAATTACAACACGAGCATAGATACATCAAGCGAAATAATCCAAACAAGAAAACCCTCATGTATATACCTTGTATCTCAAATTATAAATCCCTAAATACCAAAACCCGGAATCTAATATATGAACAAACAAATTAAAAGAATACAAAACCCATCTCTACTTCCAAACATAGTGTCATGTCGAACTCACATGAATGTCATGTCCGAAAATGATTAAGTGTCCAACACATGGACTGCATGAAGTAAACGTCCAACACATGGACTGAAAGTAACGAGTGTCCAACGCATGGACTGAATGTAACCAATGTCCAACGCATGAACTGAGTATAACCAAATGTCCAACGCATGGACTGAATATAACCAATGTCCAACGCATGGACTGAATATAACCAATGTCCAATGCATGGATTGAATATAACCAATGTCCAACGCATGGACTGAATATAACCAATGTCCAACGCATGGACTGAATGAAATGAATGTCCAACACGAGGACTGAAAGGAATGAGTGTCCAACATGAGGACTAAAAGGAATGAGTGTCCAACACGAGGACTAAATATAAGTTATGCGAAGTGTAAGTGTCGATGATATATACTCAAAAGATACACATAGACTCATGTCACACGTGCCTCGGTGTGCATATATCGGTACTTGTGTCAAAAGTCAACTCACATGTACAGATAAAATACTAACATTGTAAACTAGTGTCAGATAATCGAGGCAACCCCGAAAAACAACTCAAACAGATCAAGAATCTGTAAAACACCCTATCAGTCGACTCATAAGTCGACTGGGATTGGTCGACTCATTGGTCGACTAGACGAGACACAAAACTAAAAATTTTTTCGTCAGTCGATTCATTAGTCGACTCATCAGTCGACTCATAAGTCGACTTATGAGTCGACTCATTGGTCGTCTGAGCAGAATATTTTTCCAGTTTTTGTTTTCGTTGATTATATGCAAAGATGTTATCTTTTGTTTTCGTTGATTATATGAGTAGACTCATTGGTCATCATTTCCAGCAGCATAAAAATGATTATTTCATATATGTAACAAACTGAAACGAAAGATCTGCATGTAATTACCTATATCAAAACCCTAAACATATTTATACATGTTTAAAAACATTTAAAAAAAACAGTAGATCACATTAAAACTCATGTTTAAACAAATTTCCAGATCTGGATCTTAATTTACAAATTCGTTGGTGAGCTTTTAAAAACTAAAAATATTCGATTTTAGCATCATATGCTATAAAGGTCTATTTTTATACGGATTTTAGCATCATATGCTATAAAGGTCTATTTTTATACACAAATAGTGATTTAGGCTCAAAAATTCGAAATAAAACCAAAGAAAAGCTATAAAGGTCTATTTTTATACACAAATAGTGATTTAGGCTCAAAAATTCGAAATAAAACCAAAGAAATTTTTACAAACAGTGGGTGAGAGCTGGGTGAGATGTTACTCGCCTCTGATATGCTAGAACAACCCCTGAATCCGAGAGAGAAAGATCCCATTCGCTGCACCTCGCCAAAACTCGTTGAAATCCTCCAAAATTTCCCCAAAAATTCACCAAAATGAGTTAGGGTTTGAGAGGGAGAGATGAGGGCTAGGGTTTTGAGTTCTGAAGGAGTTCTCAGGTAGGAGATATCATATATGAGCGGTTAGACCTGATACAAAACCCAACAGACCTGCAAACTAAAAGAAAACCCGAAATCAGCTCGTCGGTCGACTCATTGGTCGACTCATGAGTCGACTCATTAGTCGACTCATGAGTCGACTCATAAGTCGACTGAGCAGATATAAATTTCTAGATTCGTGCATGTTTTGTTATTCAGCCAAAACCAATGCATGAAACTCTATGAAACCACACTCATACATGTCTAATAACTTGTTACCAAGTATATCCATGACCTCAAGTCAATGAAACCACACTCATACATGTCTAATAACTTGTTACCAAGTATATCCATGACCTCAAGTCATTTATCATAATAAAAATTATTTATCACCAATAAATTCACATATCTTCATAATCCAAAAATACGGGGTTCTACAAACTGACTGTTCATGATCCTCTACGTGCATCCAATACCACAAAATGATTCGGTAAGAGGACTACACACAATCTGATTTCAGCCTGGTCTGAACTCAAGCAAAACTCGGGTGATGAAATGATTTCATTGATCACATGCGAAACGATTCACTAGCCTAACAGACTAACCCCAGTGCGAAATGATTCACTGGTGCAAGCCTGGAAGATAATCAACAACTACATCCGATCATGCGAACCAAGACTTTCTCACCCCAACATCTCTTGTGTTTCTAGGCCTATAATGCATCACTGGTTCACCCCTTAAGTATGATCAACGCACCTACACATGTCACTAAGTCTTGTTTATGACGCGCAAAGCCACTAAGTCATGAACTACTAATGGTTCTCGGTCACAACAAGAAAATAATAAATGCAACTGATCATGTGTAAATAAATCATGGCATACTAAGAATCTATAATTTTAAAAGATAAATAAATCCTTTTGCAAAATAATTTCTTTAAACTATTTCTCATAATAATTCTAGACTCGTATCCATTTTCATTTTAAAAAATTTATTTCTCATCATTTAATATCATTCATCAAACAATCCCATGCATAATATCATAATATAAATATGCTACAACATAATCAAATCATAGACTAATTTATGCATAATCTTAATTAATTCATAACAGATTTAAAAATTGTAATGACGAATCAAATGAGAAAAGGGATCTTGCACATACTTAATTCACAAAAAATCTAAGAACTGTAATGAATAAATAACCGGGGAATAGGGATCTTGCCTACGAGGCCAAGGGCCTGTGGACGAGGCGACAGTGACGGTTAAAGGACTGCCAAAGTTGGACTGCAGAGAGGAGGCAACGATGAATAAGGAGCGACGACGAAGGGGTGCTGGCAGGAGCTGAGGATGGATGGCGTGGCTGTCGTACTGAGGGGCTTCGGACGGTATGCGGGTGGTCGGATCTGTTGAGGGAGTAGCTCACGCTCGGTGTGGGCTATTGGGTGGAGGGCAGGCGGCGAGCCTCAGGGCTTGTGGGTGGGCTTCGTTTAAAGAGTGAGGAGGACTGCTGTGTGAGGGTTGCGGCCTACAGCGGGCTCAGGGGTTCGTACGGAAGTATTGGAGATCTTGTCGGGCCTGCGAAGGGCTAGCTGGCGAGCAAGACTTGGAAGCAAAGGAGGTACAACGTGTTGTGGTTGCGAGTTCTGGGGTGAGAGAGAGGAAACGACGGGCCTGGGCATCTTGTGGTGCGGTATGTGAGCGGGCGACTTAGGGCGAGCCTACTGGTGAATGCAGAGGCCGGCAGAGGAGTTGGAAGGAGGCAGAGGTGAAGGTTGGCGTTGTAAGGGGAGAGGGCGGCGACGAGAGGATGGAGGCGACGGCTTTTGGGCGTTGAACGGACGGCAGAGGCTGTTTTGAGGACCGGCGGGCAAACATTCTCTTGGGGAAGGAGGAGAGAGATGAGGAGGGGAGAGAGAGAAAAAGATATTATACAGGAAAGGGATTAGGGTTAAGGAGAAAAATTTAAGGATAATTAGGGAGGAAAATAAGGATAAAAATTAGGGAGAAAATCAGGGAGAAAATTAAGGAGAAAAATCCATATAAAATAATTAATAATAATAATAGTAATAATAACAATAATAAGGATTTAAATAATAATAGGCTACTACATCAAGTGGAGATGGCATCTTATTACTTTAAAGGTATGAGCGCTCGAAATGGACTGTAAAATATCTTGGGTAGGATTCATCGGATCCTTCAGAAAAAAGATCATTACTGTCTCTACTATTATTTTCATGAGATCGATGGTACAAACCCTAGGGATGAATTAGAAGACGTTGTAGGCATCTAAGGATTTACTTGCCTATCCAGCGGGTGCTCCAATTGGCTAGTCAACATCAGGCCAAGCCATCTCGTGCTAGTTGAACGGAACTGAGTATTATATCGAGCTGTACTTGTCTTTCCAATTTTCTCATCAGTTTAAATATGACTAGCTTTTCACCTAGATTTTAAACCCAAGATTGTTGCATATAGGGAGCTTGGTGGATGGTGCTCATGCTTGGTACTACTTTGTGAAAGTACCCTAGAGAGGAGGGGGCGGGGGTGAATAGGGTAATTGTTAATCTAATCCGATGTCGATGCTAAATTTAAAACTTATTATGTAACATGCTAGCAATATGATATATAATAAGATATGCAAGGATAAGCAAGAGATAATAAACGATATAAATAGAGACAATAGACGATATAAACAAGCACAAGATGTAAGAGAGATAGTGCGCAAATGACAATCACAAACACACAATATGATCACGGATATTGGTCAACCCTCAACCTACATATTCCCTCCTCACCTCGAGGAGATCTCCACTAAATCTCAAATATTACACAATAACGGTTTCCAAGTTCACCGATAACTTTTACAACTCACACGATGTCAATCACACAAGCTACACTCCTCTAAGTGTTGGACTACCTGTGTTAACTTCCTCAAGTGTTCGGATTTATAACCTCTCCCTAGGCTTTACAACCAACCCATTCCTCTTGGAATTAATCCCGGTCACTCCCAACTACTTCTCTAAGTGTTCTTATGTATTACAATATGTTTAACAATAAGCTCAAGTAAAGGATCTGTTCTCCAAGACAAATGAGAATGAAATGTAAAGCTCTCTCAATGAAAACACTCTCACAACTTGATTATACTAAATGTGAAATACTTAAGCACAAGTGGTGTGTATAAACAATGAGTAAAACAAAATCAAACTCAAACCAATCTAGCACAAATATATGAGGATCAAAATATTAATTAGCTAGAGGACGAGTTTAGAAAAACTTCTCCAAAACAAAGAGAGGTTGAGATTTGAGGGTGAACGCCTCAAAACAAAATTGGGATCCTTCTCTTTGTAAATTCTTTTTCCATATAAACAAATACACTTGATCTCTTTTAAAATGTGGAGACAAAATGGCTAAACAAAAACTGTATTTTAGATTGATCTTGAGGACTATTTATAGCCTCAAAGTGAAAACAACTCAAAACTAGCCATTATAGTAAAAAGCATGATCACTCGACTAGTTAAATATATTGGTCGACTGATAAACTAGCTGTTACTATAAAGAAAGTAGACAACCATGACTCGGTCGACTGAAAACCAAGATCAGTCGAGTAAAAGCACTATTCGGTCGACTGACTCTATTGGTCGGTCAACTAATCGATTGACAAAACTAATGTTGTAAAAATTGCTACTGGCAAGTCGACTGAAAAGTTTCATCGTTCAACTGGAAAGACTGTTCGGTCGATCGATCCAAGAATTCGGTCGACTGAAAAAATGATACACAGATTAATGAATTATGCTGAAAAGTTGATATTCTAAATTTGATTTAAAATAGTAAATAAACTCTAAAAATAGTAAAACTTGGGAAAATGTTTATACATATGAAAGTAAACATGCTGGAAGAGAAATTTCTAAAATAGCATTTCTCATTTGTGGAAACTCACTATTTTACAAAATGGTCAAAAATATGAGTTTGTTGATCACTTGAAAATATTGTCATTAAGTCTATAAGCTAAACTTATCCACTAAGATAATTATGCACGTGTATAGATTGAGCTTTAAGTATAAGCACATAAAGTAAAAATTAAAACACTATACCCAAGGCAAATAATCTGCATGAAGCATTTAATTCTCAGTTTGGTAGTAGGGATGACGCGATAGTGAGTCTTGGCTTGAATGTGCAAAGCTTCATTTCAAATTCCGCCAACCTCCAATAGGATATCATCATTGAGATGCAAATCCATCCAACCTCCAACCAGGATGCATGTTAGAGGAAAATACAAATACTAGAAAATAAGATTAGGAATTATTTATTAATCATCAAAACCAGATTAGACAATAGGCTCATAAACCTGAGACCTAACACTTTGTTGTCGGGGCTACAGGGGCCAGATTCACACATTCTCATCACGTACTTAACTGTTACATGACGTTAGGATTTTACAAGTTGTATAACAAGGTTATCATCCCTAATTCTAATTTTTAGGTGAATAAAGCCAGTTTATGGTGGATTACCCAAAATTATAGGGAATTGGCTAGGAAAGGTTCAAAGAGTAGAGCTTCTCGACTTTAACACTTTCTACTAGAAGGCGCGCCAGAAGATGAAGATTGAGAGGCACCGAGTTGGTTACTTTCCCCTTTGAAAACAAAAGTCACCTCTCCTTCTGGTTTGAATTTTATCAGTTTTCTCAAATAGTCTACAGTAGCATGATGAGATGTTAACCAATCCATTCCTAGGATAACATCAAAATCTGACATATCTAGGCATATTAGGTCTGCATTCATAATATGATCACCCACTAAAACTCCATAATTCTCATAAACATATGATGCTAGGTGACTACCACCCATAGTTGTGGAGACAATTAACTCACTACTTAATAGTGTTAGTGTATTGGGAAAGTTCTTAGCAAAGTAAGTTGATACAAAAGAGTGTGTAGATCCAGTGTTGAAAAGTGCATGAGCAGTGAATGAATATATGGGAAGTGTACCTTCCACCACGGATGGCGATGCTTGTGCATCATTCCTTATTAGAGCAAAATCTCTTCCCTAGTTCCTTTGGTTCTGCTGCACATTCTGCTGAGACTGAGCCTTCTGCTAGGGAGCATTTGATTGTTGCGAGGCATTAGCTCGAACTTTGTGGTTTCCTTTTGGTGCTCACTCTGTTATCGATTGATTCCTTAAATTTGGACAATCTCTCTGGAAATGTCTAGGTTGACAACACTCATAATATCCACGGTGAAGTCTGCAATATCCGAAGTGATGATTGCCACATCTGGGACAGACTACTGACTTGTTTGGCTAGTTTGCTCAATCATGACAAATGGGAAATTTTGTTGTTGCTGACCTCCCAAGCTGATTCGATGCTGACTTGTCAGTTGTGGGGCCTCCTTCAGTCCGTGTGCATTTAGCTGAGCTCTGCTTCTTATTGTGAATCTCCTGATACTCTAGCTGGTCTTTCTCAATTTCAAATATAGTCTCCACCAGTTCTGTATATTTTCTAATCCTAAGAGCTACTAGTTCCCCTCTGATATTTTCCCTGAGTCCCATTTGAAACTTCTTAGTCTTATCAGATTCTTTAGCTACCAGATGTGGAGCGAACCTTAATAGTTAAGTAAATTTAGCCTCATACTCTTATACTGTCATGTTGTTTTGCTGTAACTCTTGAAATTCGATAGCCTACTGATCCCTAACATCCTCTGGGATATACTTCTTATTCATAAGTTCTACAAATCTATCCCAAACAATTTGTCTCTCGGCAGCCCTTTCTTGTCTTAGGGTTGGCCTCCACCAATGTTCAGCTTCTCTGAACATGAAAGCGGCAAATGACACCTATTTCTCCTTCATACAGTTTAAGAGTGTAAATATCTTCTCTATCTACAAAATCCAATCCTCTACCCCAAAGGGTTAGTGGGACCTAAAAAGTTGGAGCTGTGAGCTTCCGGAAATGTTCTAAGGCTGAGATAGCAAGTGCCAGTTGGTTGCTATTTTGGTAGAAAGTTTATTCTTTCATTAGTAGACTCATTACAACTTCAGGTATTACAATAAACTCAATAAAAAAACAAAATATTACAACTCTCTTAAAACACACACACAACAGACGTTTATCATCCGCTGTTTGCGTGGGATCTTTGCTTGTACCTGGATTTCTCCATGGACCACCGACTGATCAGATCCAATATAGATTTTGTTGCCTCGCAAAGGAGACAAGAAACTGAAGTAACTATCTCGAAAAATTGAGATAATCACTCTTCTTGAGAATCACAGCTAGGTATGATCTTAAGAAAATGGATGATCTGATGCAGATCTCTCGAACTCTTCCTCTTTATGCTGAATAGCTCGTCGAGATCTCTTTCTCCTCTCTGAAATTCATGCTCCTCACTCTTCAGTTCGACAGGGCTTCATCGATACTCAAGAATTCTGGATTTGTGTGAATGAAGGCCCTAGGCTGTATTTATAGGTTTTAGAAGCTCGGTTTTCAGATAAGAACTACCGATTTGATCATCCTCAGCTATAACCACTTAACCACATTCCAAGATATCTTCAGATCAGTTGGATCATAATCTACCAAAATCCCGGTAGTTAACAGTGAAGAAATAGTGAAAAAATAGTATTTTCAGGCCTGAGACACTCTCTGTGTCTCGGCCCTGGCCGAGACACAATTTGTATTGTGTCTC
>NC_033802.1:33891313-33911895 GCF_001876935.1 Asparagus officinalis | reverse complement strand
TCTGGTCAAGACACACATTGTGTCTCGGCCTTGTTTTGGCTCTAACTTTCACGTCCGATCTCAGAATAAGGTGATCCAAGATGCATTGGAAATCCGAAGAAGAGATCTAGAACCTTACATAGGTGAATTATATATTGATTGGACAAGACATGAGTGGCACTTCACCTTTCATGAGTGAGACGTAACTTCCGATCGGATCGTCTCTTTGTTATTCTGTTGTCCCATTGATTCGTAAGCTTTGTCGACTCACTTCATACGTTTGTCAAAATCAAATAATCCTTCTTAACTTGGATAATTATGTTCATCATCTTCTCTCCGTCTTGAACTGTGTGTGGGAACCCATAGGTAATTTTTGATGCCTACAGATACCCTCTCCAAAGTGTTTCAGTCTCGTTTCTTTTGTAGAAGTGTCTAAAATACTTTGGATGTGATAGACCCAACCTTTAGTTAGCGTAAAAAGACCTGTAATTGGCTTAAGTTCTTAACTTCTATGATTTTCAGTCTATTCAGTATTTTGTCGAATAACTAAAATTCTTCAGGCGCTACGTTTATCGTCCGACTATTGTCGAAGTCTTGAATTAAAACTGGTGTGTTGATTTATGATTTTAGCTCATATTGTTGAGTCGACATTTGAACTGACTATCTTCGTTGGGAATTCATATCTAAAATACGGTTGAAGTCCTTGGGATCATCCTTTGTTGTGGAGTCGATCTGAGCCTTGTTTTGTCTAAAAATTATCAATGCATTGGCCTTCATCACAATGTGTTGACTGGCATTGACTTTTCCTTGTAACGTATTGACCAGTGTTGACCTTCATTATAATGCGTTGACCGGCATTAACTTACGACTATGCTTTGATCAGCGTTGACCTTCATTATAACACGTTGACTGACATAGACTTACGGTTATGCTTCGACCAGCATTGACCGTCATCATAACGCGTTAACCGGCGTTGAACTTAGTCGCAACGTGTTGACCTTCGTTGTAACATGTTGATTGGCGTTGACTTTCATTGTAATTCGTTGACTGGTGTTGACCTTCATCATAACGCGTTGATCGACGTTGACCTTCATCGCAGCGTGTTGATCAGTGTAGACTTACGGCTATGCTTTGATCAAAATTGACCGTCATCATAATGCGTTAACCGGCATTGACCTTCGTCACAATGCATTGACCAACGTTGACCTTCGTTGCAACGCGTTGACTGGCGTTGATTTTCATCACAACGCATTGATCGACATTGACCTTCATCGTATCACGTTGACTAGCATTACCCTTCATCACAACGTGTTGACCAACGTTAACCTTTATTGCAATGCGTTGACCGGCGTTGGCCCAAGGCTATACGTTGACCTATGTAAACACAGTTTATACTCATATATTAACTGAAGTCTACACAGTTTAGGCTCTTAAAGCGTTAGAGTAGGGAGAACTAATTTATACTCATATACTCCTGGGAGCTTTGGGAATCAGTTTAACCCCATATACCCGTTGGAGGTAGCCATTCTCATTCGGCTTCTTTCAGCGTTATGATGCCGACATCAACTAAGCCTTGAATGTTTTTTTAGCATAATACAAGTCTTAGTGGGTGATGGACCCTCTTGTGACACGCACAGTACTTAAGATCCAAAATCTTGTTTTCTTCCTCTTGATTTGTAATCGGTGGTAGCTTGATCTTATTGTTAGCGAGGAGGTATTTGAAAGATGGTTGGAACTTCGTCATCTTCAAAAGAATACTCCTCTTGGAACTTCAAATTAAGAGTCACTTGTTGCCTCCAAGGTGGCTGTTGATGAATATCGTTAGTAGTTGTAGGTATTTTAGTCGTCGGTTGGCCCCTCTCGAGCTCCTTTCTTTTGAGGAAACGCTCGACCTGTTCTTCATGTAGTTTTAATTCCTTTTAGGTGGTTGAGGGGACAACCCCATGACTTCGAGGATATCGATGGAGAGATTGTTGTGGCATGTCTGCAAGATGAACTCCTCTGTGACAGGATCCCTGCAATTCATTGCCTTGTTATAGAAGCATTTGACAAAACTATCAACTGATTCACCATCCTTTTGCTTCTCATCTAGAATAGCTCTAATCGATACATTGGTGTCACCATCAAAGAATTTGTTGAGGAACGAGCTTTCCATGTCGTCCCAGCAATTAATGCTCCTCGGCTTGAGACATCGATACCAATCGAAGGCCGCCCCGTGAAGGGTGCCCATGAATGACCAAATCATCTGGGGTTCATTCCCGGAGATCACTCCTAAGTAGAACTTAAAATAAATTAGGTGCTGAATGAGTGAACCTTTCCCGTCAAACGATATTAAGTTAGTTAGATTGAACTTCATCGGGTACGTAATTGAATCCCACTCTCTTGGATATGGGCACAGAATGCCCGTTCTCCTCACTTCTTGAGCGGACATTAATGCATTGACCTTATTCTCCAGATCTTTCATTATCTCGTCATCATCTACATCTTCATTAGAAGGACGTTGAGGAGAATGAGTTAGATCACCCGCAACGTTTTTATTTTTAGGAGGTGCATTTGAACCACCCTAGTGTTATTGAGGGGTGCGATTGGACCACTCCTAGTTTTTTTGGAGGGTGCATCATCCATGATGACTTCGTCCACTTCTGGATCGTTATCAACTATGATGTTCTAGGTGCGGCGGCTGGATTCAGCTTGCTGATTTGATAAAACTTGAAGTTGTTGGTCATATAACTCCCTCACCCGTTGCATGTTCAGCTCCATTTGTATGTTCATTTTAGCTCTAAGCTCTTCTCACTGTCGAGCTAAAGTCTCTTGAAGCATTTGAGCCACTAGATCTGGGGTGATCATGAACGACACCCTTGCTTCGCCCATGCTACATATTATGTCATTGGAGGCAATTGCAGAATACGTATCTGAGGGCTCATCATCTGAAGCGACTACAGAGCAAGTGTCTGGCAGCTCGTTATCTGAAGACAGTCCTTTGTGCATCCTCAGATAATCCCCATGTCCGATGGCTTCTAATTGGAGCCGAGATATTCGTTGGGTAATTCCTAGACTGACTTTTCCTCCCGGGCTAAAGTCAGAATTAGGATCATTCGAGTGCCATGTTGATTTTCCTTTGTCAACCATGTTGATGGTGACTTCAAGAAATTCATCATCCTGAATAGTGGATTTTCTCTCGTGGAAGCATTTTGGCTTGGGCTTCGATGCTTCAGTAGCAATCTTCTTGAATATCGAGACCCTTTGTAAAATGGTCTTGGGGTAGCTACATTTTGATAATATCACCCTAATAAGCCTCCCACATGGATAGTGAGAGTTAATTTCTTAGACATACTTCTTTTGGGATTTGTTCACACCCTTAGCCTGATGGTGCAGCTCATTGGAGCAACCCATCGCATGTTGGTGTAATACCCCAAATATAACGTTGTCTTTTGACGAACACATTTTCTTTTAAGGATGAAGAGCTTGTTGACATTCTTGGGATGATTCATTGTTGCCTTTGAATGATCCAAGGTTACATTAAGATTCACACATTTAGAACCACCCCCTTGCGAGCGTGAGATCTTCACGGGCTCCTGGGTTCCAATACGAATCCACAGGCAATGAATGTCAGAAGTTCTCTTGTGCACAGCACACGAACACATACAATGAGGTGCCCCGGTTTGTTTGGAGGTGGTGGAATACCTTTGAGCAGCCTTTGGCTTGACGGGAGTGTTTGTACGACCCCCAGCTTAAGGAACTACTCAAGTTTTATTCACTGGAGCTTTGCCTTGATCTTCGTGTAGAGGACCTAGGTGATCTTCTATTAGAATTTTAAATTTCGACAGATCAACACTTCCGTAGGGTTTCGCCGGAGGTGCGGGAGCAAGACGAGTGGGCTCGGAGGCTGACAGAGGCTTGGAAATGCCTGTAGGGCTGGAATCAGGCACGAGACACGAGTTGTGTCTCGCCCTAAGCGAAAGCGTTTCAGCTGTTTTTGGTGATATTTTTGCCTTTGGCACCTAGACTCATTTAGATTTTGGTGATTGTTTGACCACCTCTTTCCTCTTCATGCCTTGTAACTTTCGCACAAAGGCACACCCGCGTACGACACGTGTGCATCACTTTTGGATGTGCTCCTTCAAGGTTGAATGATTCCTTTTGACAAGGATCTATTCTTCCGTCAATGGCTTGGAGGATTTGTCAGTAACTTGCCATTGAGGCTGCTAGATTAAATGACACTTTCCTAAACTTCAAGTCTACGTAGTAGCAAACTCCATCGACTTATTCTAACGCTTTGGTAATTTGATGAGCTTGGCGTTGGCGTCGCCTCTGACGAGCCCTCTTCGTCAGAGTTGGTGTACCTTGATTGGATAACTTCTTGATTGGAGAGGAGTTGTGGCGAGTAGAGTTATTTGTAGCCTTCATCGATGAATACGCCTCCTTCAAAGATGAGATCTTTCCGCACTTGTAGGGAGAGGAGAATTTTGATGAAGACAATGAGAATTATTCCTCGAATTTAGCTTCGTCAAACTCATACTCGACCTCTGAATCAGCCTGGATAAGACTGTTGGCTCCCACTGTGGTCGCCAGCGTGTTTTGGTGGAAAGTTAATTCTTTCATTAGTGGACTCGTTACAACTTCAGTCGTTACAATGAACTCAATAAAAATAAAAATAAAATATTACAACTCTCTTAAAACACACACAACAGATGTTTATCACCCGTTATTTTCATGGGATATTTGCCTGTGTCGGGGTTTATCCGTAGACTACCGACTGATCAGATTCAATATAGATTTCATTGCCTCACAAAGGAGATAAGAAACTGAAGTAACTATCTTGGCAAAGCGAGATAATCACTCTTCTTGAGAATCGTAGCTAGGTACGATCTCAAGGAAATGGATGAACGGATGTAGATCTCTCGAACTCTTCCTCTTTATACTGAATAGCTCACCAAGATCTCTTTCTCCTCTCTGAAATTCGTGCTCCTTACTCTTTAGTTTGACAGGGCTTCGCTGATGCTCAAGAATTCTAGATCTGTATGAATGAAGGCCCTAGGGCTGTATTTATAGGCTTTAGAAGCTCGGTTTTTAGATAAGAACTGCTAATTTGATCTCATCCTCACTTGTAACCACTTAACCATGTTTTAAGATAGCTTCAGATTAGTTGGATCATAATCTACCAAAATTCCGGCGGTTAACGGTGAAGAAATGGTGAAAAATAGTATTTTTGGTCCTAAGACACTCTCTTTGTCTCGGCCTGGCCGAGACACAATCTGTGTCTCGGTTGGCCGAGACACACTTTGTGTCTCGGCTGGCCGAGACACACATTGCGTCTCAGTCTTGTTTTAGATCTAACTTTCATGTATGATTTTGTAATAAGGTGATCTAAGATTCTTTGGAAAGATGATGAAGATATATACAACTTTTATCTTTTGAGCTTCTTCAGATTTGAATTGAATTATGACCAAAATGTGTGAGACATCATTGGTGTCCTGTAGGTCTTAAACAGCCTAGACTGTCTCAGTTGTTTTAGCTTTAGCTTTCACATATGATCATAGAATAAGGTGATCTAAGATGCATTGGAAATATGATGAAGAGATCTACAACTTTAGTCTTTTAAGCTTCTTTAGATTCAAATCGTATTATGGCCAAAACAGCTCTATCAGGCCCGAGACACACATTGTGTCTCGGCCTTGTTTTGGCTCTAACTTTTACGTTCAATCTCGGAATAAGATGATCTAAGATGCATTGGAAAGCCGAAGAAGAGATATACAACTTCCCATAGGTGAATCATATATGGAGTGGACAAAACACGAGTAGTTCTTCACCTTTCATGAGTGAGATGTAACTCCCGATCGGGTCATCTACTTGTTATTCTGCTGTCTCATTAATTCGTAAGCTTCGTTGACTCGCTTCATATGCTTGTCAGTGTAAGATAATCCTTCTTGACTTGAATAATGATGGTCATCATTTTTTCTCTATTTCGAGCTACATACGGGAACCCATAGGTAATTTTTAACGCCTATATATAGTTGCCTCTAGGATTGATACACTGCTCGAGAATCTCAGCCAATCATTCTAAGGGATCTTGCATTAATTCTATATAATCAATAGGTCATTTGCCGGTGTTCCTTCTTACATCGGTAGGATCAGAAGATCCTTCTTGCAAATTCTCCATGCATTGTCCTTCCTCATTTTGGGTGTGATTTGCTCTTGTTCTCACCATTGTCAATATTAAAATATCGCAAAGACTCAGATTTTGTAGATTACTCATAGTATTTAGACTAAAATATTTTCGTTGCTCGCATGATATATAATGAACATCAATAATCAACATAGAGTACTAATCCAACAAAAGCTTATTCATTGATATAATATTAGCATACATACATCTTCATCATTACTAGAGTTCTACAAAAGTAAATTACTCCACTACATAGACATCATTACTAGAGTTCTCCAAAAGTACAATAATCCATATCTAAGATATAGGTCAAAATATACAATTCCAAAATACACCACACTTGGGTGTCCACCCAAAAGCCAAAAGTAAGTAGGTTCATAAAGTTAGTGATCCAATGGGTTAACCTTTAAGAAGAGGTGGAAGAGCTGCTTGAAGTAGACTCAGTATCGGAGTCCTCACTAGGCTGGGGCTCACTACCAGCTAGGCTAATCTCCTCCTTCTCATCGTCTTTAGCAGGATCCTCGACCATCAGCTTATCCTCTCATGCCCAATCCTCATCCATGTCAAGCTCACATCCAAGTGGAATTTCCTCTAGGATCTCATCAAGTAGGGACTCTTGCGCCACCTCAAACTCCCACTCCATGGACTCCTCCTTCGGATCCTCATCCTCCATAGGGTCCTCCTTCGGGTCCTCCTCCTTGGGGTCCTCCTCTGAGTCCTCCTCCTCGGGGTCCTCCTTTATAAGGTCCTCCTCCTGTAACTCGCCCCTCTGGGAAAATCATCCGTTGCTGTAATAGCTAATCAAGGAGTAATCCACTCTCTCCCCAAATATCTCCTCCAGATCAATCTCCTCAGAGCTGATCTCTCAATCCTCTGAACATGCTGACCACACCTCCCCATTGCTAATGGATCCTTCCATCCTCAAAACACTCGAGTCATAATCTGGCATTCATATCAAAAGTCATCTATCAGCATCCAAGGGTACCGAACCAATCTAATAGAAATATGGATATTACAAGAATGTCATGGGAAGATAATCCCTCCATGACTAGTGTTTAACACCGACTCAAACCATCCCTAAGTTCCCTTGGTATTCTATGTAACACTCTTAGGGTGTCAATCTGTGCTCTGATATCACTTTGTAACGCTTTTGGAGGTACATGAAAATAGGCATGACCATCCATAAAAAAGGAGTGTTGACCTGCTCTATTTTTTCATGTACACTCTAATATATATGTACAATAATACTGAAGAGTGAAATAAATCAGGGAAAATATGTACAACACTCAGAATCCTAAGGCTGACAGCAAAGTCCACAGAATACTAGAATAGTATAAAACTAAAGGGAACAACAATACATTACAACTTTGATAATAACTACAATGCACATTAATACATGTTCGATAAGTCTAAAGTACTACATAAGTAAATACGAATTAACTCCTACTATGATTCCTTTGGAGCTAATCTTCTATGTTAGGGTTTGTAATCCCCTTGCCCTCACCAATTGTATGCCCTGCGAATGGATACAGAAACAATAATGGTGAGCCTAAGACCCAATAGGCAACCATAAAAATATCGGGTACAACATAATGGGATGAATGAAAGTAATCATAGATATTTGAACTTGAATGAAGGGATCTCAACATTAAATTACCATAATTATATTATGATCATTGATCAGAATAAAATAACATGTCAAATAATCAAGGTCTATTATTCATGATTCCAAACTCCTCAATCATGGGATAATCAATAAATTGTGCATGCCTTAATACACCCATCGATGAGCATCCTTACACAGGTCATTGTCCCCACTGGGATCGTTACTATTACCACCCATCAGTTAAGCTTACTTCACACAAGGCATAATCCATGAATATAGATGTTCGGGTCAAAAACCGTTTTCTTCATTGTGTGACTCATTACAACTTCAGTCATTACAATGATTCAAAAGGAAGGACTTTTTATAAGCCTCCTTACATAATGCAAATAAAAAGATTATAATTTTCTTGAGAACACACGCAGATAGATTGTTTATCAGTCTTCTACTTGCGTGAGATCTTTGCCGGTGCTAGGGTTTATCCGTGGGCCATCGACTGATCAGATCCAAATAAAAATTTTGTTATTTTGCAAAGGAGACAAGAAATTGAAGTGTCTATCTAGGCAACAATGAGATAATCACTCTTCTCGAGAATCGTAGCTAGGTACGATCTCAAAGAAAACGGATGAACGAGATGTAGATCTCTCGAACTCTTCTCCTCCTTATGCTGAAGAACTTGCCAAAATCCCTTCCTCCTCTCTAAAGTTCGTGCTCCTTACTCTTCAATATTACAGGGCTTTTCCGAGGCTTGAGAATTCCAGATTTGTGTAAATGAAGGCCCTAGGGCCATATTTATAAGCTTCAGAAGCTTTGTTTTTGGGCAAGAATGGTCAATTTACTCTTATCTTCAGTTGTAACCACTTAACCACATTCCAAGATAGCTTCAAATTAGTTGGAGAGGCTTTGGGCTAAAGAAATCCTAAAATCTTATCGAAAAACTGGTTTTTGGGTGGTTAACGGATGAAAAACAACATTTCTGGGTGTGAGACACATCTTGTGTCTTGGCCAAGACCGAGACACAAAGTGTTTCTTGGCCATAGGCTGAGACATGACTGGTGTCACTCTGTTGTTTTATCTCTACCTCTATCATCTGACCTTGGAATGAAGTGATCAAAGATGCGTTGGAAAGCTAATGAAGATAGCTATAACCTTTTTCTTTTGAGCTTCTTCAAATTCAAATCAAATCATGGCCAAAATGTGTTAGACATCATTGGTGTCCTGCTGGTGTGAAATAGCCTGGACTATCTCGGTTGTTTTCGATCTAACTTTCACGTACTATCTCGGAATGAGGTGATCTAATATGCATTGGAAATATAACAAAGAGATCTATAACTTTTATATTTTGATCTTCTTTAGATTTGAAGAAAATCATGGTCCAAATAGCTCTATCAGGAGCGAGATAGACTTTGTGTCTCGGCCTTGGAGCTGGAATTGAGTGAGAGACACGACTGGTGTCTCTTGTCAGGTAGAGGTCGCCAACATTTTTAGGTGTGAGACAAAATTTGTGTCTCGGCCAGCCGTGTCTCTTGTCAGGTAGAGGTCGCCAGCATTTTTAGGTGTGAGACAAAATTTGTGTCTCGGCCTTGGCCGAGACACAATGTGTGTCTCGGCCTTGGCTAAAAAATGGCCGAGACATATTTTGTGTCTCGGCTTTGGCCGAGACACGTCGTGTGTCCCGGTTGCGCACCTTGACTTGTTTTTTGCTTAATTCCTTGGTTCAATCTTAGAATGATACGATTCAAAGTGTGTTGGAAAGATGGAGAGGAGATCTACAATCTTCTATGAATAAATTATGTGTGGAGTGGATAAGACATGAGTGACACTTCATCTTTCATGAGTGAACCATAACTACCGATCGGATCGTCTCTTTGTTATTTCACCATCCCGTTGATTCGTATGCTTCATTGACTTGCTTCATGCACTCATCAATGTTAAATAATCCCCTTTAACTTAGATAATGATGCTCATCATCTTCTGTCTCGGGCTACATGTGGGAACCTATAGGCAATTTTTGACGCCTATAATAGACTATCAATCATCAACAAAGAAAAGAATACTATCATTCTTAATAATCGAATCATTGAAGCAAGTCTAATTGCTACAATATAATCATTCAAAGAATATCAAAGTTAAAAACTAAAACAAAGAGCATTAGAATAGCAATGGTTAAACAATCAACACAGAGCCCACACATAATGTGAATCAAATAGGAATATTACAAAAGTGATAAGATATACAACTTAGCATGAGAAAAGTAACTCACAGGAACTTTTAGAAAATAATCAATCAAACTCTCAAAGAATTGAGAGGAGGCAATGAAAGGTTACCTTCCGATTGTGCCGGGCTCCTCTTTACCAATGAATGAATCCAAGATTCTATGTCCTATATACACATACATGTATCTATATGAGATTCTAACTATGTTTATTATTATTATTATTATTATTATTATTACTTTTAACTTATAACTCATATCATGGTATATGCTACACTCTAGAAGGTAACATCTAATACCTATAATATGCACAACAGCACAAGTAGTGTACATGTAGCAGTTTGAGATGAATGGATGGTAAAACAATCGATACCCAAAATGCATGAAACTAGTGTCATATGACTCTAATATGAGTTTAGTTTTAGAAAATATAAAATTTACATCAATGCATGGCATATAGTGAGATTTTTTCTCTAAACATCTACACTTATCAAAACTGCAATAGAAAAATAGAGGTTGCTATCTGGAATCATTAATTTCATTCGAGTACTTAGCATTATATAAATGAGCTCATATTTTGTATACAAGTGATATGATAGATTAGCTTACAATTCCCATGAGTTTTATCAAATTATCATTTTTTAATGCAAGTTATATTCAAAATAACACAAGGGGGCAGACTGGAATGCCAGTACATATGCAATCTCTTAGAACTACGATTAGACTTACCAAATATTGTTACAATTAATTTAAGCTTGAGCCAATAGAAAGATGATTGAGTCTAATTCAGCGAAAAGAAAGAATTTCATGCATGCATGGTATATATTGAGAGTTATACTCTCTACAATGAATATAACTCAGGCAGACTATTTCAGACACATGCATTAAGTTTAACTATAGTTTCAAACTAGCAAATGATCTTAGAATTAAACTAACGAGGTCTAAAATGAAATCTACATAAATATAGTTTCTAAAATAGAAAGAATATATGTATTTAGATATATATAGAGAAAGTTATGTTCTTTTTACTGGTAGGGTATCTTGCTGGAATTTCTGTACGAAATTCCGTTTCAAAGAAAAATTGACATGCAAGCCCTAAAATGTTACACGTAAGGCCCCAAGTATATTATAACTACAATTATTAATTTAACTCAGTTATATCTGATGGAATAGAGAATTTTTTGGAGTTTATACCTTAGAGCCCTCTTTCCTCCCTTTCTAAGCTCAATGGACTCTTTCTTGACTATCTTTGAGCACCCTCTTCTTTAACAAGGAAAGCAACGGGTTTAAGGGTGAATGAAATGAATAAAAATAAGGGAATGAAGGAGGGTTGCTGCTATCTAGAGGGATGGCCAGATCTACAGTGAGAGAAAGTGTGAAATGATGGGATTCTCTTAGAAGAATAAGTAATGGGAAGTGTTGAGTGTTTGACTAGTTTTTTCTTTTCTCCATGCACAAATTTCTTGCAATTATGAGTTTTTTGAGGTTTTAAATTGTAAAATCCTCTCACTAACATGACTGACCAAATTAAATAAATATGTTAATTAGAGAGTTTGAAAATAGGTATTTAACAATTGAGTTATCTCTAATCAAAGTTTAAAACCTAGTGGGTTTAGGTTTACATGCTAGGTTTATATGCATGTTATGACTTAGTTAACTCGATTATAAAATGACAACTATCTAAGTTAGAATCCTCATACTAGAAGATTATATGAAAAACAAGGAAGAAAAGAATTTACTGATTTATGGACATGTATCGGTAACGGTATCAGATCATATGAACAAGTATCAGTAACGGTATCTGATCACCGGAAGGGGAAAAAGGTTTGTGATGTTACACCCAAGACTAAAAGTGGCTTATCTATGAAGGCATTTTTAGTAACACACGAAATGGTAGGACAACCTGGATTCTTATATTTTAAAGGTATGGGCTTTGAGAGCATATCACCGATATTGGCCGCAATGAAGATATTCTTCGAAATATTTATTGTTCTCTGATTAGTGCACAAATCTTTCAAAATTTTTACATAAGATGAGATTTGTTCAATTACATCTAATAGAGTAATGTTGACCTTAACCTGCTTGAATGATTCTAGGATTTTCTCCTCTTGATGGGAGTTATTTTCTAGGCCTGAGTCTATCTAGGAAGGGAGCAACTTGTTTAAACCTATCAAAATTAGGCTCGGGTTCGGTTCAGGCTTTTGGTCATCAGAAGGGGGTGATTACTGAATAGAGTTATCAGAAGGAGAGAGAATTTATTCAGGTTTAAGAGTTTCACTAAGAGACATGCTAATGTAATTATCGACCTGTTTTCCTAACCGTAGTGAATGGATTGCATTTACTTGAGCTTGGCAGGTTAAACTTGTTTGAGTGTCCTCAGAGTTGGGCACGGGTTGACTAAAAAATTTTCCTTTCTCTCTAACTCATAGCACTAGCTAGATGCCTGAGTTAGATTTCTAACCAAGCTATGGTTTGGGTGTTGGAGTTGAGCATTTGTCCGGTGGATTGCATAAAGGAATTCAAAGTGTTGGATGTTTGAGTCAACAAGTTTGTGGTCTGTGTAGAGGCTTTAATAATGGTCTCCAAACCCATTTCTAAAACATTGAGACATTTATCATGATGAGAACTTGAAGGAATATGATTTACAAATTGATGGTGAGGAGACTGATTTGGATATGACATATTTGGTTGTTGAAAATTATTTTGGGAACTGAAAGGAACTATATCACCCTTAGAAAATTGATTCGAACAAATGGGTCACTCATGGCGTAGCTTGGAAGTTTTAATGTCCGGAGTAGCTTCCCTAATTCCATGTAAATTTTGGAAGATTTCTCCAACCTGGATTGTAGGTTGGAGAAAATGGGTCATTCACAAGACGATGGAAAGTAGCGTTTACCTGACCTAGTGGTTGATCGTTTCCTAAGAGGGGACATTATTCTGGATCATGAGTTGGAAAAAGACAGTTGTGAGAACCTTAGACAAAAACTTGATTGATTTGAGCTAGAGCTCATTCCTTAATTTCTAAGGCTTCTAACCTATATATAATTGTAGCCATCTTTGCTTCAGAGGCAATGTTTGATTCTAAGAAAAGACCACTAGATTTAAGTTAGAGAACTGATGAAACTCTTTAATGATAGTGTTCCCATAACATGGTTTTCTCAGATAAACTCTCTAAATATTTTCGAATTTTATCGACATTTTTCTTCATGAAATCCCCTTGGCACATCGATTCTAAGAAAGTTTTTGAAGAATAATCCAATCATTCATAGATGATTTAGCATAATCACCACTTTTCTAGACTGTGATGAGGAAAGTGGATAAGAAAATCCTTAAACCTGTTAAAATACTTCCAGAATGGCTCTTCTAGGACTATCTTAAAGTTCTAAATGTTGTTTCTCAGCTTAACTATTTTGTGGATAGGGAAAAAAATTCAGAGAAATGGTAACAAATTCATCCTAAGTTATGATAGAATTTGTGGGTAAGCTATACAAGTATTTCTTAGCTTTGTCCTTAAGAGCAAAAGGAATAAATCTAAGCTTAATCGCATCCTTAGATAGTTCTCTAATCTTAATTATAATCTTCCTCAAAGTTGGAGATAAAAATATAAGCGTCTTGTGTTTCATTTCCTAAGAATTTTGGAAGCATGTTTATGCAATGCATTTTAAGCTCAAAATTAGTTCCATTGACCTCGGGTAGCTTAATGAAAGATCAGATTACATTTCTAGTTGTGTAACACATATCTTGAAGAACCAGTGGATTAGCCATTTCATTGGTCTCAAAAGATGGTTCCACATGAATTAGATGATTGGTATTATTCCTGACCCAAATTTGCATACACTTAAACAAATTCTTTTTAAAAATTCTAAGAAAACTAAATGTCAGTTTTTTAAGAAAAAGCCAAAAGTTCTAAAAGAAAATTAGAAGAATGAAAAAGGATAAGAGAAAAACCTAACTAAAACAAATCAAGAGCAATCACTTGTGTCAATCACTTTTAAATTCTAGGGTAAAGTCTAAACTCAATTAGATCAACTCCTAACCAAAAACTTCCTTAGTAAAAAGATTAAAGTTTACTCTGACAATTAGCCAGGTAAAGATAGTACTAAAGGGGGGATCAAAGATCAATTAAGTACCTCGTTCCTTGCGAAGCGCATTTCACAACCCTAAACCTTACCTTAGACACCAACTAATTTATTTAAACTTAAAACGGTTTATTTAAGAATTTCTTATTCCTTAATGAGCCGGAAACCTTAGGAGTCAACGTCTAATGAGTTTTAAAAGGCTTGGGTTTGTGTAGTAAGAAATTAGTAATTTGTGGGTTAAAAAAAGGATGTTAAAATCCCTCACCTAATTTTGATTAGACGGTTTTTGCCCTTAAGAATATTTTCAAATATGTGTCAAGTCAAGATTCTCAAATCACTTGGTGAATTCCTACTAACTATATGCAATGTAACCCTAGAAATTAAAATCAACTACAAAAGGATACAAAAAGTAAATCGTTTTATTTTTTAATTAGGGTTAATAATCAAACAAATGTGAGAAAGAGAGCTCTTACTTGAGTTTATTATCTTGTTAGTAAATGTCCAAGTGGAGGGTGAATTTTATTAGGGTTGACAAAAGTAAAAAAATTATTTTTAGATCCTAATTGTCTCTAATTGTGAGAAACTAACTAAAATAGGTGGAACTGAAAATACTAGAAAGAGGAGTTATCCAAAACCAAGAGGGTCCTAGCCTCTTGAAGACAATTCTTCAATCCTTGAAACTTCAATCATTGATCTTCAATTCTAAAAGTGGTTCTTTCACAAGAAAATACAAAAACTAAAGAACCAAAATAGAAAAGTTCTAATTACATGCACATTTCCTGGTAACGGCGCTAAAAACTTGGTAGGGTAATAAATGATAAATAAAGTTGCAAGCGCACAACTATCAAGTTATAGTGTAGAAAAATATCAAATCTCATGACGATGGTGTTGTAAGAATTAATTAAAATTGGTTCTTAAGTTGTGTGTGTGACAATTAGAAGTGATAAAAGTGCTTGTGGAGAGTGGATGCGACTATATGTAAATGAAAACAAAACTAGATTGAGAGTGGAGAAAGAAAGATGAAGAAAATAATGGAAAATAAAATCAAAAAATAAATAAGAGAAAAATCATGGATAAAGAGAAAAATCAAGAAAGTAAAAGATGGATGATTGAATTAAAGATATAAGAAATCTAGAATTGAATCCACTATCCAATTTCATTTATAGATTATGAACTATTATCTTTTTATCACATTTTACTTTAGATTTATCAAGCATAGACTATCAATCCACTCAAGAAAAGCTTAACCTATTAAATTATCATCCAAGTAAAATTATCATTCATGCAAAGAATAACAACTAGATAGTAATTCTAGAATACACAAGCATAACCTACCAAACCACTCAAAATAAAGCATAGATTATCAAATTCTTCTTCTACCAATTAGTTTTCTAGTTGATTATCCTAAACATGATCATTTTAAGCACAATAGAATAATTCACAAATTATAAAAGAAATCAAGCTAGTTTCATACAATTCTAAAATTCTTACAATAACTAGTTCCACATTTTTGAAAATAAAAAAAGGAAAAATCAGAGAGAATAAAAAATAAAAATAAAAATAAAAATTAATTCCAAAGAGGTTTCTAGCCTCTTGGAGAATAAAAATAAAAACTATTTCCTAAGAGGGTTCTAGCCTCTTGGAGAATGAAAGGAAAAGAACTAATTCTCAAGAGGGTTCTAGTCTATTGGAGAATGAGAGAAAAAGAATAAAAATAAAAACTAATTCCCAAAGGGTTCTAGCCTTTTCGAGAATGAGAGAAAAAGAATGAAAATAATGCAAGAAAATAAAATCTAAACTATGTAAGAAAAAAATCTATACTAAAAAATATAAGAAAATAAAGACATGAAAGTAACTCTACTCTACCAAGCATTAAAATAAATCTAAAATAAGAGGGTTCTAGCCCCTTGAATATGTAAAATAAGAAAAGAAATTATTACAAGGAAATAAAAGATATAAGAGAAAATTTACATAACAAGAGAGTTCTGGCATCTTGATGAAGGAAAATCTTTATCTTGATCTTCATCTTCATCTCATATTCATCTTAATCATCAAAGAAAGAAAAGAAAGAAAAATATGAAGAGGTGAGAAAATTATTTTATTAATTGGAACAAAGTTACAATTTTAGAAAGTCTTCTCAATTAAGAGTAACCCTCCTCTCCAAATAGAATTATTATAAAAAATTTTACTCTCAAACCCCTCACCCTCTACCCCACTTATAGCCTACAGTAATGAATGAGAACCATTGTATATTACTTAGAGATCAATGATTAAATTTCAACCATAAACAGTTTCTGTTACGAACTAATCGGTTGGCAGACCGATTGGCCAATCGGTTAGCCGACTGATTAGTTTGCAACAGATTTAATTTTTTGTGATTTCTTAACCTGGTTTCTTTATGGATCCTTAAATTTTCTTGGGCCTTCTTTTGTCTTTATAATTGGGCTTCAATAAATGGTAGAAAATCATGGAGTTTGATTATTTTGGGCTTTTATTCATTAATCCTTTATTAACCTGCAAATTAAGATAAAACAAGTTTATTAGTGATATTTTTATTTAAATAAAATAGATAATAAGTGTATAAATGTGATAAAAATATAATTATCAAATGGTCTTAGTAAATCCAACCCCCATTGAGCAAAAGGGATTGAATTGATGAGATGGGTGAGTTCAGCTGCCCGAGCTCTTGACATGTTTGAGAAGAGTTGGCAGGCTTTGCACCGAATTATTTGCTTTTTTAACTCAGTCAAAATGATTAGCTAGTAATAGCTTTGTTTAATGACCTTCTATACTAAAGTTCTATCCTCTATGTGGTTTTTACATATTCCCTCATGGATTTTCCTTAGGACGTACATAGTCCGACTCTTCTAGTCGGAGGCATCAGAGATAGGGCTCTATACAGAGGCTTGTATAAAAGAGCCAGTAGATTTGATCTCTAATCATGAAATATCTTAAGGCATTCTCTGTAGGATCCTAGCTTCTACTTGGTTCTCTGGCATAGTGATTTTTGTTAGATATTGGATGAGTGGATTCATTAAACATGGCCCGGACTGCTAGTCTACATGCATGACTAGATCTGTTGTTATTTCAGCAAAGCTAGGCTACTTGAGGGTGTATGTGTATAAAGTAGAATTCTACATTCATCGATGTCATAGCCATGGTTCCTGTGGTAGTGGTAGTATTATCGAGTATCCCTCTTATGGGGATCTAACTTTATATGAGGTGTTTTGATGAGATGTCCCTTAGGTTAGATTTGGTGCAATACTGGTGATAAGGAGGCATTAATGGGAGCGAGAGCAAGTCCCCACGTGATGTCTCTTCCCTCATTTCTTCTCTTGTCCCTTTTGTTGCTTCTTTTGTCGTCTCTCCTAATGGGTTGGCGGGATCTAGAATTTGACTTGGATTGATCGACTTTAGTTCTTGCTTTTAGAAGTCGTTGCTCGAGCCGCCTCTTATGAATGCGAAAGTCTTCTCTATCCATATGCCACCGAGCCCTAGCCATAAGCTAGTCGAAGTTAGTTATGGGTTTCATTATGAGCGAGTCTGACAACTTCTCATCTTCCAGAACTGAGATTATTGCTACCATATTGCCACGGTCATCTAGCTGCTTAGTATGGAACCTTTTGAAATATTCTCTAAAAGTTTCAATATGTTTCTATTTGGTTTGAAATAAAAAAGCAAATGATGTCTTCTTATTTATGTTTGCCAAGAAATAGTGGACAAAATTCTAGGTAAGCTATTCATAACTGTGTATAGACTTCCTCTTTTAGTACTACCACCATATTTTCGCGTTGCGACTAAGGGTGACAGGAAAAGCTCTACATATGATCAGATCCTTCACATGTTTCTTGGACATCAATTCAAAGAAGTTTTATGAATGCTCCATCGGATCACCTTCACCCCTGTATTTCTCAATATGCCACATTTTTAATTTGAAGTATGAATCGTTCATGATTTCTTCAGAGAGGGGAGTATTCCCTCTAATAATGTCGGTCACCATGTTGAACGTCCAGTCATAACAAGAAGTTTGATTGGCTGTAGTCCCTTCAGTCTAAGTCGCATAGGTATATCTCATCCCATGCATTACTTCCCGCGGGTCTTGACTACGACCCAGATCGAGCTTTTGCACGTCGTATCCTACTGATGAAGAGTTGGCTAGGGGTTGGAGGTGCGGTTTCCATGACTCGCTCTTCTCCATCCTGCCACTTGGATTATTGTTTTAGGATCAGGGTGATAGGAGATGAGGAGGTTGGAGAGGAGGGAGATGACAGGGAAGCTCACTTTCTAATGAAGCGAACTGTTGTTGGACGATTGTGCTAACCTCTGGGAGGACTCATCTAGCTAGGCATGAGTTATATAGACGATGTTGGAAGATTCTTCGGGAGTATGTTTGGAAGATTCTCCAGGATTATGTAGGCTAGGGATCTAAAAACAATTGGGATCGGCCGTTTTCTCAAGAGAAGAAATTAATATATAAAAGCCCCACGGTTAGCTCCAAACCGTTTATATCTAAAAGCTAATTTGTGGATATGGTATTATTATGAGAGGATCTTGATCTCCTCATATGCTTAATAAACTAGAAGGTGCAGATCCCTGCATAGGTAATAGACATTAGAGGCTCCGAAGGAGATTTCCCCAAGCATGCCCCCTGACTCTCAAGTCAGCAACTGAGAAAGCAGTATCTAGAGAAATATTATATTCAATTTAGGGTTTAGATAGTTCAAACCTTAGAACGGTGGGGCTAGAACCTAATTTATAGGAGAGTACATGGACAAATTGATAACTCAACCCGACTGGCAAAGTTGACGTTTTACTTCTACTTTACACATGTCATCAGTTGGTTGGACAGACATAAGAGATCACCCTTAATACAATTAAGGTGTTAGTGACGAGGCGATGGAGTTATCGACAGTGTCCAAGGAGTCATTATGACATGGGTGGGTCATGCATCAATGCGATGGCGACTGGGTGAAGGAGTTATGGGTGCCACCCGAGGAGTTATTCATCACACTTGACTGTGCATTTAATGCTAACAAGACAACTGGACATTCCCTCTCTTGCTTCGAGACTAATATTTTTTGGTAGATTATGGTCCAAAGATGTCTTTTGTATTGAACTTGGACACTTTTTTGGTGGAATCCGACTTGAAGACGCCTTTCGACTCAGACTAGGATTATTAAGGAGGCCAACTTGGTTGGACGGGTTGTGTCTATATTTGGGTCGGGTTTTTTGATCATATGATCTGAACTATGCGATTGACACGTGGTCAAATGTTAGAGGTTTATCAAACTCGTGATTTTAGGGCATAATAATATTGAAGAAATTTCAGCGGACACCACATTCTTGTTTATAAGACCTCTGATAAAAGAATTTGTGATAATTCGCATAAATGGGGTATCAGATACATGAAACTGAAGAGATTATTGTATTCAATAGTTCCGATCAGATGCATGTATTTATTTCACTGTAACTAATAATTAAAATAAATGCAACTGAAGAGGTTGTGTTGAATCATTATGGATCTAAGCATGTCTTTGTTACACAGCATTAGCAACTTAATTACACGTATTTGAACGTAGTCATAGTTACAAGCAAAATGGACTCGAGAAATTTATAAATTTCATGTTAATCTGATCACTTTATCTAGAACCTTTCAAATGCCTAAACATAGTTTGTCTACATGATTGTTCTGAGTATAATTTGAGTTGAGAAAGACTCACTTTTCATTCTTGATTACATCGGGACAAATGCAGAAAGCTCTTCATTTTACAGTAATCTTATCTGTTATCATTTTAAATTAAGATATTTTGTCTGATCATTATATTTTAAAATCAAATATAAACTAGACACAACTGCTCTTACGTCCAACTAGGCTGGGGTTACGTCATACCATTCCTAAGTACATCTCCACTCACTTATGAATTCAGTCAGATTTTGGAATCCAATGGCTCGTTTCCGGGGAATAAAGACCATAGATTGCTGTGGTCTTTTCTGTTCCTAACTATTTGATGGTGCTTATGGATGGTAAGAAACAACCATATCTCCCAACAGACAAATGGCTCTCCCCGTGTGCTAGCATCTAACATCTCTCACTTCGTAATTTTATGGACAAGCAACCTTGCAGCCAAGAGAGCTGTACGTAATCGTTCAAGAAGTGATTGCTGCCAAGGGGCTAGCACAGCTGCTACTACCAGAGGGCTCATCATTCCATGACATGGATAGGGTGGGGGACAATTTCTGAGGGTACCAACTCTGAAAAGCTCTATTGTGTAACTCTAAAGTTCTTCTTATAGTCTTTTGTTTTTGTTGTAATTATGAGATTTGTGTAAACTCCAATTTTTGTATACTCTAACTCCTATCCTTCTCTTGAAATGTTTAGCCTAAGTTCTCCTCTCCTTTTCTCCCACCTTTGTAATAGGTGACGGCTATAGCCCTCTCCTTATTCTTTGGTTGGGATTCTTGGTTGAGACACTTAGACTAGAGACTTCAAGGTTAAGATAGGTTTTTCTTCGATTGTTAATAATATATGAGCAGGACAAC
>NC_033802.1:33889490-33890584 GCF_001876935.1 Asparagus officinalis | reverse complement strand
TATATATATATATATATAATACATGTGATTTGCACATGAATATACATGTTTTAAACTTTAATTTTTTTATTAAATAGTAAAACTTTGTGTTAATAAAAATTTTGTATAATAAGATTGCTTAAAGAAATGTATGAACTAATTATTATTGTAATTGAATATTTTTATAATGATCACCAAGTATTAAATTTGTTTATAAATAAGTCCCCAAATCTAAAATTGTTCTTAAATAAACTGTCAATTTATATTTTCTCTTAAATATGGCCCACTAATTTGAAAGTAGTTAACTTAAATCTGAATTAACTAAGATGCATTAATATTGCAAGCTTTTTCCTGATGTCCCTGAGATAGTAACACTTGATACATGCAACATGTTACAATAGTTACTTCCCATTATAATTATTTAATAGGGTAAGAGTAAGGACCATGAATTTTTGATACTAGTTAAAATAAGTTTCTAGTATTTTAAAATATTTAATTATGATTTTTAAAAGAGTATTTGTATTTTTCTTGAATTTCTACAATTTTCTATGATTTAAAGTCTAAGTTTTATATTTATTTAAATGATTTAAATATTTATAAATTTATTTAATGCAATAAAATTTTTTGGAATTTATCTGTTGCGTTACCGATACTATTACGCATCATTTTGAATAATACGTGGTATTAATTATTATTACATACATTTTCATATAATACGTTGTATTATTAATTACGTATTATTTGTATAATTTATTGTATTATTACTATTGCTACATATTATCTGTCGTATTAGTATAACTGATACGTTTTATTGTGTATATAATTATTCCATAATTATTTGATTTTAAAAATAAGTAAATATATTTTTATTATTAATTATTCTCGTTTAGTTGTATAATATGTGTATATTTTGACTATTTCGTATCAACTGTTGTATTAGCACAACATGTACGTTTTTAATTATAGATAATTATTTCATAATTAGTTTAATTTTTTAAATACCGTAATTATTTATTTTAATTATTTATGTGCTAAACCCTAACCCAAACCCTAATATATAAATATATATAAATCCTCTCTTCCTCTCTCTCTCTCTCTCTCTCTCTCTCTCTCTC
>NC_033802.1:33853333-33888988 GCF_001876935.1 Asparagus officinalis | reverse complement strand
CACTCGCTGCCTAAACATCGCAGTCGGCCCTGACCCGAGTTCGTCGCCGTGCTCCTCCGCGTTAGATCCAATCCACGCCGTCAGCGTCGATACGTTCGACAAAAACCGTAGGCAAGATCCCGCCTCTCCTTGTTATTTCAATAATTATTAATTATATGTGTAGATTAGTTGTAATATAATTATCTGCGTGGCTTGTTTGCTAAATAATATTGATTAAATCATAGTTGTGTGATAAATAGTATTTTTAGAATAATGATAATGAAATGAAAGAATTTATTTTGATAACAGAATCATTTTAGAGAATTTATAATATTTAAAAAGAATTTAATTTTGAGAAAAGGAATTATTTTAGAATAATAATTGATGAGAAATAATTTTAAAGAATTTATTCTGGAAAAGAGAATATTTTGGATTATTATAATGAGAAATAATTTTAAAAGAAATTATTTTGAAAAATAAATTATTTTCTGAATTACATAGTTGCTGTTTATGATCACATTTTACGGTTTGCATTTATTTAGTGTATTTGACATGTCTGTTATGTATTGTCCATCTTGTGATTGAGAACCATTAGTAGTTCATGACTTAGTGGCCTCGTGCGTCATGAACAGACTTAGTGACATGTGTGAGTGTGTTGATTGAGTTTAGGTGGTGAACCTGAGTTTCAATGTGGATTATGTTTGACTTAGAAAAACAAGAAGAGTGGGGATGGGGAAGTCCATGTTCATGTGATCGGATATAGCTGTTGATGTATCTTCCAGGCTCGCGCCAGTGAATTCGTGTAGTCACTGGGGTTGGTTTGTTGTTCTAAAGTGAATTCGTGTAGTCCCTTTAGTTTGTGACTTGTTTCGTCACCTGAGCTTTGCCTGAGTTCGGACCAGGCCGAGATCGGATTGCGTGTAGTCCTCTGACCGATTTGTGTAGTGGTATTGGATGCACGTAGAGGATTTGTGAACAGTTAGTATCCGATGACAGGAGCGTTGACTCTGTGTGAGGTGTGACCAGTGACCTGTTATAGAACGACTATTTACATGACCTTGTTTCTTGGCTAGGTATGATTTCTTGTGAGATGTAGTTCAGTTGTGTTTCTTTACATACATAGATATATGGTATATACATGAGGGTTTCCTTGTTTAGATTATTTCGTTCGACGTACTACGTCTCTTGTTGTAGATTTTTAAGTATTAATTCCATCTAGTGTATGCCCTTGTGACTTGGATGATTAGTCTGATCGCTAGCTGCATGACCTCGTTACCTGATCGATTTTGGATGATCGCTAGCTGCATGACCTCGTTACCTGATCGATTTTGGATGCTTTATGTTATCATGATTTAATAGTTTTTTCATGTTGATTTATGGATTTCAGTTGTATGTTCTTTTGTTGTTTCTGTTATCGTATCTTTTTGCGCATTGGATTTCCGTTTGTTCTATTTTCTTTGTGGGGTTGGGTCTTGCCGTGTGCCATACACGCTGACGTACACCTGTTTTCTCTGGTGTACGTCTGACTTAGAGGAAGAAGCAGTTCAAGCAGGACTAGAGGATTCCTCAGGCCAGGAAGTGTTTGTAGATGGATAAAAGAAGGAAGCAAAGCTTATTGCATTGATGTTCCAGTTTATTTTTGTAGTTCTTTTCTTTTCCATTGATCGATGTATTTTTGTATGCTCTTAGTATTCATTTGTTCAGTTTGTATAAGGGCAATGTTGACCCGAATATTATGTCTCGGATGTTATCCTATTTGTGATATGATATTTTTATTCTGAGTTTGTCTATTATATTCTTGCTGATTGTGATCGGGGACATGTGACTTCGCATTGTATTTATTTCCAGAGATTGTGATCGGGGACATGTGACTTCGCATTGTATTTATTTCCAGACGCTTAGCGTATTGGATTGAGAAAAAAAGAAAACGAAAAAATAATAGTGTATATTTCTTCTCAATCTAATACGTCACGGGATTGTTCACGTTCCGATTCTCGGGTATTTTGGGAAGCGGGGCGTGACAGTAAGTTACACTAAATCCTTGTGAACTTTCAGCCATATAAACTTTCAAAGTTACACTAAACCCCTAATGAATTTTTTGTTACAAAGAAGACTCCTAATAACTTTCTGAATTTTATAGATAACCCAATAAATTAGAACTAGAAAATGACAACAAAAGGCAATTTCAAAGTTATCAGGGGTTTGGTGTAATTTATCTAAAAGATATTTGGGGCTCTCTACAAAAGTTATTAGGGTTTTAGTGTGATTTTGAAAGTGCATAGGATCTATTTACTATAAAATGCAGAAATTTCACGATGGTTTACTACAATTTACCTTTTTTTAATATTATAATTCTTACCTCAAGTAATACTATTAAAATAATTATATTGTCTGTATGCTATAAAATTTTATTTAATTTAATTTTTATAATTATGCTATTAAATAATTTAGTAATATAAATATTTTATAAATTTTTATTATACTATTATTAACAATTAATAGTATTATTATTAATATTAAATAATTTTTAGTAAAAAAGTTTAGTTTTCGATCATTACCAACTATAGATTAGTTAGTATCATGTAATAATCTTGGAGAAAATATTGTAAAACTAATACTAAATTAATTAATTAATTAATTTAATAATATAATGATAAATAAATAGTGTAATTCATAATTAATGTGATATTATTAAAATAATTATACTATTTATGAAATTCAAAATTTATTCTATTTATTTTACTGCTCATCGAATTAAAGTATAGTTTTTAATAGTATTTAGTAATATATTATTCTACGTATACTATTATTTTAATTATTTTATTATAGTTCATAAATAATTATTATAACATTTTAATTAGTTACTACTAATAATTGTGTATACTTTTATTATAAATTATTTTATTTTATTATTTTTAAACAACTAATAGTTATAATAGTATTGATGATGATAATTGTTTAGGAAGGTGAGGAGATGCATAAATAACAAGAGGTTATACTTATTTAATAAAAAATTAATTAGAGATTATGGCATAGTTAGAATTTATTAAAATTTAAGAGGGTAAAAAAATTTAAAGTTTTAACATACCAATTCCTCTTTTTATAGTATATATACTATATAGATAGCTATAATATCTTTATATATATATATATATATATATATATATATATATAATATATTATTTATATATATTATGATATATATATATATATATGGGATAAAGTGGAATTCTAAGAGTGACACTTAGATTCCCCACTAATGACGCGGCGTCAAATCATATTATTCGCGCGTAATTGTTTTTTTCGATCTCGGCTTTGTTGAACATTGCACTTACATGTTCTTAAATCTAACACACCTAATTTTTAGGGTATAAGACACCGTCGGTATTTTGCCCCTTTGTTGAGCCCGTGCAAAAGTTCTACCTCATAATTCGAAAAACCGTTTAAATTGGTGCGAGGATGAGGGTCACACGACGGGCGTCACCCTAATATCTAGTGTGTTGTAGGTTTAAGAACGTGTAGCACAACGTTCAACGAAGCCGGATGAAAAAAACAATTAGGGGAAGGATGTGATTTTAGCGCCGCGTCTTAAGGTGGGAATCTAAGGTGTCACCGGTTAGAATGCACTTTTGCCCTCTCTCTCTCTCTCTCTATATACTACTATATATCATATATATATTTACTCAATATATATATATATATATATATATATATATATAATATTATATATATATTATATTATATGATAGATATACATATATATATAATCACTATATAGTATATACATATATATATACGACATATATATATATATACACATATATATATATATATATACTAATATACATATATATATATATATGATAATATATATATATATCATATATATATATATATATATATATATATATATATATATATAATATATATATATATAATATATGTATATTATATATGATACAATCAATAATTATCAATATAAATATATATATATCGTATATATATATATATACTATAGATACTATATATATATATATATATATATATATATATATACTATATATATATATATAATATATATATAATATATATATATATATATATATATATAGACTATATATTATGCATATAAGTTCCATATAGTCACACACACACACACCCGATAGATTCCCACTAAGGAAGCACGCTAAAATCACCATCCTTCCCTTGTTTTTAATCTGGGCTCCGTTGACTTGAATCTTACACGTTCTTAAACCAAACAGCTATGATCACATTTTGGGTCCTAAACCGGCTCACTGTTTTGACCCTTCATCCACTCACCGTAATGTTTACAAGTTTGAATGATAGAAATTTTTGGCACGGCTCAACCGAAGGGTACACACACAGTTCACCAAAATATGATGTGTTTGTGTTAAAAATATTACGATCAAGTTTCAATTTAGAGCGGATTGCAAAAAACTAGCGACTTGCATGTGATTTTTAGGCTGGTTCTTAGGTGGAGATCTATGGCTGTCAAATATTTACCCATATATATATATATTATATATATATATGATATACTATACTATATATACTAATATATATATATATATTATATATAATATATATATAGTATTATATTATAATATAAACTAGACAGCAAGGAATGCTACTATTGCTAATTATCTCTTTAACAACTCTTTGGCTTATTTGGATACGTCGGTCATTGTTCCTTGTTGGTGCTTTTTTGTAGAAAAACCACCATGCGTATTATGTGTTTTCCCTTAAAATATTTTCAAACACCATGTTAAGCTGTTTTTGGTTAACACTAGTTTGACTATCATTTAACATTTGTATTAAACATATAGCGCAATATATTATATACTTAATATACAAAAATATCGGTTATGAAATAAAATGTTAGTAATATTTATTTTACATTATTATGATTGATGTACTAGAGTCATTAAATGTAACTGCAATATAATATTGTATAATTTTACTAATATCAATTGTGACTTTAATGAGTGATAATAATTATAATTATTACATATTAATTTTTAACATAATTATTATATTTACTTATATTTTAGTTAATCAATTTGTTATTGTTGTGTATCTATATAATATTTTATCAATAATGTAGTTTTATCGATTAATTAGATATAATATTCATTTCAATAATGTTAAATAATATTTATTAATAAATGGTTATTAAAATACCTTATATCTATTAAATTTTTTAATATTAATATTAATATATTATATTTTTTAATATGTTAGGAGTTTATTAGAGTCACTTTAATAATCATATTAGTATTTATGATACTAATAAAAATTATTATATATACAATATATTATTTTTACATTAACATTTGCTAGCAATAAATTATTTTATTACTAAAATTTATTTTACTTTATAATAAATTATATTATTCATTACATAATATATTTTTTATTATTAAAAATTATTTTACTTTATAATAAATTATATTATTCATTACATAATATATTAATATTTTATATATTACATTGAATTTACTATACAATATGTTATTATAATAATATTATTATATTTTTATGTTATTATTAAATATGTTACTATTATATAATATTTTATAATTATTAATTTATTACAATTTATTTATAGCAATTATACTATTGTATATGATAGTATATTATAATATCATTGTTATATTATTATTTATTATAAATAACTTTTTTATTAGTTTATTTCACTCTTGTTTTTTAGAGAAATTTTCTCTAAACTCAATTTCTAGCTTTATATATATTTGTTGATTAACCATTTCATTAAGCTAGATTTCATATTAAGTTTAGTTTTGATTATTGCTCATTATTTATACACACACCCCTTGAGCTTAAGTATTTTCACATATATTATAATTATTGAGTTGTGGGATTGTAACATTGAGTGTGAGCTTAATTGTGTTCTCATCTTGTTTAGAGAACAAACACTTTGTATTACAGCTTTCATTGTTGAGAGTACACATTGTAATACACAAGGACACCGAGAGAAGTGGTTGGTGAGAGACGGGATCGATTCCAAGAGGAGTGGTGTCGGTTGTAAAGCCTAGGGAGAGGTGGTAAATCCGAGCACTTGAGGAATGTGACACGTGAAATGCCAACACTTAGAGGGTGTATTGTGTGATTACAAGTGTGTGAGTTGTAAATGTTTATTGATGAATGTTGAAAACCGATAGTGAAGTATTATTATGAGATAGTAGAGATTCTCCTTGAGGGTGAGGAGCGGATATGTAGGTCGAGGGTGACCAAACTCCGTGATCATTTGTTTGTGTTTGAGTTTGGCATTGACACACTTATTCTCTTGTATATTTTCTTATCGCCTTTGCCTCATGCTTATATCGCCCTCAGTTTAATAGTATATCCTTGCATATCTCTTTGTATATCACATTGTTAGAATATATTAGTTAATAAGTTTTAAATTGGCATTAATATTGGATTAGATTAGCAAATACCCTATTCATTCCCCTCTAGGGTAATTTTAAGTCGGACCGTCAATGGAGTACAAGATCGAGACTCTATTGGCAAGCAGCAAAGAACCTAAAAATATAAATTTTTCTTGTTTCTCTTTAGAATTATAATCTGAGCTAATTATAATTCAAAAGATCTGAAAAAACGTCGCCCTCAAATTCTACACCTTAATCCCAGCCTCTTAATCTCATTCCTATGAGATTTCCATCCTCATTCTTCGCCAAGACTTTCAACTTGAGATACTTGATCTGTGCATGTAGCCTCCAAGTTATGGCGGGCCCAATCCAAGTCCTCTGCCATAACTTGTATCTCCCAATTCATATCCAGTACCTCCTTCTGGTCAGCTTCTAGCAGCACACCTCAATGCTAGAGTCCCTTGTGTTAGGTCTCATGTTTATGAGCCTATTGTCTAATCTTGTTTTAATAATTAATAAACAATTCTTAACAATATTTGTCGAGTGTTTGTGTTTGCTTGTTAGGTATTCTACACAAAGTTCCTTGTTAGAGTTTGGATAGAATTGAGCGTAAACGACAATATCTTGGAGGTTGGTGGAAATCGAAATGAAGCCATCACAATTCAAGTTAAGATTCATCATACTTCATCTGCAACCAAGACGAGCTATTGAAGATTATTTGTCTTTGGTAAATTGTTTTTTAGTTTAAACTTTATGTGTAAATGCTTAAAGCTCATATCATACACATACACGTTATTTTATTTTGTTATATTATACACTTCTTTGAGAAATAACTCAATATTGGTTTATTGACTTTATGATACAGTTTTACATCTTTTATAAAGTCTATAAATCCATTAAAAAGAATCTCAAAGTTTGCTTGAAAGAATTTTCATCAAAAAATAAGTGTTTAAAGATTTTGTATCTTGAACAGTTTACAAATACATGAGTTTTCACAATTGAAAAATATAATTTAAAGAATTTCTTCTCTAACATGTTCATCATCATATATACAAATATTTCCCCAAGTTTTATTAAGTTTTGGAGTTGTTTTGTTACTTTAAATTAAATTTATAAAAATATTTTTTCAGTAGTTTTTTTAGAATCTAGAATATCTATTTTAACATAGTGATTTCTCACAAATGTGAAGTAATATTTTAAAAAAAATTCTCTAACATATTTATCTTAATGTGCAGAAATATTATCATAGATGTTACAATTTTTTAAGTTGATTTACTATTTTTAATTGATTTTATAAAATTATCTACGTAAACTTTTAGAATCTGTCGTGCAAGTTTTTAGTTAACTGTTGTATGTTTTCAGTCGATCGATAAGCATGTTAGTCAACTGAGAAGATGTATTTTTTAGCCTTTTGAAGTTTCAAGCCTATCAATCGATCGACGCAAAGTTTCAGTCGACCAATAACGACTAGTTTGACTAGTAATGGCTAGTTTTGGGATGTTTTGGTTTGGGAGGCTATATATATGCCTCATAACTCTTTTGTTTAGTTTTATGAATATTTAATTGACTTTATATCAGTTTGTTTTTAAGTTTTTAAGTGTGTTTTGGTTTGTGCAAAAGAGTTTAACAAAGAGAAGGCTTTCAAATCTTGGTTTTGAGGAGTTCAACCTCAACTTGGTTTGTGCAAAAGAGTTTAACAAAGAGAAGGCTTTCAAATCTTGGTTTTGAGGAGTTCAACCTCAACCATCTACATCTACATCTCTTTGACAAAGAGAAGGCTTTCAAATCTTGGTTTTGAGGAGTTCAACCTCAACCATCTACATCTACATCTCTTTGTTTAGAGAAGTTTTTCTAAAATTATTCTCTAGCATATTTATATCTTGATGATCATATTTGAGCTAGATTTATTTGAGTTTAATTTCATTTTATTCATTGATTACACACACAACCTTTTGAGTTTTAGTATTTCACATATCGTATATTTGGGTTGTGGGGTTGTATCATTGAGAGAGCTTAATTTTCGTTCTCACTTGTTTAGAGAAGAAAACCTCTTATTTGTGCTTATCTTGAGAGAATACGTTGTAATACACAAGGACACTGGAGTGGTTGGGAGAGACGTGGTCAAGTCCAAGAGGAGTGGCGTTTGTTGTAAAGCCCAGGGAGAGTTAGTAAATCCAAGCACTTGAGGAAGGTGACACGGATAGGCCAACACTTAGAGGATGTATTATATGATTATCAATATATGATTTGTAAACATTATCGGTGAGCGTTGAAAACTGATTTGTGTAATTATATTTGTGTTGATGGTGGAGAATCTCCTCGAGGGTGAGGAGCTGAGACATAGGTCAAGGGTTAACCGAACTCCATGATCATATTGTTTGTTTATGTTTGGCATTGGCGCACTTATCATTGTCTTATTGTTTATATTGCCTATTGCTCATTGTATATCATTGCATATTTCATTATGTATCACATTGTTAGGATATATTAGTTAATAAGTTTTATTTTAGCATTGAAATTGGATTAGATTAGCAATTATCCTATTTACCCCCTAGGGTACTTTCACCTTGGTGGTGTCTTTAACTTCCTCAATATGTTGCTTGCTTCAACTCTTGGTCCACTAAATCCCAATCTTTCTTGAGTTAGCCCAACTCAATTTTTTTTATCTAGCCCAACTCATTGGTCCTCAGAGTAGCTAAGAGCTCGACCTACTCACGAGCAGTCCTCAGAAGCACCACCTCCTCCTAGAGCTTGATGTATAGTTCATGGGCTAACTTAAGCCTACCAAAACGTTCGGTCTCCACAAGCAAACCTCTGACAAGATAGCTTCACCATTTTGATAGAGACCTTTTTTAGGTACCTCGTATACCAAGACTTGGTTGTTGGGAAGGTAAATATACTATATCACGCGGGCCTGGCTGTACTAGAAATCTAGAATTAACCTTTGGAGTTAAACTGAAAACTCAGTATGGAGAAGAAGTCATTCATAGGGTCCCTTTCATATCGAGGCCCAACCTTAGCCATCCCAATGAGGGTCGACCTCATCTTCTCCCAGTTAGGGGAGGAAGGTTGCTTAAGTAGTGAATAGAAGGCCGCCCAAATTGATCCCCCAAAAGATCTCCTCCTCAGCGGCCTTAGCATGGTTCCTACTCTGCTGCCCACTCCTCCTCTATCCACTCTTTTCCAGGCCTCCTAGAAGACTTGGAGGCCTTGCTTGGTTCAATTAAAGCAGCAATGCCGGGTCCGCCTTAAGTAAAAGGCTCGGCCCTTGACAACTTCAAAGGAGTCAAAGGAATCTCCTTGGCCATCTTCTCCTACTCAGTAGCTAATGGTGGAGACACGCTGCTTAAATCAACAACATACATAGAAGGGAGGACCTCAGATAAAGCCACACCCGCACCTACTGGCTCCAGAAAAAGTTTGTCTGCCTTGTTCCTAAGCTCAAAGAAAGCCATTGCTAGAGAACCACCCTTAGCATTGTGTTAACTCCTGGCGCTAGTTATCTTCCTCCTTATCGTCTTAGATCTCTCGGCTCGAGAATTAGAGGTCACCGAGCCCATACCAAGTTAACAGTAAGCTCACCTGGATCTTTAAGAAGGTGATGCACCTCCTACTTCGCCAACTCACAATAAAGATGCCTCTAGGGTCCTAATGAGTGGTCGGTGCGAAGAACCTCTTCTGCTTCAATAGCTAGAAGCACAACATGAGCAAGGTCTTTCTTCATGGCTTCCATGTGAGCTATATCGACAGCCCAAAACAAGACATTATCTAAGAGGTTCTCACATCGACAAGACCCTTTGTAGGCTCAAATCCTCTATAAGCCTTGCTTCTCCTCCTCGAAGAGATCTCTTGATTCTAGTCATTAAGGACATGCTAAAATCAGGTCGGGAACAAAAGTGAAGAAGATCATCTCCTTCTATTTTTTAATCTCTGGAATGTTCGAGACTAGTCAAAACCAACGGGTAAACTGAAATAAAAATGCCCCTCATCCTTGATGGGCACACAACAGATGAGCCAGGATCCTTAGGGTTAGCGCAATATCAACTTCGTGATAGGTGAGAAGGAAAGTAGTCAAGAAAATTGCCGAGTTAGCCTTCAGATGGACCGGAGATACTTCGAGGGTTTAAAACACCTTTGTAAGGAAGGGATGTAGAGGCAAGTAGAGACTATCATCAAGATGGTGCCGATAGATTGACACCTCATTAACCTCTTTTTTGTAGATGGAGAGGATGGATAGAGTGAAAGATCTAGGAACATCATAATCCTTCACCCCCTTTTTGAGTTCGTCATGCAAACTAACGATTTATACTTGTAGAGCAGCGAGATCTGCGCTTCGTTGTGAACCATAGAAGCTTGAGAGTCAGAAGCCACTGAAGGAGGCAGAAAAGATGATCAGAGCGCTAAAGATATGAGAGAGAGAAAATTCTAGGGCTTGAAATTCAAAAGGTGCAAAGAGGATGAGGAAAGGGGTGAAGCTACTTATAGGCACTAACCAGCCTCTGATGGTTGGTATGTGACAAAATCCAAATGGACAAGTCCAAATCCCTAGAAATCCACTGTAAACCCTTATCAATTGAAGCTCCCTATCCCAAAAACCCAAGTAGTAATCTTTCCTACCGACATCACACTACACTTGATGATCCAGACCCCTGGGTAGCATTATAGGTGGAGTAGTTTGAGTTCTCTCGAACTTGGCTTCCCAAAGTCTGAGTGCAAGGGCCTAATGTCATGCCCTAAAAATCACGAGTTTGATGAAACGCCTAAGATTTCACCACGTGTCGATCGGATAGGTCGGATCATACAACCAAAAGACCCGACATAAATACAAACATAGCCCGATCCACCGAGCCGACCTCTTAGTCGTTCTAGTCTGAATCGAAAGGTGTCTTCAAGTCAGATTCCACCAGAAGAGAGTCTGAATCCAAGTTGAAAGGCGTCTTCGGATCGGACTCTACCTAAGAATATTAGTCCTAAGACAAGAGAGAGAATGTCTTGTTGTCTCATTGGCATTAATTGCATGGCCATGCATGATGATGACTCCTTGGATGGTCCCCATAACTCCGTCACCCAGTCGCCATCGTATTAAATGTGTGGCCATATGTCATGATTGACTCCTCGAATGTTGCCCATAACTTTTTCGCCTCATCGCCATCACATTAAATGAAGTAAAAATGACCCTTCATGTCCGTCCAATCAACTAACGACATGTATAAAGTGGGAGTAAAATATCAACTTTGCTTGTTAGGTCGAATTACCAATTTGTCCTCGCACTCTCCTATAAATGAGGGTGACCCCCATCATTCTAAGGTTAGACTATCTAAACGCTAAATGGAATATTGTATTTCTCTAGATACTACCTTCTCAGTTACTGACTTAGAGTATCGGTGAACACGTCTGGGGGAAATCTCCTCCGTAGCCTTGAACTCTGTTACCTGTGCAGGAGTCTACGCCTTCTAGTTTATCAGTCATTAGAGGAGATCAAAGACCCCTAATCTTCTCATAATATTACTCTATTTGCAAATTAACTTTTAGACATAAACAGATACAATAACCTTCTTTCTTTTTTCATAAGTTTAGGGCCTGTTTGGTTCAATAAAGGGTAGGAATAGGATTAGGAATCCTATTTTATTTATGGATTCCAACCTAATCCATAAAAAATTTATAGATAAGTTTTAGTTTTATGGAATCCCATTTTTTTGTATTCTATGTTTGTTTCACCCAAAGGATTAGGAATAGGATTAGGAATCAGAATAAAAAAGAGGAGAGGTGTCAGAAATTGCACCCAATTCCTAGCAAATGGACTGGATTTGGATTTCCTGAAATATACACCGTTTGAGCCACTTTATAGATTAGCAATTCTATAAATTTTTTTTGAACCAAACTCAAGATTAAAATTCATTTGGAATCCATTAATTACGAAAACGCCATTGTCAGGTCCAAATACCATTCTTATTCCATAAAATTGGTGAAACAATCAGGCCCTTAAATAATTGACTTACCTACCATAAAATGATTACACGGAAACTTTTTAGTTGTCGAGTTTTGTATCTTTCTGAACGTGGGAATGTTTCTCAAATCCAAGTAAGGTTTGGGTTTCGTCGGCTTTCAACGTGATAAGAAATAAAATAAAATAAAAACAATTATGTATCATAGTTAAGATAGAAATATATAATTAACCAAAATTTTGAACTAATAATAATAATCCAACACAAATTAATGAGAGGCCGCAATCACATGGATGTGGCCTTTTCGTCGGCTTCTTGATTGAAGATTCTGCTTGCTTTGCTTCATGATTAACATCATATATAACATTACTAATAGAAAAGATAGTTGAAATCATGAGCGACAATTTTGATAATTCAAAAGTGCCCTTAATAATTATGAATACTTGATAATTAATGCTATCAAAATGTACAACCAATTGATTCCTAACAAAGTTTATTAATGACTCCAAACCCGTTGAGGATCATGTCGCAACTCCTCTGTTCTTTCTGCACCACTTTCACATACAATTTAGGAAAAAAGTAGAAACAGATGCGGAGTTTGTGTTTGAGTCTGGCTAAAGCATACTTGAGGTTATTAATATGTGAGTATAGTCACATGTTAGATAGGATAAGAAAAAATGTTGAGTTTAAAATAGGAGTTTATTTGCTTCAACACCTTATAGTTATAGCTTTTGGGTAAAATTGGATTCTAGCTTCTATTTAAGGCTCATCCATTGCCGAGACTTGGTCTGATAACTCTCAGTAAATGGTATCAGAGCTAATGTTATGGTCAAAAAAAAAAAAAAAGAAGTGAAGTCCAATGTGAAGCCCGAATGTGTCGGAACAATGACTAAGTTCAGGGAAGACCTAGTCAAGTTAACCCACTGATGCTCGTAGGTGTGAAATAATTTGGTTAGTCCACAAGTGAAGGGTTAGCCGATAAGTGAAGTGGTGTAAAGATCCTATGAATGTTTCTAGTCATGTACCAAATACATGGTTATTAATATGTGAGTATATTGGAAGATTGGACTCTACTCACAAATTGAGGGGAAGATGTTAAGATTATTAATAAGTAACTATAGACTCATATCAGATAGGATAAGAAAAAGGTAAAGTGGATTTCTGCACATGTTGCTGCTTTTGCTGCTATTTACAAAAAAATTAAAAAAGAGTTTGTATCATTCAAATTCTTGACAATTCCTTCACTTTTTGAGTCATGCATATATTGCATGCACCCCTATACTAGTATAACACTAAGCGCAAATATTAAATGGATTTAACTTAATTTGCTAAAAAATTCTTAATTTACTAAAAATTTACATTTTAAACCAGTTTATTAATATGGGAGATAAGAAAGATGGCATTGTCAAACCAAACTGAAGGGTTTTTTTTTGTGAAAATTACTTTTAAATTATAAAAATGGCGTGTTTAGCAATCGGAAAGTAATGAAAGTAGAAAGTGAAGGGAAAATAATTTTAAAAGAAAGTACTTGTTTGGAATATTAGCTGTTTAGACAATAATTAACACGAAATTAAGTTATAAACAGTTGATTATTAAATCAGATAATATCAGATAAATATTATAACAAAGAAATAATATAATTCAAACAAAAAATTAAATAAGATTAGAAATACGGTCTGATGGTCGAGGCGTGCAAGACACTGTCCCAAGAATCTAATTGCCCCCTCTCGTACTGGGCTACGCGGCAATAGTTCTCGGAGATACAACAACCCTCGGTCAGGCGACCTCCTTCTCGTCGACACGAGCTTCAAGAAAGCTTTGTGAATTCTTCTCAACTTTCAGAGAACCAGCGGAAGTGTAATAACAGAAAAATATTTTTGAAAAGAGAAGAGGAAGAGAGGAGATTTGCTTCTTCACACTGTGTTTAACCCTCGCATATACCGGTCTTTATATAGGTTGAGAGTCGTGTTCGTTATCGCACAAATCCCGCTAGCCATTTCGTCATTTAAGTCCATAAATCCGCAGTTAATATGTTTTAATTATCCTAGCCGTTACAAAATATTTATCACGTTTTGTAAAAGAAAAACATTAATCACGTTTTTAATTTACATCATATTAATTATGTTTTAATTATTCCAATTAGAAAAAAAATTAGCAAGTTAAGAGCCCCTTAATCTGGAGCTGTATTCGTATCCGCAGGTCGTGTGCGCGCTCCACCCGACCCGAACCCGAGCCCGAGCCCAGCCCGGCCGACGCGCGCGTGTGTGGTGTGGAGCATAACCTTTATTTTCTTCTAGTCATAAGAGAGAAGGGAAAGCCTTATAAACACCCTTCCTTCCTATTCAATTTCCTATGTGGGACTAAACTTTCCCACTACAATGTCAAGTTTTAAGTTACACTTATTATAACTCCAACTATGTGGGACTAAACTTTCCCACTACAATGTCAAGTTTTAAGTTACACTTATTATAACTCCAACAATCCCCCACATAACATAAAACTTAAAATAATTCTGTCAAGTTTTAAGTTACACTTATTATAACTCCAACAATCCCCCACATAACATAAAACTTAAAATAATTCAAAATTAAGTGTAAAAGAAGAACTTTGAAAATTAAGATTGTTGGTTCCCTTATACTATGTAATATGTGGAGGTATCTTTCGGTTTGAACCTTCACTTAGTGACAGTTGTATAGATCCATGAGAGCTTGGTGGACTACGCCTTAAACCAGTCCTATTTATCGGATTTCTATAGAAAGCACACATAATACAATTTTGAAGAATTCTAAACGGGTTGCGCTATTATCGGCCTTGTGCAGGTATCTTTCTTGTGTGTTACTAGGGAGCAGCCCTGATCCCATAGTCGCGGCCTCAAAACTACACACATATAGGTGAATCCTAATAAGGATGCGAGCAAGTAAGCATCCTGCCTCATGGGTCTTGAATTCATTAAGAGTTTAACTCAACCTTTCACTTTATTTTTATAAGCACTGATCATCCTAGGGATGAGAGAAAATAAATTCAGTGCTCCTCACAATTAATTACTCGTCTAGTTTGTTTCTATCCATTAAACCTCTGTGAGGTTAGGTTGCCACTGTAGTGATTTTTCTTATGGGCTTAATCCCATCCCCCTCGATGATTCTAGGATCACTATCCTAGATAAGCCTTTAGTTAAGTGATCTGTAAGATTTTTCTCTGATCTTATAAAATCTAAGGCTATTACATGGTTTTTCATCTTATATCTCAAGGATTTATGTCACACTTTTAAGTGTCGATTCATCTTCACATTTGCATTCTCTTGATGACATTTGTCAATCGCTGACCTGCAATCACAATGAATAAAAATAGCTGGTAATGGTTTTTGTATTAATAGAATTTCAGTAAGTAAATCTTTCAACCATTCAGCTTCTATACTAGTAGAATCAAAAGCTATCATTTCTAATATCATTGTACTTCTAGCCATTACAGTTTGTTTAGTAGATTTCCAGGACACAGCTCCTCCTCCTAAGAGGAACACAAAACCAGTGGTGGATTTTACATCTACTGAGTCACTAATCCAATTTGCATCTGAGTATCCTTCTAATACAGATGGATAACCTTTATAATATAAACCATAGTTCGTAGTTCCATTTAAATACCTTAAAATTCTTTCTAGTGCATCCCAATGGCTCTTATTAGGATTTGATGTATATCTACTAAGTCTATTTCATGCATAAGCAATGTCAGGTCTGGTGTAGTTTGTCAAGAATCCTAATGATCCAATTATTTATGCATATTCTCTTTGTAATTGAGGATAACATGTATTCTTCTTTAGATGTACATTAGGATCATATGGAGTAGAAACAGATTGACAATTTAGATCATAAAAGTTCTTGAGTATTTTCTCTATGTAGTGTGATTGTGACAACACATATCCATTCTTATTTTTCAAGATTTTAGTGTGAAGAATTAAATCAGTTTGACCTAAATCTTTCATGTCAAAATTTTATGATAAAATTGTTTGATTTCATTTATGCTTTGTATGTCAGGGCCAAAAATAAGAATATCATCAACATATAAGCATAAAATCATAATTTTGTTGTTATTATCTATATTTATGATATACACACTCATCAGTTTGATTAATTACAAATCCATAGTATAGTATGAACTCATCAAATTTCATGTGCCTTTGTTTTGGAGCTTGTTTGAGACCATATAATGATCTAATAAGTTTGCATACTTTCATCTCTTGTCCAGAAGCAGCAAATCCCTCGGGTTGATCCATATAAATTTCTTCATCTAAGTCTCCATTTAAGAATGTAGTTTTAACATCCATTTGATATATTATAAGTTTGTGAATGGATGCTAAAGCCATAGGGACTCTAATGGTAGTAATCCTAGCTACTGGAGAATAGACATCAAAATAATCAATACCAGATTTTTGGGTATATCCTTTAGCTACTAATCTAGCCTTATATTTAACTATTGTTCCATCTGGTTTGAGTTTCTTCTTAAATACCCATTTACGTCCTATAGTTTTGCAGCCTAAAGAAAGATCAGTTAGTTCCCAAGTATGATTTTGAACTATAGATTGTATCTCATTATTTATAGCTTTCTTCCAAAATAGAGCATCTACTGATTTCATTGCATCTTCAAATATAATTGGAGAATCTTCTACAAGTAATACATAGAAATTTTCATGGACCTTTTAAATTCTAGTTCTTTTACTTCTCTTAGGCTCCTCTGGACTTTCTAGTGGTCTAATTTGTTTAGAACTAGTTTCACCTTGGTTAGAACTAGCATCTGAATTGCTAGAGCTAGGACTTGTGTTGTTTTACTCTGGTCTTGTAAGGGAAAATATTTTCAAAGTAATGTGCATCCCTAGCTTTAATTATGGTGTTGTTGGCTATTTCATTAATGTCAGAGTTGATTATTAAACATCTATTTGCATTACTATCAGAAGCATAGCCAATAAATATTTTATCTACAGTTTTAGGACCAATCTTCTTTCTCTTATTCTCTGGTATTTTAACTTTTGCTAAGAACCCCCCACACTTTCAGGTGATCTAAATTAGCATTTCTATTCTTCCAAATTGTGTAAGGTGTTTTATCAGAATTCTTAAATGAAATTCTATTTAGTATATGACAAGCAGTCATGAGTGTTGGCCTTCTTATTTTGATGATAATTTACAAACAATTTACAACTAATATTGTTTGTCTAGTGTTTGTGTTTTCGTATTTATTCTAGGCAAACAATGTGTTGGAGGTTGGATGGATTGCGCTTCAACGATGATATCCAATGGAGGTTGGAGGAATTGTGGAGTGAAGCATCGTACAATTCAAGTTAAAGATCAAGTTCAAGCTTCATCCGTAAGTGTACCAAGATAGAGCTTCGTTGAAGATCAAGATTGCTTGGGTAATTTAGTTTAGGAGTTTATATTATGTGTGTTGGTACTTTAAGCTCAATATCATACACACACACATTTATTGGTTTTCATGTATATATATAGTTATATATATACATATATGTTTTGGTTTGATAGTTTTTAAGTTTTACTATGAAACAATTGAATACAATTGGAAAACATATTTTTGTTTCATACTTAATACATTTATATGATTTCATCAATATTAATTTTATTTAGTTCCATGAAATCATGTTTTAGTGTATTATATGTGTATTTTGATAAAATACTATATTCATTATTTATAGACTTCATAACAATAGTTTACATCTTCTATTAAGTCTATAAAATTATTTTGTATTGTTTCAAAACATGGTTTAGCTAAAATGTCAAAACTCATGTGTTTATATTTTTGTGTTTTGGACCTCCTTGCAAAATGATGATATTTTACATTTGAGAAGTCCTTTCTGATAACCAGTCACTGTAGCATGTTTATTATCATGTCTACAATCATTCCCCAAAGTTTTACATTTTTTGGAATTTATTTGATATTTTTAAACAGCATTTTAAAATCAGCAAAATAGTTTTTTGAATATGTCAGTTTTCGGTCGACCGAACCGGTCGACCGAACCTGAGGTCAAATGTTCACTGGGCGACAGAGAGTTCTGAGCTGTCTTCTGGGGACTGTTTTGTCATTTTGTTTGGTTTTTTTGTTGAGATCTTGAGTGGGTATAAATACCCAATTGCTGATCTCTTTTCATGTAATCAAGAAGAGTTTTAAACAAAGTTTTTAAACAAGGGTTTAGGGTTTTACTGTTTGTTTAAAAGATTGGGTTTCTGTTTACAAAGGAGGAAGTTTTCACTGCAGATTGAGGGATTCATTCTCAATCCTCTTCATCCTCTTCTTTGTGTTTATAGAGAAGTTTTCTAACTCTTTTCTCTAGCAATTTCGTTATTGATTTTCATATTCTTACTATTGCTAGTTTGCTATTTGAGTTAGATTTTATTTTACTCATTGTTACACACACCCACATTAAGCTTATTGTATCTTTCATACATAGTATAGTTGGGTGGTGAGAGATTGTAACTTTGAGTTGTACTTAATTGAGTTCTCATCCATAGTTGAGAACAATCATTTGTTATATTGTGCTTATTGAGAGATTCACTTTGTAATACACTTGTACACCGAGTGAGGAGTGTGTGGTGAGAGTCGGGGATCGTCCCAAGAGGAGTGGCGTCGGTTGACGTGCCTAGAGAGAGGTTGTAACCGAGCACTTGAGGGAGATACGGCTAGGTCCAACACTTAGTGGGTGTAGAGTGTGATTACAAGAGGGTGAGTTGTAGAGTTTTCGGTTAGCTAGAAAACCGAGTGTGTAGAAGAAGTTCCGGCTTCCAAACCGGATTGTGTTAGTGGATTTCTCCCCGGGAGTGGGGAGCGAAGACGTAGGACGGAAGGTCCGAACTCCGTGATCATATTGCTTGTTTGAGTTTGTCTTTGGCGTAGTTGTTTTTGCATTTATCTTATATCACCAATTGTGCATTACTCATCCTTTTTATGATCCGCTATCTAGTTTATATTGTTTACCCTTGTGTTAGTTTATATATCCTTGCATATATATTTTGCTATATATCTCTAGGATATATCATATTGTATATTGCTTATCCTAGCTCATATATATTATTGCATTTCACACTTGCTAGGATAACTTGTTAATTAGTTTTAATTGGCATTTAATCGGATTAGATTAGCATAAGACCCTAATCACCCCCCTCTAGGGTCTAACGATGAGAACTTCTCCCCACAGATTCGCTGGCACACCAGAATTAATCAACATTGAGTTTATCATGTCCATTAAAGTTCTATTCTTTCTCTCAGCTACTCCATTAGATTGAGGTGTATACGGTGCAGCTATTCATGAATGATTCCATTCTCTTCACAGAATTGTTTTAATTTATTAGAAGTGTATTCACCACCTCTATCTGATCTTAATATTTTAATTTTCCTATCCAACTGATTTTCAACTTCTGTTTATATATTTTGAATTTGTTTATAACTTCATCTTTGATCTTAATTAAGTAGAGGTGATAATATTTAGAAAAACCATCTATAAAAGTTACGAAATATTTGTTACCTCCTCTAGATATTATTCCTGAATCACAAACATCACTATAGATAACTTCTAATATCTCAGAATCTCTATCAATAGTTTTAAATGGTTTCTTAGAAAATTTAGTTTCTACACATATTTCATATCTTTCATCATCTTTTACATTAAGCTTTGGAATTATATTGAGATGCGTTAATCTTTTAATTGAATTATAATTCACATGTCCTAATCTTTGATGCCAAGTGATAGAAGGTTCGATATTCAAAGCTATTGGAGATGTAAGAGTAAAAGTCTTGACATTCAATTTAAAAAGACCATCACATAAACAGTCTTTTCCAATGAAGTTCAATCCCTTAGTTATTACAACTTTATTTGGTTCAAATACAAGTTTGTAGCCTTGTTGCACTAATAAAGATCCACTAATCAAATTTCTCCTAATGTTTGGTACTTAATGGACATCCTACAGGATCAAAGTCTTATCCGAAGTTAGTTTTAGGTTGATCCGACCTATTCCAGATACAGGAGCCAAATTATTATTTCTCATTGTCACAGTTCCTCTACTTGAGACCTGATAAGTGGAAAACAAAGATTGATTAGAGCAAATGTGAATATTAGCTCCAGTGTCAATCCACCAATCATTTGCTTGAAAGGTTATGTTTACTTCAGGGGTGAAGAGAACAAACCTAAAAGCTGTCTCAGCTGAATTGGAAGTCACCATGTTTACTTGTGACTTATTAGGTGGAGGTCCTCCCTTCCTAGGTTTGGATGGTTCTGTCTTCTTGTAAAAGTAGTCCTTAGCAAGATGGTTAGTTCGTCCACAAACAAAACAGGCTCGACGTTCAGTTCCTTCCTTCTTTTGAAAGTGGACATGGTTCTTATTTTGATGAAATGATTTCTTCTTAAATATTTTATTTTGATTTTGGTGGAAGGGACGTTTCTTGTATTGGGGAAAAGGGTTTGGATTCAACATTGTTTACTTTGGGTTCTTTGGATTTGAATTTTGTCACATTTTCTCCCTGAGTCTATGTTGCTCTTCAATTCTAATGACAACACTTGTTCAAGGATAAGATCTCCTTGGGTATGATTAAGGTTTTTAGAAAAATCTGACTAGGACTCAGGAAGTTTGTCTATAAGATAGGCTATCTGAAATGTTTCATCTAAGATAGATTGATTCACTTTTTATTGGTGAACTATATGTTCGAATTCATGAATTTGCTCATTTATCGGTTTAGAATCTACCATTTTAAATTTGTTAAAATCAGAAACTTTAAATCTTTTAATTCTCATTTCATCTAAACCATATTTTTTCTCTAGTGTTTCCTACAGAACTTTAACATTAATGATAGTATAATATATATCATATAACCTATCAGATAAGACTCCTAAGATTCTATGTAGATAATGATACTCTATTTCTTAAGGTGTCCTCGGGATAGGAATGAAATCTGTGGAGGAAGATGAGGAAGATTGCCTAGTAATTGGTCTAGATGAAGATGCGTTGTTTGGTTCTATGGCAGTTATTAGATTTAGAGTTGTTAACCAAAATCTCATTTGGTTTTGCCAACGATGGAAATTGTTCCAATCAAACTTCTCTAGTTTAGCCGACATAATTTCACTTTTAGCCATAATCTGATGATGAATGAATAATTTTGTTATTATAATGCAACAGATGTGATTAAACATTCAAACAACAGAATCAAGTGTAGGATGTCGGATTTATAAGATGTATATTGCATTAACATAATAATCATAATACGAAACAGAATACTAAACATGCTAAACATGATATTATTCTAAACAGCTCAATTAGATTCTTGGATTGTTGGGAATATTAGTTGTTTAGACAATAATTAACACGAAATTAAGTTATAAATAGTTGATTATTAAATCAGATAATATCATATAAATATTAAACACATAAATAATGTAATTCAAATAAAAAATTAAATAAGGTTAGAAATACGACCTGATGGTCGAGGCGTGCAAGACACTGTCCTAATAATCTAATTGCCCCCTCTCGTACTAGGCTACGTGACAATAGTTCTCGGAGATATAACAACCCTCGGTCAGGCGACCTCCTTATCGTCGACACAAGCTTCAAGAAGGCTTTGTGATTTCTTCTTAACTTTTAGGGAACCAGCGGAAGTGTAATAGCAGAAAAATATTTTAAAAAAGAGAAGAGGAAGAGAGGTGATCTGTTTCTTCACACTGTGTTTAACCCTCGCATATACTGATCTCTATATAGATTGAGAGTCGTGTCCGTTATCACACAAATCCCGCTAGCCGTTTCGTCATTTAAGTCCATAAATCCACAGTTAATATGTTTTAATTATCCTAGCCGTTACAAAATATTTATCATGTTTTGTAAAAGAAAAAAACATTAATCACATTTTTAATCTGCATCATATTAATTATGTTTTAATTATTCCAATTAGCAAAAATAAAATATAGCAGGTTAAGAGCCCCTCAATCCAGAGCTGCATTTGTGTCCGCAGGTCGTGTGTGTACGCCACCTGACCCGACCCGACCCGAACCAGAGTTCGAGCCCGGCCAGGCCGGTGCGTGCGTATGTGGTGTGGAGCATAACCTTTATTTTCTTTTAGGCATAAGAGAGAAGGGAAAGGCTTATAAACACCCTTCCTTCCTATTCCATTTCCTATGTGGGACTTAACTTTCCTACTACAATGTCAGGTTTTAAGTTACACTTATTATAACTCCAATAGTACTTACTTCTTACTTTCTATTTGCAAATAATGTTTAGATGATAGAAAGTGGAAATATAGAAAGTTGAGCTAATAGTTTGTAGAAACGACAAAAACGACAACGAAGAACATGAAAAATGAAGCAGGAAACAGTTTGGATGCAGTCCGGTCGACCGCGGGCTTAGGCCGGTCGACCGAAAACATGCACACTACAGGTTGTTCTTTTGGATTTCTGTCCGGATGACCGCGAGGCTAAGTCTGTTGATAGCGAACCCTATTCGGTCGACCACTAGACTAAGTCCAGTCGACCGAAACCCTGTAATTGTTAAGCTGAATTTTCAGCCTTCTAGTTAGTCGACCAGACTATATGTACGGTCGACCGGACTATATGTACGGTCGACCGGATCGAGTTTTAAGGCATATTTTAGTTTTTTGATTGGTTTGGGTTTCTATTTTGATATAAATAGGAAAACGATTTTTAGGGTTTCTTTAAGGTGAATTAGAGAAACTTTTGAGCTGTGTGATTGGAAGATTTGGTGAGAGATTAGAGAGCTTTGTTTGAGAGATTAATTTGTGAGTTTTGAGTGAATTTGTAATCTCTATTTATACTCTCTCTCTCTAATAGTAAAATCCATCCATTTTTTGCCTCATGGACGTAGGCAAATTGCCGACCTCGTGGACGTAGCCAAATTGCCGAACCATGTAAAATTCGTTGTTTGTGTTCATGCTATTAATTTTGTATTTGTGTTACCTTCTCTCTCAACGACTTTGTGTTTTCTCGGACCCTAAAAAGAGGTATCAGAGCCCAACAAGTGGTATCAAAGTACCAGCCTATGCTTGGGTTAGGTAGAGGAGTAGATCGCTTTGGAAGCTCGTCTATGGTTTCAATTGGAGACAAATGTGGGATTTTTTACTATTGTGGATCTTGTCTTCCGTTGTATGAGGGTGAGATCTTTTGGAGGCTCTTGTTAGGGTTTCAATTTGAGGTAAAAAATCTACCTTTCTCGTAGTTTGAATCTATTTTTTTAGTTTGTTCCGCATTGATTTGTTAGTGTTTTGAGGAAGATGGCTGAGAAAGAAGGTGTTATGAGTGGTACTTCTGGCGTGAAGACTGTTTAAAGTTTGAATATCCACTCTATAAAGATAGATGTGGAGAAGTTTAATGATACGAACAACTTTGGCTTATGTAGATGTGATATTTTGGATGCGCTGAACGTGTAAAATTTAAAAGACACTTTGGAGTTAGACGGCAAGCCGGACGATATTGAAGAAAAGATTTGGAAGAAGATGAATCAGACGGTGTGTGGCGTGATTAGACCTTGTTTAACACAGGATCTAAAATATGATGTGATCAATGAGACTTCTTCAAAGAAGATTTGGGAGATTCTTGAAGGCAAGTATTTGACGAAGAGTGTTGAGAATTGCTTACATTTGAAGAGGAGACTTTACCGTTTCCAGTTGAAGAAGGGAATCTCGATTAGTGATCACATGAACAACTACACAAAGTTTCTTATAGATTTGGTGAATGTGGATGTTATGATCGAGGATGAGGACAATGCATTGTTGTTGTTGAGTTCCTTACCTGATGAGGAATATGAGACATTCGTTCTTACCCTAATTAATGGAAAAGCATCTCTTTTGTATAGTGAGGTTACTGCTACTCTTGTGAATTATCAGTTAAGAAAGAAGGATAAGGAGTCTTCAAATGATATAATAGCAGAGGTATTGACTGCAAGAGGGAAAAGTCCAAACCGAAATAGGAGGTCGCGGTCTAGAGGAGAACATCCTTCAGTTGGTAGAAATCAATATGCTTTTTGCAAAAACGATGGACATTAGAAGTCTGAATGTCCAAAGTTGAAGGATAGAGCTGGGAAGAATAAAGGGAAAGTCGTACAAGCTTCAGGGGTGAATGTTGCCAAAGCTAGTGGCGATAATTCAGATTTGAATTCTTTGAACTACTCATGCTTAGCACTATCGTCAGTTTGTTATGCCGACTCTACGGAGTGAATATTGGATTCGGGTGCTACATACCACATTTGTCCTAGGAGGGATTTGTTCTCCAGCTTTGAAGAGTTGGAAAGAGGGGATGTCGTGCGTATGAGTAATGATCATATATGCCCTATCGGTGGTATTGGAACAGTTTAGATCAGGATGTGTGACGGGGTAACTAGGAAGCTGAAGGAAGTGAGATTCGTTCCGCAGTTGACGAAGAATATTATTTCGCTTAGAACTTTAGAGGCAGTAGGCTATAGGGTGATCTTAGAGAATGCAATTCTAAATGTCACAAAGGGGTTCATAATTGTGATGAAGGGGGTTAGGAAGAATAACTTGTACTACTTGACAATAAGTACAGTGATAGGTAGAGCGCTAGCGACTTCTATTGATTCGACTAGACTGTGGCGTTTGAGGCTGGGATATTCTAGTGTTGGCTCCTTGCAAGCTTCAGATATGAAAGGATTAGTGAGAGGTGCTTTGACCTGCAATTTGAAGTCCAGTGAGCATAGTGATGTGAGCAAGAAGACCAATATGAAGTTTGGCATCTTTATTCATCGAGCTAAGGGCTTTCTAGATGATGTTCACATGGGCGTTTGGGGGCCTTCCAAGGAGGCATTATTGGGAGGTAATAGGTACTTGGTTCCTTTGTTGATGACTATTCTAGGAATGTTTGGGCTGCAACCAAGTTTCATTTGAGTGAAGTCCTAGTAATCAACAACTGGTAGAAGAAGTGTATAGAGACCAAAATAGACAGAAAGGACAGAGTACTCCATTTTGATTTTGGTGGGAAGTACAAGAGGGATCAATTTCAACATTTATGCCGAGCTTAAGGCAGTTTGAGACACTTTATTGGAAAAGAAAACATTGGGGCAACGAGATGAGGTAAAAATTTTGATGAGTTGCTCCTTGCTAGAGAAGGATCAGTATTTGTTGTCAAGAAGTAGTTTGAAGAAGAGTTTTGGTACTGAGGCTTTGACATATTCGAGCTATCTTATTCATAGGTTGTTGTCTGCTGCGATTGGAATATTTGGGTCTATTAGAGTTGCTTCAGATTTTGGTTTGCTTCGGATATTTGTGTTCCCATCATATTATCACATCAAGGATGTGAAATTTGATCCGAGTGCATATTTGGAATTCATAGGCGTGTTTGGCTACATGTTATGAGACTCTGTTTTTAAGAAGATTGTTCTGAGCAATAATGTCACGTTTGATTCTCAGCAGGTGAAGAGTGTTGGACAAATCATAGATGTATCACAGCAGGTAGAGAGTGATGCTATTTCACGTTAGTTGGAGATTACTCCATGTTCTCCAGATCATTCTGTATCGTTTGAAATTCTAGCCGAGGTGACACAGATTGGGGATCATATAGGTGTGGATACAAATGATGAGTTTGAAGATCAGGATTCGAGTGCAGCAGGTGGACACAATTCAGATTTGGCTATAGTCGTTGGCTCACCTCATGTGGAGGTGTTAGGTAATTGTGTTTCTTCTACATATATGGTTGAGGGGTTAAGCTCCAAGACATATTTGGTGTGGAGAGATGCAAGTTTGGAAGAGAGTTTATCTTTTCATTTTAAGGCCATTAGGAGTTTTATCAGCTGCAGATTTGTTGGTGATGATCGTGAAGTTGGTGAAGGGTTGAAAATCCTTCTAGTTGATTGAGGGCCTTTTGGAGGCCATTTGGGTAAACCACGTAGGACTTGATTCCTTGGGTAAGAGGATACGTAAGCAGTCATTTTGATGCAGCCAGTTTGATGAGTTGATTCCGACATGGTGAAGATTATTCACATTCTTATTTGGTCCCGACTTGTTGTGGATTGGGTCTGTTGTCGTGGATTGATTCCACTTCGTACTGGACGCAATTGATTAGTATTAGGGTCGACTCAGTTTTGGAAAAACTTTGCCAAGGTGGAGAATTGTAGAAATGACGAAAACAACAAAGAATAGGGAAAGCGAAGCAGGAAATAGTTTTGATGCAGTCCGATCAACCGCAGACTTAGGCCGGTCGACCGGAAATGTGCACACTACAGGGTGTTCTTTTGGCTTTCTGTCCGGACAACCGCGAGGCTAGGTCGGTTGATCGCAAACCCTGTCCAGTCAATCGAAACCTTGTAATTGTTAAGCTGAGTTTTCAGCCTTCTGGTCGGTCGACCAGACTATATGTGCGGTTGACCGGATCGTGTTTTTGGGCCTGTTTGAGTTTCCTAATTGGTTTGGGTTTTTGTTTTGATATAAATAGGAACACGATTTTAGGGTTTCTTAAAAGCAAATTAGAGAGACTTTTGAGCTGTGTGATTGGGAGATTTGGTGAAAGATTAGAGCGCTTTGTTTAACAGATTAATTTGTGAGTTTTGAGTGAATTTGTAATATCTATTTGTACTCTCTCTCTCTCATAGTAAAATCCATTCTTCTTTTGCCCGTGGACATGGGCAACTTGCCGAATCACGTAAAATTCGTTATTTGTGTTCGTGCTGTTAATTTTGTGTTTGTGTGACCTTCTCTCTCAACGACTTCGTGTTTCCTCGACCCAAAAAGTGGTATTAGAGCCTAATATAGTTGACATGGCAACTAACATGGAATTTACTTATTTGAAAAAAATAGATTTTTTAGATGTAATATACTCATATTTTCTTCTATTATGAAAATATTTTTTAAAATATATTTTATCTTCGGAAGAAAACAAATCACACCAGGAAAAATATTTATAAACAAAAAGGTTCATATCAGCAAAACTCAAAAAATCTTTCATCCTTAAAAATAAATTATAACTTAAATGATTCCTTAGAGGTCGAACTTGTCTTTTAAATTAGGGAAAAATGTGTCCAGGCCCAAAAAGCAGAAACTTCATGTGACGAGACCCCTTATAGTTTTCCCCATGTGGATCAGCCACTTGAAGTGTGACACTTTGTACTGCAGCCCATTTTTATCAATTATTAAATGCCAGCTAAGCTAAAATCCCCCAATTATCCTTATCCTCTCTCCTCAATCTCTCAGACCCAGCACTCATATCATCTCACTCTCTCATCTGCTCTCTCTCTCTCACCTCTCTCTCTCTCTCTCTCTCTCTCTCTCTCTCTCTCATCTTCTCTCTCTCTCTCTCTCTCACCTCTCTCTAAAACTAAGAGCTTTCTCAAACTCATCATCCTAGCCCTCACCCTCCTCCTCCTCCTCGTCGCCGCCTCCGTTCAGGCCCCCAAGATCGCCATCGCTCCCCTACCGTAGATCGCCGCCGCAGAGCTTGAGGAAAACACTCGAAAAGCTCGGGCAATTGAAGACTGTTGAGGAGTGCAGGGAGATGATCCGAATGTATGATGTTAATGGAGATAGTGTTTTATGCTTTGATGAATTTAAGAAGATGATGCTACGAGTAGGTTGGTTTTTGAGATTGATATTTACCATAAATAATGATGTTGTTGTGACCCGTTGAGATTTGGACATTACTTTTTCTTTTTTCTTTTTTATTTGAGATGACTTTGATCAATTGAGGGTTCATGTTGACAATATATCTACGTTTTTAATTTCTCACATGACTGTGTATTTGCAAATTGTGATCGATTCTGTTGTGGATGTTTTTTTAGTTACCAAGCCGAGACGCACAGAGTATTAATCTATTAGCTAAAAGAAGAAAATAAAAAAGGAAAAAAGAAAAAAAGAAAAAAGAAAGGTAAGGAGAAGTAGAGTAGAAGGGGAATGAAGAGAAATGTCGTAATTAAGAAAAAACGAAAAGGTGTATTAATGTATCTCTATGAATGAAATTACCATGGTGCCGTCGAGCGATATTTGAAGCAATATAACGAGAGATAGAAAATGAGCCCAAATAAAAAGAAGATACCGTGTGATAGATAATATAAAGGGCTACACACCAGTGAAGACAGTAGTAAAACGGAGACCGGAGGTGGCCGTAAAACACGCACGAAGTCGGCACGGCGCTGCAGTTTTCTGCTCGCTGCTGCCATCGAGCGATGTTTCGGACGTTACCGAGAGAGAGATAGAGAATGAGTTAGAGTGTGATACAAATTAGAGGTGATAGGTAACATGTAGGGCTACTCACCAAAGAAGAAATCGGCGGAAATGGAGATTGGAGGAGATCAGAAAGTGCGTGCGAAGTCGGCACAAAACTATAGTTTTTTGCAGTACAATTTCTCATCGTTCGGGTTTGTACTTTGCTGTTCGAAGATTTTCGCTGCTGTCCGGGCTTGCCGGAGGTGGGAAGAGGTTCCCGGGGTCGTCGGGGTGTCTCGGTGGGCTCCATCGGAGGTGGGAGGAGCTTTTCTCCGTTCCCAAGAGCCTAGAACTAAGATAAATTAGAGCTAGAACTAGCTAGAACTAACATAAATGTAGGCTAAAACTAACTGTATACAAGCTAGAACTAGAGCAATAGAAGTTAAAACTAGGGTAGAAATAATAATTAACAAGTGTGCATGTAAAAAACCCTTGTTAGGTTTAGAACTAGCAAAATAAAAGCTAGAACTGGCTGTATACAAGTTAGAACTAGGGTAATAGAAGCTAGAACTAACGTAGAAGCAAGAATTAACAAGTGTACATGTAAAAAACCATTGTTGGGTTTAGAACTAGCAAGATAGAAGCTAGAACTGGCTGTATACAAGCTAGAACTAGGGTAATAGAAGCTAGAACTAACGTAGAAGTAAGAATTAACAAGTGTGCATGTAAAAAACCCTTGTTGGGTTTAGAACTAGCAAGATAGAAGCTAGAACTGGCTATATAGAAGCTAGAACTAGGGCAATGGAAGCTAGAACTAGGGTAAAAGCAAGAATTAATAAGTGTGCATGTAAATAACCCTTGTTAGGTTTAGAACTAGCAAGATAGAAGCTAGAACCGGATGTATACAAGCTAGAACTAACGTAGAAGAAAGAATTAACAAGTGTGCATGTAAACAACCCTTGTTGGGTTTAGAACTAGTAAAATAGAAGCTAGAACTGGCTGTATACAAGCAAAAACTAGGGTAATAGAAGCTAGAACTAGGGTAGAAGCAAGAATTAATAAGTGTGCATGTAAAAAACCCTTGTTGGGTTTAGAACTAGCAAGATAGAAGCTAGAACCGGCTGTATAGAAGTTATAACTAGGGCAATAGAAACTAGAACTATGGTAGAAGCAAGAATTAACAAGTGTGCATGTAAAAAACCATTGTTGGGTTTAGAACTAGCAAGATAGAAGCTAGAACCGCCTGTATACAAGCTAGAACTAGGGCAATAGAAGCTAGAACTAGAGTAGAAGCAAGAATTAACAAGTGTAGATGTAAAAAATAACAAGTGTGGATGTAAAAAACCCTTGTTGGGTATAGAAATTGTAAGATAGAAGCTAGAACCGGCTGTATACAAGCTAGAACTAGGGTAATATAAGCTAGAACTAACGTAGAAGCAAGAATTAACAAGTGTGCATGTAAAAAACCATTTTTGGATTTAGAACTAGCAAGATAAAAGCTAGAACCGACTTTATACAAGCTAGAACTAGGGTAATAGAAGCTAGAACTAACGTAGAAGAAAGAATTAACAAGTGTGCAAGTAAAAAACCCTTGTTGGGTTTAGAACTAGCAAGATAGAAGCTAGAACTGGCTGTATACAAGCTAGAACTAGAGTAATAGAAGCTAGAACTAACGTAGAAGCAAGAATTAACAAGTGTGCATGTATAAAACCCTTGTTGGGTTTAGAACTAACAAGATAGAAGATAGAACCGGCTGTATACAAGCTAGAACTAGGGTAATAGAATCTAAAACTAACGTAGAAGCAAGAATTAATAAGTGTGCATGTAAAAAACCCTTGTTGGGTTTAGAACTAGCAAGATAGAAGTTAGAACCGGCTGTATAGTAGCTAGAACTAGGGCAATAGAAGCTAGAACTAGGGTAGAAGGAAGAATTAACAAGTGTGCAAGTAAAAACCCTTGTTGGGTTTAGAACTAGCAAGATAGAAGCTAGAACCGGCTGTATAGAAGCTAAAACTAGGGTAATAGAAGCTAGAACTAACGTAGATGAATTAACAAGTGTGCATATAAAAAACCCTTGTTGGAATTAAAACTAACAAGATAGAAGCTAGAATTGGCTGTATACAAGCTAGAACAAGGGTAATAGAAGCTAGAAGCCTAGAACTAACGTAGAAGCAAGAATTAACTAGGGTAATAGAAGCTAGGTTAATTCTTGCTTCTACGTTAGTTCTAGATTCTATTACCCTAGTTCTAGCTTGTATACAACCAGTTCTAGCTTTTATCTTGCTAGTTCTAAACCCAACAAGGGTTTTTTATATGCACACTTGTTAATTCTTGCTTCTACGTTAGTTCTACCTTCTATTACCCTAGTTCTAGCTTGTATACAGCCAGTTCTAGCTTCTATCTTGCTAGTTCTAAACCTAACAAGGGTTTTTTACATGTACACTTGTTAATTCTTGCTTCTACGTTAGTTCTAGCTTCTATTACCCTAGTTCTAGCTCGTATACAGCCGGTTCTAGCTTCTATCTTGCTAGTTCTAAACCAAACAATGGTTTTTTACATGTACACTTGTTAATTCTTGTTTCTACCCTAGTTCTAGCTTCTATTGCCCTACTTCTAGCTTCTATACAGCCGGTTCTAGCTTCTATCTTGCTAGTTCTAAACCCAACAAGGGTTTTTGTCATGCACACTTGTTAATTCTTACTTCTACGTTAGTTTTAGCTTCTATTACCCTAATTCTAGCTGGTATACAGCCGGTTCTAGCTTCTATCTTGCTAGTTCTAAACCCAACAAGGGTTTTTTACATGCACACTTGTTAATTCTTTCTTCTACGTTAGTTCTAGCTTCTATTACCCTAGTTTTAGCTTGTATACAGCCGGTTTTAGCTTCTATCTTACTAGTTCTAAACCCAACAAGGGTTTTTTACATGCACACTTGTTAAATCTTGCTTCTACGTTAGTTCTAGCTTCTATTACTCTAGTTTTAGCTTGTATACAGCCGGTTCTAGCTTCTATCTTGCTAGTTCTAAACCCAACAAGGGTTTTTTACATGCACACTTGTTAATTCTTGCTTCTACCCTAGTTCTAGCTTCTATTGCCCTAGTTCTAGCTTGTATACAGCCGGTTCTAGCTTCTATCTTGTTAGTTCTAAACCTAACAAGAGTTTTTTACATGCACACTTGTTAATTCTTGCTTCTACCCTAGTTCTAGCTTCTATTGCCCTAGTTCTAGCTTGTATATAGTCAGTTCTAGCTTTTATCTTGCTAGTTCTAAACCCAACAAGGGTTTTTTACATGCACACTTGTTAATTCTTACTTCTACGTTAGTTCTAGCTTCTATTGCCCTAGTTCTAGCTTGTATACAGTCAGTTCTAGCTTCTATCTTGCTAGTTCTAAACCCAACAAGGGTTTTTTACATGCACACTTGTTAATTCTTTCATCTACATTAATTCTAGCTTCTATTACCTAGTTCTAGCTTGTATACAGCTGGTTCTAGCTTCTATCTTGCTAGTTCTAAACCCAACAAGGGTTTTTTACATGCACACTTGTTAATTCTTACTTCTACGTTAGTTCTAGCTTCAATTTCCCTAGTTCTAGCTTGTATACATTCAGTTCTAGCTTCTATCTTGCTAGTTCTAAACCCAACAAGGGATTTTTACATGCACACTTGTTAAGTCTTGCTTCTACGTTAGTTCTAGCTTCTATTACCCTAGTTCTAACTTGTATACAGCCAGTTCTAGCTTCTATCTTGCTAGTTCTAAACCCAACAAGGGTTTTTTACATGCACACTTGTTAATTATTGTTTTTACACTAGTTCTAGCTTCTATTGTCCTAGTTCTAGCTTATATACAGGCAGTTCTAGCCCACATCTATGTTAGTTCTAGCTAGTTCTAGCTCTAATTCATCTTAGTTTTAGGCTCTTGGGAACGGAGAAAAACTCCTCCCACCTTCGGCGGAGCCCACAGAGACACCCCGATGACCCCGGTAACCTCTTCCCACCTCCGGCAAGCCTGGACAGCGGCAAAAATCTCCGAACAGCGAAGAACAAACCCGAACGGCGAGAAATTGCACTGCAGAAAATTATAGTTTTGTGCCAACTTCGTACGTACTTTCTGATATCCTCCAATCTCCGTTTCCACCGATTTCTTCTTTGGTGAGTATCCCTACATGTTGCCTATCACCTCTAATTTGTATCACGCTCTAACTCATTCTCTATCTCTCTCGGTAACGTTTGAAACATCGCTCGACGGCAGCAGCGAGTAGAAAATAGCATCGCCGTGCCGACTTCGCGCGTGTTTTACGGCCACCTCCGGTCTCCGTTTTCACTGCTGTCTTCGTCGGTGTGTAGCCCTTTATATTGTCTATCACACGGTATCTTCCTTTTATTTGGGCTCATTTTTTATCTCTCGTTATATTGCTTCGAATATCGCTCGACGGCACCGTGGCAATTTCATTCATAGAGATACATTAATATATTGCTTCGAATATCGCTCGACGGCACCGTGGCAATTTCATTCATAGAGATACATTAATACACATTTTCGTTCTTTCTTAATTACCGTGGCAATTTCATTCATAGAGATACATTAATACACATTTTCGTTCTTTCTTAATTACGGCATTTCTCTCCATTCCCCTTCTACTCTACTTCTCCTTATCTTTTTTTTTTCTTTTTTCCTTTTTTTTCTTCTTTTAGCTAATGGATTAATGCTCTGTGCGTCTCGGCCTGGTAACTAAAAAAACATCCACAACAGAATCGATCACAATTTACAAATACAGAAGCTCATAAGGATAAATCCACAGTCATGTGAGAAATTAAAAACGTAGATATATTGTCAACATGAACCCTCAATTGATCAAAGTCATCTCAAACAAAAAAAGAAAAAGAAAAAGTAATGTCCAATTCTTAACGGGTCACAACAACATCATTGTTTACGGTAAATATCAATCTCAAAAACCAACCTACTCGTAGCATCATCTTTTTAAATTTATCAAAGCATAAAACACCATCTCCATTAACATCATACATTCGGATCATCTCCCTGCACTCCTCAACAGTCTTCAACTACCCGAGCTTTTCGAGTGTTTTCCTTAAGCTCTGCGGTGGCGATCAACGGCGGGGGAGCGGTGGCGATCTACGGTGACGAGGACGGGCGGAGGAGGGGAGGGGAGGCGGCGGCGAACTCGATGGGAGTCTTGGGGGCCTGAGCGGAGGTGGCGACGATGACGACGAGGAGGGTGAGGGCCAGGATGACGAGCTTGAGAAAGCTCTTAGTTTTAGAGAGAGGTGAGAGAGAGAGAGAGAGAGGAGATGAGAGAGAGAGAGAGAGAGAGAGAGAGAGAGAGAGAGGAGATGAGAGAGAGAGATGATATGAGTGCTAGGTCAGAGAGATTGAGGAGAGAGGATAAGGATAATTTGGGGATTTTAGCATAGCTGACATGTAATAATTGATAAAAATGGGCTGCAGTACAAAGTGTCACACTTTAAGTGGCTGATCCACATGGGGGAAACTATGAAGGGCCTCGTCACATGAAATTTCTGCTTTTGGGGCCTGGACACATTTTTCCCTTTAAATTATTTATTTATGTATCAGTTTGTGTTATTCAGACCTTCAATTCCAACTATTCCAATAAAGTCTACTTCTTAAATTTGAAAGTCAAGTGACAATTTTTTAACTTTTTATTAAAATAAGTTTTAATTCATCTCCAAAATTTATAATCTAAATGTTGTATCTTAATGTGCATAATTGTAGTTGATAAACATTGATGTGTTACATAGCAAGTTAACTTTTTTTTTTTAGAGAAAGCAAATTAACTTATATGGAATGAAAATTATTGGAAAATTTAACATCTCCCAAGTTACATTTTTTTTTTGTTATTCTACCACAGAGATAATCTTCAATGATAACATGTAGGGGAGCTAGTATAACATGAAACAAAGTGGCAATTATAGGCAACGGCGGATTGAAATAATTATGAAATAGAAATATTAATTCAGTGAAGTCGAGGATGTAGATATAGGAAACATGAACAAATAATGATATTGTCAGATTCATATTTAATGTACTCTCTAATTACTCTTTCAAATATGGAACTGTCTAATACTGAACCCACTGAACTCCGACAAAGTCATGTAGTAGATGCTATCGAATATAATTAAAATTTCGAAAACAAGTTTTAATTAGAACAGATCATTTGTAATCATGTATTTACCACAATTAATTTATGATAACGATGATAATGAGGTTAATTAACAATAAATTCTTCTGTCAAAACCAACCTAAGAAGGCCAATATTGCACAAACATCACGAAAGAAGCATATTCTTTAAATATGCACTACTAATATTTTTTTTTTCTTACATGGAAGTTGGGGGGAGATTCCAATATGATCAGATGCCATGCCATGCACTGCACGGCAACTGTAAACAGGATATGGTTATTTCAGTACCACCACCTCCAAGATGATAAAAAAGTGGTTTCTTTTTATATAAGGTAGAACTATAGATTACTCCCAGGAAGAGGCATATTCAGATTTAAAAATTATGTTTTAAGAAGTGTTAATTGCGGATATATCTCAGAGTGAATATTTTAGATAACGTTTTTACCAAGAAAAAGATTTTTTTTTTTTTTTTGATCAAATAGACAACCTGAAGTTAAATTCAACAAAGAAAATTTCAATTAGAGGGTCTATTTGCAACAATAGAACTATAAGGGGACTATCCGCAATTAGTTGATACCACAAGGGGTCCATCTGCGATTAGCCCTCTTAAGAAACAGTCAAAAAAAATTTTGAATTTTTCAGCAAGTTGTTATGTTATATATTGTGTTATGCAATCATTGATTACCATGGTAAGTTTAAGCTAGTACATATACTTGTGCACGAGAAATTTTGGATAATTTTTCTCCCCGTTTTCCTTACGTCTCCTCGGTTTTCCATATGTCTCCTTCTCTATTTTACTTCATCTTCATTTATTCAAATGAAAATAACAAAGTAGACTTTTAATATTACAAATAATGTTATGGGATTCTTTTTTAAATTCAAAAAGGTTCATAATAGTTTCCTGAAAAAATAGCCATGAAAGTGTTAATGTGATGCATATTATAAGTTGATAAATATTGATTAAATATAATACAGCATGTTAACAAATATTTCTATATATGATAATAGTGAGAGAGAGAGAGAGAGTGCGCGCG
>NC_033802.1:33839866-33852791 GCF_001876935.1 Asparagus officinalis | reverse complement strand
TTATCATCATTATAAAAATAATATTTGAGTAATGGAAAAAAGATAATTATTAAGATATTCAATAAAGTAATTTAAAATATGTTAATTTTAAATAAACATATTATATTATGTAATTAATATGATATTATTATAATTCAATTAATTCATATTCACTACATATGTACTAACTTTATATTTATTTTGAACATAAATTATAATTATTGTATTATATTATATTTATTATTTAATAATGGTAAATTTTAATAATGATATATGTTTAACCAAAAATTAATCAAAATTAAAAAAAAATTCAAAATATTAATAATTACGAACTCATAACTTATACTATAGTGATCATCACATGTTAGTACATTTTTATACTCTCATTATCTATTTTATTTGAATAAATATATTAACTAATAATGATTTCTTTATATTAACTCACATGTAATAAAGAATTAATGAATAAGAGCACAAAAGAGTCAAAAAAATTTTAATTTTTTTTACCATTTATTGAATCCTAATCAAGCCGAAAGGAGGTTCACAAAAGCCCAAGAGATCAAGAATAAAGTAGGGTCAGTAAGTTAACAAAGAATCAAATTTTATTGGAAATCAATCAATTAACTAATCGATTAGCCGACTAATTGGTTCGTAACAAAATTAGTTAATGCTGAGATTTATTCTTTAAGCTCAAGGCTAATCCAATGACTTTTGTTGATTGCAGTAGCTACATATAGGGGGTAGAGAGTGAGGATTTTGAGTGTGAAAATTTTTATAAAAACTTTGTATAGAGTGGAAAGTTACTCATAATTTAGAAGACCATCCAAAATTATAAACTTTTATTTATGGTAAATAAATTTCCTCTTCTTTTATTTTCATTCTTCTCTTTTAATGATGACAAAATGAAGATGAAGATTTGCTTCAAAAGTGGCCAACCCATTGGAATGTAAGTTTTCATTTTCTCTTTTTATTTTTTTTATTTTTAGAATTGCATGATTTAGGATTTTATTTTATTGTTATCATATTTGGTAAATTAGACTTATTTCATACTTGTAGTGTAGACTTATTTCATGCTTTTTAGCGTAGATTTACGTATTCTTGCCTTTTTTATTGCTTTTATTTTTTTTCTTGCTCGTATTTTATATTCTTATCTTTCTTTTACGCCTTTTTTTCTTTTGTTCTTATATGAGTACCTAAATTCTTTACAAGATCTAAGATTGTATAAAACCAGTTTAATTTCTTTTATGGTTTATAGATTGCTCTATTTATGCTTAAAATGATCATGCTTAGGATAATCAACTAGAGCACTAAGTGGTAGAAGAAGAATTTGATAATCTATATGCTTAGTTGAAAATTAAAACTAATTTTTCTTTACTTCCACATTTGCCCATAGCATAACTATTAAAGAATTGTATGCTATGAGGATTTTTTAGGATACAGTTGTAATTAATCGAATTTGCGACTCATAAAGGGTAGAACAAAAAATATGGACAAAAAGAATAATTTTTTCTGTATTAATAGTAATAAATTTGTAAACTATTATCATCAGCCTAGGGAATTTCTAGAAAATTACCCCAGAAGACGATGTTTTCTAGAAAAATATGCAAAATTTGAGATGAAATATGCAAAACCAAAAAAATCTAAAGACACGTATGCTAAAAACTTACACTCAATTTATTTGATTATCCTATTTCTGTAGTCTTAATGTTTAGGAAGACATTATCACATATGAAAAAAGTTCTATAAGTTCTGAAAAGAGTACTTCATATATAATATACTAATTTGAATCTAAAGGATTCATACAAATTAAATTCATAAAAGATTAATAATAATTCATCCTAGTTAGTAAAGTGTAAACTAACATTAACTAGATTTAGATAACAAATTTAGACAATTACAAACATATAGGAGTAGCAAAAAACTTTGAACGCCTACATCAATTCTTAATTGGGGTCTTATTAGGGCGCATCTTGGCAGACTCTTAAACTGGGGTAGAATTGAAACCTGTCATGGCCTAGTTATGGACTTGTTTTTTATTTCTAAAAGCTAAGCTATTTGTGGCCCGGTTTTTTTAAGGCTAAATATGTTAGCCCCTATTTCCACTAGGAAAGAACCCTAGAGGGGGTGAATAGGGTTTATGCTAATCTAATCCGATTTAATATAATTAAAACTAATTAATAAATATCCTAGCAAATTAGATATGCAACACTTAATATGCAAGGATATAAAGCTAATGGTGATATAAACACAAAGCAATGTAAACAAGATAGTGGACAATATAAACAAAGAGCAATTGACAATAGCGATAAGAATGTAATGAACACTAAGCACAAATGAAACGCCAAAGCAACCTCGAACAAAAGCAAATGATCATAGAGTTCGGACCTTCTGTCCTACGTCTCCGCTCCCCACTCCCGAGGAGAAATCCACTATCACACCGGGTTTTCGACGCTCACCTGAAAACGTTTACATCTCACACTCGGTTTTCTAGTCCACCGAAAACTTAACAATCAACACTATTGCAATCACACTCTACACCCTCTAAGTGTTGGTCTCTATCCCATATCTCCCTCAAGTGTGTTTGGGTCAGAAATTGTTTTCTTTATTATATAACTCGTTACAACTTTAATCATTACAACAAGTTCAAAAAATATTGGTCTTTTTATAAGACCTTTACACAATAAAAATAAAAATTACAATCTCCTTCAAACAACAATTGGTCTTTTTATAAGACCTTTACACAATAAAAATAAAAATTACAATCTCCTTCAAACAACACACAGATCCTATTTATTACTTTACACAATAAAAATAAAAATTACAATCTCCTTCAAACAACACACAGATCCTATTTATTAGTCTCTACTTGAGTGAGATCTTTATCTATGTCGGGGTTTATCCGTGGACCACCTACGGATTAGATACGGTTGACAGAAAATTAACAGAGCTCCTATTTTACCAAGGGTGTATTCGCTTGAAGCACTAAAATCAACCAAGCAAAATCAGTAGCTTTTCTCGAGATTAAGACCAAGCCTAATCTCAAGGAATGGACGGGGGGAAATACGGGCTCAGATCCTTCGAAAGCCTTCCTCTTTATGCTGAAGTTCGTCAGGATCTGACTTGCTTTCGTCGTAAACTAGTGCTCCTTGACTCCTCAATCCAGCAGCACCTCATCCTCTTGATAATAAATCACCCCACCCCTGAAAGGAGACCCTCATTTCATATTTATAGGCCTTAAAATCGGTTAATTTTGATGAAAATGAGAGATTTGGCTTTATCTTCAGTTAATAACAGCCTACATACGTTTATGGATGATATCCAAACAGTTGAGACACTCTGGAACGAACAAATCCCAAGAAAACAACAAAAGAACTATCGAAAACGCATTTGAGGGTCGAAACTGCGCGACACATGCTGCTGACCTACAGGAGGTGCGGGTCAGCAGCAACTGACCCGCGAGGGGTGTAGGTCAGCACCAGCTGACCCACGCCGACGCGGGTCAGCGCTGGTTGACCCGCGTTGGCTTGGGTTGGCTGATGCTGACCAGCGTTGACATGGGTCAGTTGTCGCTGTCCTGCGTTGGCACGGGAGATCTGGCGTTAGCTAAACTCTTGGTCTTTTCTGATTTTTTGGGACTTGTATTTTCTACCGTTTTGCGTATTTGATCGTCTTGTTGACTTGCACACGTCATTAACTTGCTTCATACGTTCGTTAGCTTCTTTATAGCACTTGGAGTTGACCGACAAGTGCGGCAGGTGCTTGGAGTTGACCGACAAATGCAGCGGGCGCTTGGAGATGACTGATGAGTGCGTGGGCCAATTAGAGGTGGCCAGTAAGTGCACGGGACGCTTGATTTGCCATTCTGGTGGCCGATGAGTGTACGGGCCACTTAGAGCTGGCTAATGAGCATGCAAGCCACTTAGAACCGGCTGATGAGTGAGCGGGCAACTTGGAGGTGGCCGGTGAGTGCACGTGCCAGTCGTTTTGTCGATTTAGTGTCCAATGGATATTTCGGTAGCTTATTGCTACGTCATCAATGGTTCGCCGATTTGCTTCATGCGCTTATCGGTGTCGGATAATCTTCCTTGATTCAGACAATGACGTTTATCGTCTTTTCTCTGTCTCGAGCTGCATACAGGAACCTATAGGCATTTTTAGACGCCTACAGATACCTCTTCCAAAGTGTTTCAGTCTCATTCCTTTATAGAGGTGTCTAAAATACTTTAGATGTGATAGGCCCCACCTTCAGTCGGTGTCAAAGGACCTATAGCTGGCTTCAATTCTTAACTTCTTCAGCCTTCAGCTATTTAGTATTTTGTTGAATAGATAAAGTCCTTCTGACGCTACGTTTATCGTCTGACCATTGTCGAAAATCTTGAATCAAAATTGGTGAGTTGGTTTTGGCTCGTGTCATTGAGTTGACTTTGAACTGATTATCTTCGTCGGGAATTCATATCTGAATCACAATTGAACTCCTTGGATTCATCCTTTAATCCAGAATTTTTCCTTAGCCTTATTTTGGCGAAATCGTTGATGCGTTGACCGGCCTTGACTTTTACTGTAACGCATTGATCAACGTTAACATAGTTTATACTCGTACGTTTGCTGGAGTTTACACAGTTTAAACTCTTAAGGCATTGGAGCATGGCGGTCCTAAATATCGGGGCTACAGGACCAACTATTAAAGCTGATTCATCTGGATATATGGATTTTATCCTGAAGTTGTTGGATCCTCAAGCCACAAGACCAACTAATGAAGCTGATGCGTCAATGACTCTCACACTTATAGGATTTTTGGCAAACCCTCAGCCATCAACGGGTTTGATGAGCCTTTACCGACTATCGTTTGAGTCGGGCTAGCATGCAGATTGTTTAAGTCTGTTCCGCATATAACGTTGTGCTAAGAGAGTTAACTCCCTTAGTGCTACGATATTGAATATGTAGACTTCATCTTTCTCACGGGAATAGACTACCCGACGATATATGTTAGACGTAAACTTAGGATTTTTTAGCAAACCCTCAGCCTTCAACGAATTTGACCTACCTTTACCGACTATCATTCGAGTCAGGCTAGCATATAGATTGTTTAAGTTTGTTCTACATGTAATGTTATGCTAAAAGAGTTAACTCTCTTAGTGCTATGATATTGAATACGTAGACTTCGTCTTTCTTACGGGAATAGACTATCTGGTAACACGTGTTAGGCGCTGACTCATCCTTACTTAGGATTCAGGATAAAAGTCCCAAGACTCAGATTTTGGTGTCTTCTTCAATCAGTGAAAGACTAAACCGGTAACGCGTATTAGGCGTAAGCTTATCTCTATTTAGGAATCAAGATAAAGTTCCCCGTACGTATAAGGCTCGGATTTTGGCGTTATGAATAACAACCTGCCACAATGTTGAATATGTGAGCTTTTGTCCTTTTTACGGCAAAAGACTAACCGACAACGCGTGTTAGGCACTGACTTATCCCTACTTAGTCTTCGGGGTAAAAGTCCCCAGACTCGGATTCTAGTGTCTTCTTCAATCGGTGAAAGACTAAACTGGCAATGTGTGTAGGCGTACGCTTATCTCTATATTTAGGAGACGAGATAAAGTTCCCCGCGTGTGTAAGGCGTGGATTTTGACATTATGAATAACAGCATGCCACAATGTTAAAGATGTGGGATTTTGTCCTTTTTACGGTAAAAGACTAACCGACAACGCGTGTTAGGCGCTGACTTATCCCTACTTAGACTTCAGGATAAAAGTTCCTAGACTCGGATTCTGGTGTCTTTTTCAATCGGTGAAAGACTAAACCGGCAGCGCGTGTTAGACGTAGGCTTATCTTTATATTTAGGAGTCGAGATAAAGTTCCCCGTGTGTGTAAGGTACGGATTTTGACGTTATGAATAACAACCTGCCACAATATTGAATATGTGGGCTTTTGTTCTTTTTATGGCAAAAGACTAACCGGCAACACGTGTTAGGTACTAACTTATCCCTACTTAGGCTTCAGCATAAAAGTCCTTAGACTCAAATTCTGATGTCTTTTTTAATCGGTGAAAGACCAAATCGGCAAAATGTGTTAGGCGTTGACTTATCCCTACTTAGGATTTGAAATAAAATTCCCCCTGCGTGTGAGACACGAATTATGTTGTTATCAATAATAACTTGCCACAATGTCGAATATGTGGGTTTTTGTTCTTTTTATGGTCAAAGACTAATCGGCAACGCGTGATAGGTGCTAACTTTCGGTGTTGGAATGTGGTGTCTTTTCTTGGGTCAAAGACGAACCCGGCACTAGAGAGAGAACTTTATATTCTATCTCCGTCGGAGAAGAATATTTTTATATTCTATCTCCGGGCCTTCTCTTGGGGAAGAAGTGAACCCGATATCAGGGAGGAAAAATTTTATATTTTATCTCCGGTTGCAAAAGAAACTCAAATTGGGATCTTCACTTTGAGAATCTGCGAGGTGAAACTAAGAGTGGGATCTCCACTCCGAGAATCAAAAAGATTCAGATAACCCTAACTTTTATAGGATTGGTTATCTGACTTGAAGACGAGTTTTCGACTTCAGCCTAACTTTTATAGGATTGACTGAAGGGAAAAGGATGAGAGCTTTTCATTTATCAAAAAGGAATCCCAGCTTTGGCCATAACCGTTCGATGGTTTTGATCGAGAGGGCATACTGAGACGATCCTAACTTTTATAGGTTTGGTTATTCAAGTGGGGTAGAGGTCTTTTGTTTATCGAAAGGAAAATCCAATTTAAAAGTGAGCCTCTCATTCATTGAAGGAATCGAGAGGGGAATTTGGCTTTGGTTATGGTCCTAACTATAGGAAGGTTTGATCGAAAGAGGAGTTTGAGATGACCCTAACTTTTATAGGTTTGGTCATTTAATTTGTGGATCTCTCGTTCATTGAAGGAATCGAGAAGGGATTTTAGCTGTGGTTGTGGTCCTAACTATAGGAAGGTTTGACTAAATAAACAATGAGAGTGGGAGTACAAATTACAGTGGGAGTGTTGATTTGTACAAATCACTCGAAGGGAGTTCCTGGTATTAAGTGACAAGTACTTAACACGAAGGGGTTTGACAATTGTCAATAATCAGGAGATTAAAATTCCGAGTACTATGTTTGGACTCTAACAATGGGAGTGTTGAGTGCAAGTTTGAGTGAGAGTTTCTTATTCATCACCTTCTTGTAGTGATCGGGTTATCCCTAAGAATACACTATATAGAATTATTTCGGGAACTTCTCATTACATCCACCCCCAGCTTCCTTTACGAAACGGGGTCTAACCTTGTACTTAGTTGGATGACCGGGTTATCCTTAGGAATACCAGGTATGGCGCTCTCTAGGAACTTCCCGTGAAAGAAAGAAAATAGTTTAGACTCGTTTATCTATTGGAGTATGCAGGAAGCAGTTTAACCTCATGCACCTGTTAGAGAAATGAGAAGCAGTTTATACTCGTATACTCTTTGGAGTGTCATTCGGCTTAATTTAGCATTATAACGCCAGTTTCAATCAAGGTTTGGATACTATTTTTTAGAGCAAAGCAAGCCTTGATAGGATGAAGGACCCTTCTGTGGTATGCACAGTACTTTAGATCCAAAGTATTGTCAGCTTCCTCTTGATCTGCGATAGGTGGTACTTTGATCTTGTTGTTTTCAAGGAGGGACTCGAAAATGGCTGGAACATCTTCGTCCTTGAAGGAGTACTCTTTTTGGAGTCTTGAATCTGAAGTCTTTTGTTATCTTCGGGATTATTGTTGTGTTGTCTGATTAACGTCAACAACTGCTACAGGTGCCTTCCCCTTACCACGGGAGACAAAGCTCAAGTTCGGAGGGTTAGCCGTCAGTTGGCTGCTTTTAGCTTTCTTCCTTCTAAGAAAGCATTCAGCCCGCTCTCCGTGCACCTTCAACTCTTTCCAGGTATTAGACGGTGCTACTCCCATAACTTCCAACATGTCCAAAGAGAGGTTGTTGTCACAGATTTAGAGGATGAAGTCCTCTGTGATCGGATCTCGGCAGTTCATCGCCTTATTCTGGAAACGCTTGATGAAGTCATCGACCATCTTGTCGTATTTGTGTTTCTCATCAAAGAGTGTCTTGATTGACACTCGGCATCATCATCAAAGAAGTGAGCGAGGAACAGGTTCTCCAGGTCGTCCTAGCTGTTGATGCTTCCAGGCTTGAGATGGCAGTACAAATCGAAGGCGGGCCCGCGAAGGGTGACAATGAATGACTGATTCATCAATGATTCATTTCCGGAGATTATACCCAAGTGGGACTTGAAGTAGATCAGGTACTGAGTGGGCGAACCCTTCCCGTCAAACGGCATGAAGTTAATCGAAGTATTTGTCTAGACACTCTTTGATGATGTTTAACAAACAATTTACTACTAATGTTGTTTGTCTAGTATTTGTGTTTTCTTATTTATTATAGACAAACAACGTAGTTGGAGGATGGATGGAATAGCGCTTCAACGACGATATCAAATAGAGGTTGGCGGAATTGTGGAGTGAAGCAACATACAATTCAAGTTAAAGATCAAGTTCAAGCTTCATCCGCAACGTGTACCAAGTTGAGCTCAATGAAGATCAAGATCAAGCTTGGGTAATTTAGTTTAGGATTTATATTATGTGTGTTAAGTACGTTAAGCTCAATATCTATACACACACATTTATTGGTTTCTTCGTATATATATAGTTATATATATATATATACACAAGTTTTGGTTTCTATGCATATATATATAGTTTTATATATATACATACATAGTTTTGAGTTTTCATGTTTATAAATAAGAAATCACATGTTTCATATTTACTATTGTGTTTTGGTATTTATTGCATAGAATATGCAATTTTGTGAAAATATTATTTTCTCAGTTTTTGGACTTAACAGTAATCATAGACATACTTTATTAAGTCTATATAATCATTGTGCAAAGTTTCAAAACAAGGTTTAACCAAAATGTCAAAATTCACATGTTTCCATTTTCGTGTTTTGGACTATTTTGCAAAATGATGATTTTTCACAAATGGGAAATGCAATTTGAAAAATTCTTTTTGTAACATGTTTGTTTTCATGTTTATATACATTTTCTAAAGTTTCATATTTTTTAGACTTTATTTGTTATTTTTAACAATTTTCCAAAAGTCAAAAGAATCTGTTTTTAAAACCTGTCAATATGCATATATCAGATTTCGGTCGACCGCACCGGTCGACCGCTCAATTTGTTCTATCGATATTAGGCTCCAGAGAGTTCGTCGGTCGACCGCCGCGGTCGACCGAGAGCTTCCTTCGGTCGACCGCACCGGTCGACCGGATAAGTCAGCTTTTGTTTTTCTCGTTTTGACGACCGGAAATTCGGTCGGTCGACCGCCAATAGAGCCGTTGTCTCCTAACGGCTATTTCTGAGCTGATTTTTCTGGGGCTGTTTTGTCATTTGGTTTGGGGTTTTTGTTGATATCTTGAGTGGGTATAAATACCCCATTGCTGATCTCTTTTCAGCATAATCCAAGAAGTTTTTAAAACAAGTTTTAAACAAGGGCTTAAGTGTGTTTAAGGGTTTGTTTTGTTTGTGAAGAAGTTTTCACAAGTGGAGGAGATCATCTTCTTGTTTGGGCTCCAATCTCCATCTCTCCATCTTGTCTTCCATTGAGAAGTTTTCTAAAATCTACTCTAGCTTTCATTTATTATTTGTCAATTATCATTTCTATTAAAGCTAGTTTTATATTGAGTTTAGATTTGATTTCACTCATTGTTACACACACCCACTTTGAGCTTATTGTATTTGCATTCATAATATATTAGTAGGTCCAACACTTAGTGGGTGTAGAGTGGGATTACAATAGTGTGTTGATTGTAAAGTTTTCGGTTAACTAAAAAACCGAGTGTGAGGTGTAAACGTTATTCGGGTGAACGTAGAAAACCCGGTTGATAGTGGATTTCTCCTCGGGAGTGGGGAGCGGAGATGTAGGACGGAAGGTCCGAACTCCGTGATCATTTGATTGTGTTTGAGTGTGCTTTGGCGTTTATTTATATTTGTGCTCATTGCTCATATCGCCATTGTCTCATCATATCATCCTCTATCTTGTTTCATATTGTTTACCCTTGTGTTAGTTTATATATCCTTGCATATATATTTCATCATATAGGATATATCTCATTGTTTACATTGCTTATCCTAGCTCATATATCTTGTGGTATTTCATACTTGCTAGGATAACTCGTTAATTAGTTTTTAATTGGCATTTAATCGGATTAGATTAGCATAAGACCCTAATCACCCCCCCTCTAGGGTCTAACATGATAGTCCCTACATCTAGTAGTCCCTGCGCGTAACCGAGTTAGACGATACAATACGAGGGGGTCAGAACTAGAAGGTCGAGTCGACTTTTCCTTGTCAACCATATTAACCGTGACTTCTGGAAGTTCGTCACCTTGAACAACCGATCGTTTCTTGTAGAAACGCTTTAGATTGGACTTAGCCATTCCGTCAGAGATCCTCTCGACTACCGAGACCCTCTACGGAGCGGTCTTAGGGCAGCTACACAATGATAATACTACCCTAATAAGTTTGACACACGGATAATGAATGTCCATCTCCTGGGTATCCATCTTTCGAGATCTGTTCGTACCCCCAGCCCGATAGTACAACTCATCGGCATGATGACCGGGGCAATCTACCACGTATCGGCACGACTTCTCAGGTATAACGTCGTCGTCTGACGAACACATTCCCTTCTGAGGACTTGCTGCCTTGATGGCGTTCTCAAGAGTCACACGTTTAGAGCCACGCTTTCATGAGCGCGGGACCTCAACGGACTCTTGGGCACTGACTTGCAGTCCGAGGCGGTCGATTATGGGAGTTTCCTCTTTACGAGAAGCCTCAGACTTGTTATAAGGGTGAGTGTGACCCCCAGCTCGATGAGTTGCTCGGGGTTCAGTCACCGGACCCAAGCGCTCTTTGATTAAAATTTTACCTTGATCTTTGTACAAAGGACCCAGACGATCCGCCATTGGCTTCTTGCTTTTGAAAAAGTCTACACTATCGTGAGGCTTCACTGGAAGTATTGAATCAATCAGAGTAGGGGCAGAACTCGACGAATTAGAAAATCTTGTGCAGAGTGTCTCCTGTCTCGGCCCTGACGCGGGTCAGGACTTGGTGACCTGCGGTTGTGCGGGTCACTTAGGGATGACCCACGGCTGGCAGGGCCGCTTTGGGGTAACCCACGGCTGGGAGGATCACTTCGGGGTGATCCGCAGTTGGGCCGGTCACCTAGGTATGACTTACGTTTTTTATCTTTTTGGCCGTTATTTCGTACTTTGGCCTCCAAGTTTGATGTAGTCTTGGTTGTTTCTTGGCTATGTCCTTCTTCTGTATCTTTTATGCCTTTTGCACAAGAATTCACGCGTGCACAAGCAATACGTAGCACTTCTGAATTCGCTCCTCAAGAGTTAAACGGATCCTTTTAACTTAGATCCATTCACTTGTTGATGATTTGGAGGAGGGGGCGTTTGCTCGTTGTTGGGGCACTTGGTGTTCCCTGAATTTCAGATCTGTCCTGTAACAGATCCCAACCACTAGCTCCAAAACCTTAGCGAGTTGGCACACGAGGTGTTGACATTGCCTTTGACGTGCTCTCTTTGATAGGATTGGCGCGGCTTCAGCGGCTATCTCCTTGATTGAGGAGGAGTCCATATTTGTAGATCCGGCCTTGTTGGAGGCCGGAGGGCTGTTGCAAGGCGTGATTGCAGTAGCAACGGAGGCGTTGATCTTCTTACGCTTGCGAGAGGAGGAGAATCTAGAGGAGGAGGACGGTAGATATTCCTCGAACTTGGACTGGTCGAACTCGTACTCAACCTCTACGTCAACCAGGATCCGGATCTGAGGTTGCGACACATCAGCCTTCACAGAAAGGCTATTGGCTCCCACTATGGTCGCCAGCATGTTTGAGTCAAAAATTATTTTCTTCATTGTATAACTCGTTACAACTTTAATCATTACAACAAGTTCAAAAAAGATTGGTCTTTTTATAAGACCTTTACACAATGAAAATAAAAATTATAATCTCCTTCAAACAACACACAGATTCTATTTATTAGTCTCTGCTTGAGTGAGATCTTTACCTATACCGGGATTTATCCGTAGACCGCCTACGGATCGGATCCGGTTGATAGAAAATTAACAGAGCTCCTACTTTACCAAGGAAGTATTCGCTTGTGTTTGGGTTAGAAATTGTTGTTTTTATTGTCATCGAATCTATTACAATTTTAGTCGTTACAATAAACTCAAATAAATAATAAGTCAATCTTTTTATAAGATCTTCTTACATAATGAAAATATAAGATTACAATTCCTTCAAATAACAAACAACAGATGTTTATCGCCTGTTGTTTACGTGAGATCTTTGCTTGTGCCGGGGATGTTGATATATGTGGACCGTCGCGGATCAGATCCGGTTGACAGATTAAAAATCAAAGCTCCTACTTCACGAATGAAGTATTCGCTGAAGTGGTAATCCTAACCAAGAGAGATTACGACTCTTCTTAGATTTAAGACTAAGCTTAAATCCGGAGGAATATGGGGGAAAGGGGTTTTAGATCTCTCGAACTCTCTTTTTGTTTATGGAGAAACTTCGCCAAGATTATTCCTCTGAAATTTGTGGCTCCACTCTTAATTTTGACAGTACCTCGCCCTTTTGATGTCCTCCTCTGAAATGAGCCCCCTAGGCCTGTATTTATAGGCTTCGGTTAGGGGCTTTTCTGATAAGAACGATAGATTTGGCCTTATCCTCAGTTGAAAACCGCCTAACCATGTGTAGAAATGATATCAAGTCAGTTGGGAACCTCTAAAATAGATAAATTTCGTGGAAACCTACCAAAACCGAAAAATGTTTTCGGATCGAAACTAGCCGAACCACTATTTGGTGGCTCGGCATTGGCCGGGCCA
>NC_033802.1:33833024-33839856 GCF_001876935.1 Asparagus officinalis | reverse complement strand
TGGCCGAGTCGTTTTGACACGACTCGGCCGCCAGGGGCTTTCTTGGTTTTTGGATTTTGACTTGTTCTGTCGTTATGCGTATGTCATCGTTTCGCTGACTGGTACGCTTCTTCGATTCACTTCGTGTGTTTTGTGAATGTGCGGATTGCTTGACGGTGGCCAACGGACGTATAGGTCACTTGGTACGCTGTTTTGGTGGCTGATGAGCACGTAGGCCACTTGAAACTGGTTGATGAGTGCACGTACCAATTGGAGGTGGCCAGTGAGTGCACAGGATGTTTGGTTTGCTGTTCCGATGGTTGATGAACGTACGGGCCGCTTGGTGGTGACCGATGAGCACGCGGGCCACTTGGCGGTGACCGGTGAGCGAGAAGGCCACTTGATTTTCCATTCTGGTGGTCAATGAGCATACGGGTCACTTTATAGTGGCCGGTGAGCACGTGGGCCACTTGGCGCTGATTGACGAGTGCGCGGGCCACTTAGAGGTGGTCAAAGAGCGCACGGGTCACTTGGTTCACTGATTCACTTCATGTGCTTGTCGGTGTCAGATGATCCTCTTTGACTCAGATAATCCCCTTCAACTTGGATAATGGCGTTCATCGCCTTCTCTTTATCTCGAGCTGTGTACGGACACCTATAGGCATTTTTAGACGCCTACAGATACCCCCTCCAAAGTATTTCAGCCTCATTCCTTTATAAAGGAGTCTGGAATACTTTGGATGTGATAGGTCCCACCTTCAATCTGTGTCAAAGGACCTGTAGTTGGCTTTAATTCTTGATTTCTTTAGCCTTCCTTCTATTTAGTGTTTTGTCAAATAGATAAAGTTCTTCCGGTGCCATGTTTATCATCTGACCATTGTCGAAATCTTAAACTGAAGTTGATGCGTAAGTTTCTAAACTTAGCTCTTGTCATTGAGTTAAGTTTGAACTGATTATCTTCGTCGGGAAAATATATATGAATGTGATTAAACTCCCTCGAATCATCCTCTAACACGGAATCTTTCCTTAGCCTTATTTTGGCGAAATCATCGACGCGTTGACCGACATCGACCTTTGCATTGACCGGTGTTAACCTTTACTGTAACGCGCTGACCTACGTTAATATAGTTTATACTCGTACGTTTTCTGGAGTTTACACAGTTTAAGCTCTTAAGGTATTGGAGCATAACGGTCCCAAATGTTGGGGCTGCAGGACCAACTATTAAAGCTGATTCATATGTATGTATGGATCTTATTCTAAAGTTGTTGGATGCTCAAGTCACGAGACCAACTAATGGGGATAGTGCTTCAATGACTCTCACATTTATAGGATTTTTAGCAAACTTTCAGTCATCAATGGGTTTGATAAGCCTTTACTGACTACCGTTTGATTCGGGCTAGCATGCGAATTGTTTAAGTTCGTTCCATATGTAACGTTGTGCTAAGAGAGTTAAATCTATTAGTGCTACGATATTAAATACATAGACTTCATCTTTCTTACGGGAATAGACTACCCGACGACGTGTGTTAGACTTAGACTTAGAATTTTTGGCCAATCCTCAACCATCAATGGGTTGATGAGCCTTTACCGACTACGTTTGTATCGGGCTTGCATGCGTATTGTTTAAGTCCGTTCCGCATGTAACATTGTGTTAAAAGAGTTAACTCTCTTAGTACTATGATATTGAATACCTAGACTTCATCTTTCTTATGGGAATAAACTATCCGGTAACACGTGTTAGGCATTGACTCATCCTTACTTAGGATTCAGGATAAAAGTCCCCATACTCGGATTCTGGTGTCTCCTTTAATCGGTAAAAGACTAAACCGACAACGCGTGTTAGGCATTGCCTTTTTCCTACTTAGGATTCGGGATAAAATTCCCTATACGTGTGAGGCATGGATTATGGTGTTATTAATAATAACCTGCCATAATGTCGAATATGTAGGCTTTTGTCTTTTTACGGTGAAAGACTAACCGGTAACGCATGTTAGGCGCTGACTTATTCCTACTTAGGCTTTAGGATAAAAGTCCCCAGACTCAGAATCTAGTGTCTTCTTCAATCGGTGAAAGACTAAATTGGTAATGCATGTTAGGCGTAGGCTTATCTCTATATTTATGAGTCGAGATAAAGTTCCCTGCACATGTAAGACGCGGATTTTGGCGTTATGAATAACAACCTACCACAATATTGAATATGTGGGCTTTTGTCCTTTTTACGGTAAAATACTAACCGGTAATGCATGTTAGGTGTTGACATATCCCTACTTAGGCTTCGGGATAAAATTCCCCAGACTCGGATTCTGGTATCTTCTTCAATCAGTGAAAGACTAAACCGGTAATGCGTATTAGGCGTTGACTTATCCCTACTTAGGATTCGGGATGAAATTCCTCATGCGTGTGAGGCATGTACTATGGTGTTATTAATAACAACCTACCACAATGTCGAATATGTGGGCTTTTGTCTTTTTTATGGTCAAAAACTAACAGGCAACACATGTTAGGCGCTGACTTATCCCTACTTAGGCTTCAGGATAAAAGTTCCCAGACTCGAATTCTGGTGTATTCTTCAATCAGTAAAAGACTAAACCGGCAACGCATGTTAGGCGTAGATTTATCTCTATTTAGGAGTTGAGATAAAGTTCCCTACGCGTGTAAGGCGCGAATTTGATGTTATGAATAACAACCTGCCACAATGTCGAATATGTGGGCTTTTATCTTTTTTACGATAAAAGACTAACCGACAACGCGTGTTAGGCGCTGACTTATCCCTTCTTAGGTTTCGGGACAAAATTCCTCAGACTTGGATTCTGGTGTCTTTTTAATCGATGAAACACTAAACCTGCAATACGTGTTAGGCGCTGACTTATCTCTACTTAGGCTTCGGGATAAAAGTCCCCGCGCGTGTGAAGCATGGATTTTAGAGTTATAATGTTGAAATATTGTATCTTCTCTTGGAGTAAAGACGAATCCGATGTGGGAGAGGAAGAATTTTATATTCTATCTCCCAAAGCTAAAGAGAAAGAATTTTATATTCTATCTCCAGTTACCAAAGGAACTCAAAGTGGGATCTCTACTTCCAGAATCCGGAAAGATGAAACTAAGAGTGGGATCTCCACTCTGAGAATCAAAAAGATTCGGATAATTCTAACTGTCGGAAGGTTTGATTACCGAACTAAAAGTGGGTTTCCGTTTGTCGAGAGTGAATTACGATTTTGGCTCTAACTGTAGGAAGGTTTAACCAAGTGGGAGGTTTGAGATGACCCTAACTGTAAGAAGGTTTGATCCCTCGATTTGAAAGTGGACCTCTCATTCATGGAAGGAATCGAGAGGAGATTTTGGTTGTGGCCCTAACTGTAGGAAGGTTTGACCAAGTGGGAGGTTTGAGATGATCCTAACTGTAAGAAAGTTTGATCGCTCGATTTAAAAGTGGACCTCTCGTTCATGGAAGGAATCAAGAGGAGATTTTGGTTATGACCCTAACTGTAGGAGGTTTGACCAGGTAGACAGTAGGAGTGGGGGTACAAATCATAGTAGGATGTTGACTCGTACAAATCACTCGAAGGGAGTTCCTGGTATTAAGTGACAAATACTTAACACAGAGGGGTTTGATAATCATTAATAATCAGGATATTAAAATTTCAAGTACTATATCCAAACTTTAACAATGGGAATAGTGAGTGCACAGACGCATCGAAAATTTAAGTGGATTAGACTAGAAAGAATTGTATTGGTCCTACTGTTAATTGATTTGATCAGTGAGGGATTTTGTGGTGGAAAACCATGAATCATCAAGCACTCCACAATTAAACCGTAGGAGTTTCGCAAGGGAAGATTGATCTAATGAAGTGATCGAATCTCATCTCAGCAAAAGGGTGCTTGGAAGATTACAGAAGGAGTTGGTGAAATTGATCCCGGAAGTGGGATGCGTTTCACCCTTGGAAACATTCAGAGTCCGAGTGGGAGTTTCTCATTTATCACTTCTTTATAGTGACCGGGTTATCCCTAAGAATACACCATATATCATTCTTCTAGGAACTTCCCGTTACATGAATCATCTACCCCCAGCTTCCTTTGTAAAACCGGTTCTAACATTGTACTTAGTTGGATGACCAGGTTATCTTTAAGAATACTAGGTATGACACTCTCCAGGAACTTCCCGTGAAAGAAAGGAAACAGTTTAGACTCATATACTTGTTGGAGTATTGAGAAGCAGTTTATACTCGTATACTCTTTGGAGTGTCGGAAGGAGCAGTTTATACTCTTGAGAAGCAGTTTATACTCGTATACTCTTTGGAGTGTCGGAAGGAGCAGTTTATACTCTTATACTTATCGGAGTCTTCATTCGATACTCGTATACTCTTTGGAGTGTCGGAAGGAGCAGTTTATACTCTTATACTTATCGGAGTCTTCATTCGACTTTATTGAGCGTTATGACGCCGGCTTCTACCAATGTTTGGATGCTATTCTTGAGAACAAAGCAAGCATTGGTAGGATGAAGGATCCTCCTGTGGTACGCACAATACTTCAGATCCGCGGAATTGTTAGCTTCCTCCTGATCTGCGATAGGTGGTAGCTTGATCTTATTATTTTTAAGGAGGGACTCAAAAATGACTGGAACATCTTCGTCAATGAAGGAGTACTCTTTTTGGAGTCTTGGATCCGAAGTCTTTTGCTATCTTCGGGGTTGTTATTACGACGTCTGATTAACATCAACAACTGGTGCAGGTGCCTTCCCCTTACCACGGGAGGCAAAGTTCGAGTTTAGAGGATTAGCCGTCGGTTGACTCCTCTCGACCTTCTTCCTTCTGAGGAAGCATTCGGCCCACTCTCCGTGTATCTTTAACTCTTTCTAGGTATTGGAGGGTGCTACTCCCATAACTTCCAACACATCCAAAGAGAGGTTGTTGTGACAGGTTTGAAGGATGAAGTCCTCTGTGATCAGATCTCGGTAGTTCATTGCCTTATTCAGGAAGTGCTTAACGAAGTCATCAACTGTCTCGTCGTCTTCTTGTTTCTCATCAAAGAGTGTCCTGATAGACACCTTGGCATCATTATCAATGAAGTGAGCGAGTAATAGGCTCTCCAGGTCTTCCTAGTTGTTGATACTTCCGAGTTTGAGACGGCGGTACCAATCAAAGGCAGGTCTGTGAAGGATGCCAACGAATGACTGAACCATCAGGGCTTCATTGCCAGATATTATATCCAAGTGGGACTTAAAGTAGATCAGATGCTGAGTGGGCGAGCCCTTCCCGTCGAACGGCATGAAGTTGATCAGGTTGAACTTTACCGAGTATGGGATCGAATCTCATTCTCTTGGGTAAGGACACGGAATACCGGTCTTCTTCATCTCTCGAATAGACATTAGAGCGTTGATTTTGCTCTCGAGACCATTCATCTTCTAGTCCTCGTCTATATCATGTTTTGGTTGATTTCTAAGAGGAGCAACGTGGCCACCCCCAGCATTATCATCTTTGGTGGGACCACCCCCAGCGTCGTTACCTTTAGTGGGGCCACCCCCAATATTTTGATCAATGGGAGGATTATCTGCATCAAGGTATTCGTCCATGTCTGAATCATCACCTATCCGGTAGGCATTATTGTAACGACTAGATTCACCAATTTGATTAAACAATGCCCAAATATGTTGGTCATGCTCTTCCCTTATCTGCTGCATAGTCATTTTTATTTTAATTTTGAATGCTTCTTTCTGCTTGGCTAGAGCATTCTCAACCATTTTGGCAACTTCTTTGGTGTTAATGATAAACACTTCGCGAGATTGTCCTGGACTAGATATCATTTTGTCAGAAGCGACTGTAGAGTTAGCATCTGACGCTTCATCATCCGAGGATAATCCCCTCTGCATTCTCTGATAATCCCTACGTCTATACACGTAGCCGAGTTAGACGATGTGATACGAGCGGGTCAGAACTAGAAGGTCGAGCCGATTTTCCCTTATCAGCCATGTTAATTATGACTTCTAAAAGTTTGTCATCTTGAACAGCTGATCGTTTCTTACGGAGACGCTTTGGTTTGGACATAGCCTTTCCATTACAGATTCTCTCGAATATTGAGACCCTCTGTGGAGCGGTCTTGGGGCAGCTACACGCTGATAATACTTCCCTGATAATCTTGGTACACGAACAATGAGAGTCCTTTCTCGGGTACTTCTCTTCCGAGACTTGTTCATACCCCCCAGCCCGATAGTACAACTCATCGGCATGATGATCGGAGCAATCTATCGCATGTTGGCATGGCTTCCTAGGTATAACATTATCGTCTGACGAACACGTTTCCTTCTGAGGACTTGTTACCTTGATGATGTTCTCAAGGGTCACATGTTTGGAGTCACGCTTTCGTGAGCACGGGACCTTAATGGGCTCTTGGACACTGACTCACAGTCCAAGGAGGTCAATTACAGGAGTTTTCCCATTATAGAAAGGCTTCGACTTGTTGTGACAGCATGTGCGACCCCTAGTTTGATGAGTTGCTCGGGGTTCAGTCACTGGACCCAAGCTTTCTTTGATTGGAACTTTGCCTCGATCCTCGGGCAAAGGACCCGAGCGATCCATCATCCTTATCTTGAATCGGGATAAGTCCAGGCTGCCACGGGGCCCTACCGGAGGTGTGTGATTTATCGGGATAGAAACAGGGGCTGTCAGAGGCTTAAACGGGACTGTGGGAGGTGAACCGGGTGCGAACCGAACCAAACCAGGTGCGAACCGAACCAAACTAGGTGCGAACCGAACCAAACTGAACCGGGCCGGCGTGAATCGCAACACACTTGGTGGCTCAGGCTTGACCGAGCCACCATTTGGCAAGCTTTCGGTTGCCTTGGGTGCCGAGGACCAT
>NC_033802.1:33831211-33832999 GCF_001876935.1 Asparagus officinalis | reverse complement strand
TTGGTGGTTCGGTTTTGGCTGAGCCACCAATGGTGGTTCGCGTATTCTGGCAGTTTCGGCCGCTGTTTGACTTTTTGTCAACGCCGTTTCGAACTTTGATTTTCAAACTTAGCGTGGTTTCGGTGGCTTCTTGATTACCTCTTTTTGCTTCAACTTCTATGCTTCTTGCATGAGAATCCATGTGTGCGCAATCAAGGTGCGGCGCTTCCGAATACGCTCCTTGAGGGTTGAGCGGATCCGTTGGACTTGGATCCATTCATTCACTGTTGGTTTGGAGGAGAGGACATATGTTTGCTACTGGGGCACTCGGTACTTTCTGAGTTTCAGATCCGCCTCATAGCAGATCCTGTCAACAGGCTCCAAAACCTTGGCGAGTCAGCACGCGAGGCGTTGGCGTTGCCTTTGGCGTGCTCTCTTTGATAAAGTGGGTGTGCCGCCAGCGGCTATTTCCTTGATTAAGGAGGAGTTCAGAGCTGCAGATCCGGCTTTGTTGGAGGTCGTAGGGGTGTTGCAAGAAGAGATGGCAGCAGCAACAAGGGCCTTGATCTTCCTGCGCTTACGAGGGGTGGAGGATCTGGAGGACGACGACGACAAATACTCCTCGAATTTCTATTGGTCGAACTGATACTCGACCTCCTCGTCAACCAGAATCCGGATCCATGGTTACGGCACGATAGATTCAGTAGCGAAGCTATTGGTTCCCACTATGGTCGCCAATGTGTTTGGGTCAGAAATTATTGTTTTTATTGCATCGAATCTATTACAACTTTAGCCGTTATAATAAACTCAAATGAATAAAAAGTCGATCTTTTTATAAGATCTTCTTATACAATGAAAATATAAGATTACAATTCCTTCAAACAACACACAACAGATGTTTATCACTTGTTGTTTGCGTGGGATCTTTGCTTGTGTCGAGGACATTAATATCTATGGACCGTCACGAATCAGATCCGGTTGGCAGATTGAAAATCAAAGCTCCTACTTCATGAAGGAAGTATTCGCTGAAGTGGTAATCCTAACCCAGCGAGATTACAACTCTTCTCAGGATTTAAGACCAAGCTTAAATCCAGAGGAATATAGCTGATCTCTCGAACTCTCTTTTTGTTTATGGAGAAACTTCGCCAAGATCTGCTAACTCTCTGAAATTCATGGCTCCACTCTCAATTTTGACAGCACCTCGCCCTCTTGATGTCCTCCTCTGAAATGAACCCCTAGGCCTGTATTTATAGGCTTCGATTGGGGGGTTTTCTGATAAGAACGATGGATTTGGCCTTATCCTAAGTTGACAACCACCTAACCATGTGTAGAGATGATATCAAGTTAGTTGAGAACCTATAAAATAGATGAATCCCGTGAAAACCCGTCGAAACCGAAAAAGAGTGTTTTCGGATCAAAACTGGCCGAACCACTGTTTGGTGGCTCGGTCTTGGCCAGGCCACCAAATGGTGTCTCGGCCCATGGCCGAGTCACTGGCCTGGCTGAGTCATTTTGACACGACTCGACCTTTAGGGGCTTTCTCAATTTTTTGGGTTTTGACTTATTCCGTCGTTACGCGTATTTCGTCATTTCACTGACTGGTACACTTCTTCAATTCGCTTCGTGTGTTTTGTGAATGCGTGGATCGCTTGACACTGGCTGACGGGCATATAGGCCACTTGGTATGCTGTTTTGGTGGTCGATGAGCATGCGGGCCGCGAAGCTAGTTGATGAGTGCATGGGCCAATTAGAGGTGGCCAGTGAGCGCACAGGATGCTTGGTTTGCCATTCCGGTGGCTGATGAATGTA
>NC_033802.1:33814904-33831201 GCF_001876935.1 Asparagus officinalis | reverse complement strand
TGAGTACGCGGGCCACTTGGCGGTGCCGGTGAGCAAGAAGGCCACTTGATTTTTCATTCTGGTGGTCAATGAGCATGCGGGTCACTTGGAGGTGGCCGGTGAGCACGTGCGCCACTTGGCGCTGATTGACGAGTGCATGGGCCACTTCGAGGTGGCCGATGAGCGCACAGGCGACTTGGTTCGCTGATTCGCTTCATACGCTTGTTGGTGTAAGATGATCCTCTTTGACTCGGATAATCCCCTTTGACTTGGATAATAGCATTCATCGCCTTCTCTTTATCTCGAGCTGTGTGCGGACACCTATAGGATTTTTAGATGCCTACAGCTTGAAGCCCTGAAATCAACCAAGCGAAATCAAAAGCTCTTCTCGAGATTAAGACCAAGCCTAATCTCAAGGAATGGACGGGGGGGATATAGGTTCAGATCCTTCGCAAGTCTTCCTTTTTATGCTGAAGTTCGCCGAGATCTGACTTGCTTTCGCTGTAAATTCATGCTCCTTGACTCCTCAATCCAGCAGCACCTCGTCCTCTTGATAATTACTCCCCCCCGAAAGGAGGCCCTCATTTCATATTTATAGGACTCAAAATCGGTTAATTTGGATGAGAATGTGAGATTTGGCTTTATCTTCAGTTAATAACAGCCTACACACGTTTATGGATGATATCTAAATAGTTGAGACAATCTGGAATGAACAAATCCTGAGAAAACAGCAAAAGAACCGTCGAAAATGCGTTTGAGGGTCGAAACTGCACGACACGCACTGCTGACACGTAGGGGGCGTGGGTCAGCCACAGCCGCGGGAGCTAACCCGTGCTGACGCGGGTCAGCTATCACTATCCTACGTTAGCGTGGGAGATCTTGCCTTGGTTGAACTCTTAGTGTTTTCCAATTTTTTAGGACTTGTATTTTATGCCGTTTTACGTATTTGATCGTCTTGTTGACTTGCACGCGTCGTTAACTTGCTTTATATGTTCGTTAGCTTCTTTACGGCACTTGGAGTTAACCGACAAGTGCGGCGGGCACTTGGAGTTGACCGACAAGTGCGGCAGGCGCTTGGAGCTGACTGATGAGTGCACGGGCCAATTGAAGTTGGCCGGTGAGCGCACGCGACGCTTGATTCGCCATTTTGATGGCCGATGAGCATATGGGGCATTTGGAGCCGGCTGATGAGTACGCGGGCCACTTGGAGCCGGTTGATGAGTGTGCTGGCCACTTGGAGGTGGCCGGTGAGTGCACGGGCCAGTCATTTTGCCAATTTATTGGCCAATGGTTATTTCGGTAGCTTATTGCTACGTCATCAACGGTTCGCCGATTTGCTTCATGGGCTTATCGGTGTCGGATAATCTTTCTTGATTCGGACAATGACATTCATTGTCTTCTCTCTGTCTCGAGATGCATACAGAAAACTATAGGCATTTTTAGACGCCTACAAAGTGCTCAGATTTAAAATCTCTCCCTAGGCTTTACTATCGACGTCACTCCTCTTAGGACGACCATGTCTCTCACCACACACTCCTCTCGGTGTACAAGTGTATTACAAAGTGTATCCACACAATGAAAGCTCAATACAATAATTTGTTCTCTAATATGGATGAGAACACAATGAAAGCTTACACTCTAAGTCTCAAACCCACAACCCTAAATTATACTATGTATGTAAATACAATAAGCTCAATAGGTTGTGTGTGAACAAAGCCACAACCCTAAATTATACTATGTATGTAAATACAATAAGCTCAATAGGTTGTGTGTGAACAAAGAGTATAATCAAAACAAATCTAAACTCAAATAAATGTGTGAACAAAGAGTATAATCAAAACAAATCTAAACTCAAATAAATTCTAGCTTATGGAAATGAAAATGAAACAATATAAAAAGCTAGATAAAATTTTAGAAAAACTTCTCTATGATGACAAGAGAGAGAGGAAGATGAGTTGAATGCTTAAACATCAAAGGATGATCTCCTCAAGCTTTTGTGAAATTCTCTTCACAAATCAAAACTTGAAAATACTTAAAAGCTTTTTAAACAAACTTAAACAAACATTAAAACCCTTGTAAAACTCTCTTAAACTTGTTTAAAATATTCTCTTAGTTGGTGGGAATGATAAATACAATAGGGTATTTATAACCTCACAACATACCAGCCCAAAGCCAAAGAAAATGAACAAAAACCCAACTAAAAACAAAACTAAAAACTAGTTGTTACTGTGTAATGGTAACATTGGCGGTCGACTACAGTGCCATGGCTAGTCGACTGCAAAAGGCTGAAGAATAGAGAAAAGTCTCTGGACTTCAGGTGGTCGACCACGGCGACCATGGCGGTCGACCGCGAACGGATATATGGCATACACAGGTTTAAAACAGAAATGCTGATTTTTAAACTTGATTTAAAAATAGCAAATAAATTCTAAAAAATATACAACTTTGGGAAAAAATTATAATCATGATATTAAATATGTTACAAAAAGAATTTTTGGAATTGCACTTCCCAAAAGTAAAATCTCCCTATTTTTCAAAACTAGTCCAAAACATGAAAATAAACATACTTGAAATTTGAATTTTTGACTAAACCATGTTTTAAAAATTTATAAAATGATTATATAGACTTAATAAAAGATTTATATAATGACTATTAAGTCTATAAATCAATAACTCAATATTTTCACAAAAATACATGTTTTGCAAATATTCAGAACAATAAACATGATTTCATTGAACTAAATAAACTTGATATTGATGAAATCATATATAAGCATATAAACATGAAACAAATATGTATTTTCCAATTATATTCATTTGTTTCATATTTAAAATTGAAAACTAAAAAACCAAAATGTGTGTATATATATATAACTATGTATATATACATAGAAACCAAATACGGATATGTGTGTATATGATTGAGCTTAAAGTATTGAACACACATAATATAAAACCTAAGCTAAATATATCCAAGTTGTCTTGATCTTCAATAAGCTCTTCTTGGTAAACTTTGTGGATGAAGCTTGACCTTGGATCTTGTCTTGAATTGCATTGGCTTCATACCGATATTCCGCCAACCTCCATTTGATGTGATCGTTATGGCGGAATCCATCCAACCTCCAACTGATTGTTTGTCTAGAATACCTAATAAGAAAACACAAACGCTAGACAAATAATATTAGGGATTGTTTATAAATCATCATCAAAACAAGAAGGCTAACTCTCTCTCTTTTTGATGATGACAAACAATCTACACAAAGAATATCTAAAATATACAATAAAGTATAATACTCATAAATATACTCACAAATCCACTTGTTTCCCCCCCTTTAACAACATTAAAAATGGGGAAAATAAAATAATGAAGAGAGCGAAGACTCCCTCTACCTATAAGTATGGTGAGTATAAAACAAAAATAGGAAAAAGCTCCCACTATCAAAATGCATTATGAAATATATGAAGTACTAAGGCAAACATGTGAGCAAGCAAGATGAAAACATGCTTAAGCAAAGCTCACATACAAAAATATAATAAGGACACATATAGATATGTCAATAAAAAAGTGTGTCTCAATACACAAACATAAAAGCAATGTATAAATAGATTTATGAAAAATAAAAGAATGAAGAACATGAGAATCATGAAAAGAGTTTTCAAATAAAAATGAATCAAACAAATGAATTCATAAATCAAAATTTTAAACCACAATCATATAAAACAAATCAATATCAATTTTTTGACATAAGAAAGGCAAGAGAGGCAACCATATCAAGCTCTTGAGCTTGTCTTAACCCATATAAAGATTTTAGGACCCGGTAACACAATTTGGGCAATAAACACCTAATAAATTCGGGGGTTGCTCAAACACAAAGCTCTCATGACAATCAAAGCCAAAAAATTAAAAACAAGAAAAACAAAAGTCTTAGCTTAAAATTTGTTTTATTTTCAAAATTTTCAAAAACTTGTTTTACAAAACCAAGACATAAAAAAGTGAAAATGCTAAAAATCTTGGTTTTAAACATTAAATTTGTTTTGATACCCAAGTATTCTTGGTACCAAAGGATTTAGGGACATGACTCCTATCATGAAAGCTTAATGCCCTAGGGTTATGATAAATTTTGGGCGCATGTAGTATACTATCACGGTCAAAATAAAAATTATACAAATGACCTTTCCGATTACAATAAGTGCAATGAAAGAGGCCCATTTGATTTTATTGACCATAAACTTGTGTACATGACTTATTTTCAAAAATAGGTTTTTCTTTGAAATTGTTTTGTAAACAGGAAACTCTTCTCAAATCAAAACAAAATTTGGTCAAATGACCAAAACAACCACCAAAATCACATTTGTACACATGGACATGTTTATGATGATTATTATATATGTGTACATGTGTATGTGAAGATGAAGCTTGATGGGATGCACAAGTGTTAATGTTTTAGGATATTGTGGATTTTTGTGCATCATAACAAAATTTGGTAATATGGACTTTTCGACCGCAAATAGAACACTTGTAAATTTTGTTATACATATGTGCATGGTAAGTGTTAGATTTGGAAGATTTAACACGGAACTTTGTACACAAGTCCATAAGCTTGTTATTATTTACAATGCATGATTTTAGTGTAGAATCAAAAGATGATATGCGATCCTTAACATAATTAAATTCATCATTAGGTGCATATGCATTGACACTAGAAGTAGAAAGAGCATGATCATTCTTAAATGAATCAAATTTATTTCTAATGCATTCTACTTCTAGCATCGCATCATTATTAGCATGAGTTAAGCTAGCAATAGATGAATACATGTTATTATTTTCCAAACTTAACAACTCATTTTTTTCTTTTAAAATAGAATTCTCTTTGACAATTACATCAAGTTTGGAACTCATGATCAGATTTCAATTCTACATGCTTGCTTTTAAGATCAATAAAATTATTTTGTAATTTCTTATAGGCATGCATTAATTTTTCAGATGCGCATGCGATATCAAAAATGGATAATTCATTATCGGATTCTGAATCGCTTACCACACTAGGGTTATCCCGTAGTAGACGTGTGCATGATGCTCCACTACCACTTGAAGTCAATTCCACCACAACACGTCGAATCTCCTCCAAGTCTTCTTGATGTGCTTCAAAAAATTTCCAAATCATGTAAGTACTATCAAAATGAGCAAGTTCGTTAGAAATACAAGGTTGAAAATCATTATGCAAGAGTTCTAAAACTATCTTGTTCATTGTAAACATCTTTTTATCATGATTTCTCCACTTGAATTTTTCAAAGTGGGCACAATGTAAACACAATCAATAACTTCCCACAAATCGATAATTTTAGATTGAACAAATATTTTAAATCTAAAGCACCGTTGATCATAAGGGAAGTTTCTATATTTTGGAGCAACATTAGGATCATAGCCTAAACAAGATGCACCATTCATATCTTAGCACAAATATGAGAACAAGGAACTTTGACTCTAGGCGATTAAGCCTCTAATCAAGAGCACCAAGCTATGATACCAAAATAGAGGCCATAAAATCGGTTCTATGTTGGATCATTATCCCCTGATCGACTCTAAATTGGTTGAGAGCATAAATGGATAAGGATTGATCCTCTCTCGGTTCTTGGGTGATTGCCAAACATGCCCTTAAGACTAGACTAATATATAGATCATGTAAAAAGGAGGGGAAAAAATAGGTGTTACATATTCTTGAGAATAAAATAACGTATTGACAATAGGTTATTTACACCATCATATTTTAAATCATTTCAATTTGATATAAGACACCATATGTGTGTGTGTATATATATACATACATACATACATATACATGAACATTAATGTTGAAAATGCAATATATTGAGAATTGAGATTTGACACTTAAGGAAATTGTAAATTTAAGATGGTAATATTTTAAAAGAAAATGGCATGATTTGAACCTGAAAATTTTGCCAAACAGAATTATTTTGATTTTACAAATCATACAAAATTTGCACCCCAAGTACGATGCATTTTCACTTAGAATACATTGTATTTTTTTTCTTTCAAAACATTATATGCATTAAAATTCATAGTTTGCTTATTTTAGAGGATATGATATCAATGGATTCATTTGAACTTAATTAAAAAAAACTTGGTTGTATTGAGTTTCGACTATAAAGAGGGGTCAAAATGCCAAGGAAATCTATTATCAGCCGTAAGCACAAGATATTTTTGCAACACATCTCATCATCCAAATCTGCTTCTAAAATTGATAAGAAAGGTACGAAAAACAATTCTTCTTCATCTAGATCAGTCATGTTGCCTTTAAATGCTATGCAAAATGATGTTGTAGAGGAAATAGCGACAAATTGCGGAGTTACTTTGCATGAGAACTCCATAGCTAAGTTGAAGTCTATAGAAGTTGATAGAGTAGCTTCAGGCTGCAAATAATCTGTGTTGCTAGTACTTTTTTGGAGGTTTTTATATAGTTGTCAATGAAATTTGCATCATGGAATGTGCGTGGTCTAAATGACCCAACTAAAAGAAGTCTGGTCAGGGATTTTATTCTTCGATCTTCTATTGACATCATTGGTATCCAAGAGAGTAAACTCTATAAACCGTCTGCCAGAAAGCTTCGCTCTATGGGTGGGAATAAAATATCACATTGGTGTATCTTAGATTCCTCTGACTCCAAGGGAGGTGTTATTATTGGTTGGTCTAATTCTTTCAACATGATACGTTCGTATGTTGGTATTTTCTCTGCTTCAGTCTTATTGACCCATACGCCATCTAATTGGACTTTCAACTTCACTTCGGTTTATGCTCCCATTGATAGAGAGGATAAGGATGTTTGTTGATGGGAACTCTCCAGATTACGCCAGATTTTTTATGGTCCTTGGGTTATTTGTGGGGATTTCAATGCTACATTATCATCTGAGGAAAGAAATGGTAGAAAATTAAGGCTCTCTTAAAGATATCAACTCCTTCAAAAAATTTGTTTCTTCAAATTATCTTATAGATTTGCCACTATCTGGTCATTCTTTCACTTGGTCCAATAATCGTCATGATCCTGTGTTAGCCATATTGGATAGATTCCTTATTTGTGCAGATTGGGATAAGAAACACCCTTTAAGCTTGAAATACTCCCCTCCTTCTGTTGGCTCTGATCATTTTCCAATCATTCTTGACTGTAGAGGCATTAGACCCAATCCTCCGTTGTTCAAGTTTGAAAAGAGTTGGTTTCACAACAACACTTTTGTTTCTTTCATTGAATCTTCTTGGAAATCGTTTAGATGTCAAGGTACTTCTGTTGATATGTTCATCAAAAAACTTAATCTTCTAAAAAGAAGAATCAAGTGGTGGATGAAAAATGTTTATGGCTCTCTTTTTTCTTGAAAAAAATTCTCTGCTATCCAAAATCCATTCAATTGACTTAATTGAAGAACAAAGATCTTTATCTTTAGCAGAAATAGATGAGAGGAAATCTTATCAATCTTTGTATGCCTCTATCATTCAAGAAGAAGAAACTTATTGGCATCAAGGATCTCGTATCCAATGGTTGAAAGAGGGTGATGCAAACACATCTTTCTTTCATAGAACAGCATCCATTCATAAAAGATCAAATCACATTGTTTCCATTAATCACATGGGTTCAGAAATTACTGATAGTGGGGAAATCTCCAAAGCTTTTCATGATTTTTTTCTCTAATTTTTTTGGACATGAAAACAAGAGCAATATGACAGTTAACTGGAACTTCTTATACCCTTCTAAAAATCAGAACCTTCTAGCTCTGGATGCAGAATTTTCAAAATCTAAAATTAAGCACGCAGTTTTCAGTATGAACCCAAACAAGACTCTAAATCCAGATGGCTTCTCTTTGCTCTTCTATCAATCTTTTTGGGATCTAATCCAACGTGATATTGTGGACCTCATGAGCTGGTTTACCAAGAATCATTCCTCTCTGCATAGGATAAATAGAGTCCTTATCACTCTTATCCCTACAAGTAAAGGAAATTCCTCAGTTAAAGATTATAGGCCAATCAGCCTTATCAACTGCATCTTCAAAATCTTCAAGTAAAGGAAATTCCTCAGTTAAAGATTATAGGCCAATCAGCCTTATCAACTGCATCTTCAAAATCTTCACAAAAGTTTTAGCTAACAGTTAAAGATTATAGGCCAATCAGCCTTATCAACTGCATCTTCAAAATCTTCACAAAAGTTTTAGCTAACAGATTAGCTCCATATATGCATGAATTGGTTGCTCCTACTCAATCAGCTTTCCAATCTGGTAAATCAACCATTGACTCTATACTTGTTGCAAATGAGATGACATATTTTTGCTCAAAAAGGAAAAAAAGAAGTGGCCATGGTTAAGATCGATTTTGCTAAAGCTTTTGATTCTATCAACTGGGATTTCCTTATTAATTTACTTAAAGCTCAAGGTTTTGGTCAAAGATGGTGTTCATGGATTTTCAATATTATTTATTCATCGAACTGTGCTATTCTTGTCAATGGATCTCCTATTAAGTCTTTCAAATGCAAAAGAGGGTTAAAACAAGGAGACCCCTTATCTCCTTTGCTTTTTAATATTATGGTTGATGTCTTGTGCAAGATGATCATCCACAATGTGGAAGAGGGTTTACTATCCAAACTATGCATTAAGGAGCCTCTCAACCAAATAAGGAGCCTTCAATTTGCAGATGATACTCTGCTTTTTGTCAGGAGCACTACTAATGACATATTCATTCTCAAGGTAATTTTATATATTTTTGAAGATATTTCAGGTTTGGGTATCAATTATTCTAAGACATCTCTTATCTACTTCGGTAAGATGCATAATAGAGAACAATCTCTTGCTACTTCCCTAAACTGCAATCTTGATCAACTTCCAATTAAATATTTAGGATTGCCTCTAAAGTATGGAAAATTAGCTAAATCTGATTGGCAACCTATGTTGGATAATCTGTTTAGTAAACTTGCTTCTTGGAAAAGTTCATGTCTATCCTTCGGTGGTAGACTTGTTTTGCTAAACTCAGTTCTTTCTTTGAGTCCTTTATATTGCATGTCCTTCTACAAATTACCTACATGGGTGATCAGAGAAGTGTATAAAATTAGAAAAAACTTCTTATGGACTGGCAAAAATATTTCTAAACCTTTCAAATGCTTAGTAAATTGGAAGACAGTGTGCTTAAGTAAATTAGAGGGAGGGTTGGGTGTGAAGGATCTCAAATTGTTTAATAATGCATTTCTTTCTAAATGGCTATGGAAATGCCTTGATCGAGACTCCTTAATTGGAACTTTTCTACACCAGCTCTATATCAGAAAATATTCCCAACTGCAATTAGCTACCTGCACTTCTTCAAATTCTATGTTTTGGAATGATATCATCTCAATCAAAGATTTGTTTTTCCATCTTCTGCAATGGACTCTTGGCTCTGATGTTTTGGAATGATATCATCTCAATCAAAGATTTGTTTTTCCATCTTCTGCAATGGACTCTTGGCTCTGGTGATAAAATAATCAATCAAAGATTTGTTTTTCCATCTTCTGCAATGGACTCTTGGCTCTGGTGATAAAATAAGGTTTTGGAAGATAAATGGATCGGTAGTAACACTTTATCAAGTTTATATCCAAATTTATACAATCTATCTTTGTCTACAAATGTCAGCATTCGTTCTCAGGGATTTCCTCATAATCATATATGGCATTGGTATCCACTTCTGAAGAGAACCATCACATCTTCTGCATCCACTGCTAAACTTTCTCTCTTGAATCTTATTAGATTACACAGTGTTACCAACAATGTTGACATACCTACATGGTCCCTTACAGCAAGCGGGAGTTTCTCGGTCAAATCTCACTATGTTTTCCTAAACTCCAGAGGAATTTTGTCTGCTTTTTATAAAACTGTTTGGAATCCAGTTATGCCGAGTAAATTCCAATTTTTCACATGGCTTTTATCTAAAAACGGACTAAACACAAAAAATAATCTTACAAAGAAAGGATGGCAAGGTGACTCTACGTGCATATTATGTGGTACACATCTTGAATCGTGTGAGCACTTATTCTTTGAATGCAGTCTCACAAGCACAGTGTGGAAACATTTCAGTGACTTCTATCTCCCTTTCATGTGGCCAACGTCTTTATATGAACTTCTCATGTCTATTGAATTACTTCGTAATACTGATGGAGTTTTATGGAGATCGGTTTTCACTGCAGTGTGATGGAGCTTATGGACCTCAAGAAATAAATTTCTCTTTGAAAACACTTTGTTCTCTGCTTCAACTATCATTAACTCAGCGATTTCTGTTTTATATGAATGGTCAGGTTCTGGAAGAGGGAAGATGGCACTTAAGCTAGTAGTGGGTTTAGAAGAAAGACCAATCTTGCGGAGCAACAGTTTTTAGCTTATAAATATCGGTTTATTTTCAGTAGTTTACGATGTCGTCTGTACATATCATATTTTTGGTATTATGTTGTTAGTTTCAATTAGTGTATAGAAAACTTAATTTCTCTTGACCAAATGTATGGTTGGCTTTGGTTCTTGCTTACATCTATGTCAACGGTGAATGACGGCAAGGCTCTCTCTTCATCTTCATAGATGTTTGTAAGAAGAAGGTCCTACATCCCTAGCAAGAGAAATTATTCTTTCTATCTACTAATTTCTATGGATACAGTTCATATCCTTTTTTTGTAAACATACTCTTGTTTCTAATGAACAGGGAATACCCCTTGTTTTTCTCTCAAAAAAAAAAATGCCAAGGATGTGAGGATTAGACGGCTCTTAGCAATGCAGGAGTCCCAAGGGTAATATATATGAGCCACCTAATATGCTACATTAGTTCACAGCTAAACTTGAGGACCAAGATCCGATCTCAAAAGAACCATGTTGAAAACAAAAGGGTATGTAGTTTAAAATATATTTTTAATTTTTTAAACGATATACATTTTCTTAATTATTGTTTTATATTTTGATTTATCATTGAGAAGATCTTTTTTGAATGAGCGAATATTGATGATCCAATACATAAATAGGATTAAAAGTTGAAATAAATAAAGCAGAATCATCCTTGCTAATTATTTATTCTAAAACTTCTCATATTTTATATGTTCATACACTTGAACAACTTGGACAATTTATTGACAATAATGTTAATTTGCTTGATAAATAAATTTTGATATTTCTTTGGCAGAGCAATGAAGTGTTGGGAGTTGCCAACATAATTAAAGAAGGCAACATGGAGCAAGCACAGACAGAGGAAACTCCAAGGCTAATTCTCAAAACTCTAACAAAAATTCAAAACCTTAAAAAACCTTGTTCCATAATTTTCAAAAAGTATTAATATAGCATTTTTGTCTTTGTGTAGGTTTAAGAAGCTTATGATCTCATGAATGGAGATGAATATTACTCATCATCCCTAATTCTATGACAGGTAAATAGAGAACAAAATGTAATATGAAACAATTAGAAGAAAATAATGTAAATGTTTAAACTCTCAATATTTATAGTTGAAACTTCTTGTGAAGTCAATACACCAAGTAATGCAATGGTTCCATTTTTCCTTTAACAATCGGCGTTGATGTTTAATTTTTGTAGACATTCAAATTAATATCCAGTTTCTGATTGGCAGCCATTATTAGACTCCCTTCATCGCAAACTATCAATTTGGAAAAGCAAACATCTCTCCTTTGGTGGTCGCTTAGCTCTTCTTAAATCTGTCTTGACTGCCATTCCTATTCATTATATGTCATTCTTCAAACTCCCATGTTGGCTCATCAGAGCTATTGACAAGCTGAGACGAAACTTCCTCTGGGGCTCCTCTTCTGATCATGCTAAGGGCAAACAATCTGTAAGATGGTCCACTGTTTGCACCCCAAAATCCAATGGGGGTTTGGGGGTGCTAAATCTTCAGCTCTTCAATTCTTGCCTCCTTTCTAAATGGCTATGGATTTTCTTGGACAATAACAACTTCGTGGGTAGGGTCCTTCGATCTCTCTACCAACCTATCCTCCCTAACTCCAAATGCCCAAACCAGAGTTCCAAATTCTGGAAGGACATCCACTCCTGTATCAGCTCCTTCTCCCCCTTTATCAAATGGTCCCTAGGCAACGGTAATAGTATTCTTTTCTGGGAGGACAAATGGTTAGGAGATAACTCCTTGGCCAGTCTCTTCCCATTAGCCTATCAGCTTGCATTTTCAAACCACAATTCTGCTGTCTCCCAAGGCTCCTTTTCTGGGAATGGGTGGTCATGGAAACCCATAATCAGGAGGGCTCCACTAGAGGCTGCCAGAAGGGAAGTCATTGCCCTTAATCATCTCTTGGCAGTCTGTAACATTTCCCCCTCCTCTAGTGTTGATAAGCCTTGCTGGTCTCTCTCTAACTCCAAGAAGTATTCTGTTAAATCCTTATACTCTTTCCTGGTCGATGGGGGTATCCGTTTCCCTTTCTCTTCAGTAGTTTGGAACAACATTTTGCCTTCCAAAGTCCAATTCTTCTACTGGTTACTGAGTCTGTCTAGACTGAAGACTAAGGATAGGTTGGTCTCTCAAGGTTGGCTTCATGACTCCTCTTGTGTCTTTTGCAATGCAGAAGAAACTCACAACCACCTATTCCTCACTTGCCCCTTAGCCAGCCAAGCTTGGAACCATCTCTTGCCGAGGATTGGTATCAGTGCCATCCCTCCAGATATTCATAAGTGTCTCGAGTTATGTCTGGACAGTTCTACCCATTATCCAGTGCGCCTTCTCTGGGGTATCTGTTTCCCTACGGTATGTTGGATCATCTGGAAAGCCCGCAACGACCGTATTTTCTCTAACTCCACCACCTCACCTCAACAGATTTCCCTCAAGGCAGCTCACTATATCCTTTTCTGGACAGGTGCTTCTTCCTCTTCTAAGAAGGCCACCAAGCTGAGGAACATCATTCGTTCGTCTGGTCTAGCGGCAATCAGAGAGTCATCAGAGGACAGCAGCAGCCCCTCTTGAGCAGCAGGCTCCCCTTTGTTCTTTTGTTCTTTTGATTATATATGTTGTAGTAGAGTTAGGTTATAGTTCTTTTTCCTTAGACATCTACTAGTGATTGATTTTACTCTACCTCAGAGTTTCTGACTCAATCACCAGTAGATATCTCCTTAGACATCTACTAGTGATTGATTTTACTCTACCTCAGAGTTTCTGACTCAATCACCAGTAGATATCTACTTTTGTAATTTCTCGGTTTCTTCTATATTCTACCTCAGAGTTTCTGACTCAATCACCAGTAGATATCTACTTTTGTAATTTCTCGGTTTCTTCTATATATACATATGATAGGGTAAGTTACCCTATTTCACTTCAAAAAAAAAAATATCCAGTTTAAGATCGATATGTCGAGTTTCTAAATGTCGTGATTAGAAAATTGACATAATTATCTTTTTCCAAAATTCTTGGCTTGAATTGTGTAGATCAAATCCTTTCCAAAGAATTTTTATCTTTATAGAGAGATGTATAAAAATATCATGTTTAATTGCTTGGATTTTTGTGACATTAGAAATTTTTATTTCCATATATTTTCTAAAACTTACTTACTACGTATATTTGAACTGTGTAAAACATGTAAGGAATGAACCTCTCAAATCTTTGCTAGGGCATGTAGTAATCACAGTAATTGCTGAACCTCATTATATCTCTAACAGTTTGTCTGATTTCATTCTTTCTATTGCCTATTTGTGGTTAGCTTTTTGTTTAATATGACATGTGTTTTACTGTTAATTTTATGTAAGTACAGAAAATGTACAAAACTAGTTCAAACAATAAAAACTGCAAAGAGTTAGTGAAATAAACTAACATTAACTAGATTTAGACAATTACACATATAAGAGTATCAAAAAACTTTGAATGTCTATATCAATTGTAAATTGGGGTCTTATTAGGGTGTGTTCACCAAGCTCTTAAAACTGGGTCAGGGTTGAACCCTGTCCAAGACCCAGGTATATGGGTTTATTTTTTATTAGCAAAAAATAAGCTATTTGTGGCGCATTTATTCTTAGGCAAAAAGCAGTGCAATGTTGGGCCACTATCACCCAGTTCAACTCTAAATTGGTTTAGAATAGAACTGAATAAGGATCGATATCCTCTCAGTTTTTGGGTGATTGCCAAATACATCATTTAGAGTAGACTAATATATAGATCATGTAAAAAAGGAGAAAAAACAGGTGTCGCATATTATTGAGAATAAAATAAGGTATTAACAATAAATCATTTACTCTTAACAGCCATCATAGATTATATCATTTCAATTATTTGATATAAAGCACCACATATACATATACATGAACACTAATGTTGAAAATGCAATGTGTTGAGAATTGAGATTTTACAATTCTAGAAATCGCGCATTTTAGACGGTAACGTTTTAAAAGAAAATGAAATTGACATAGACATGATTTGAACCTTAGAATCGTGCCAAAAAAGTTGTCTTACCTTACCGATCACTCAAAATTTGCACCCCAAGTACGATGCATTTTCACTTAGTCTGCATTGTATTTTGTTTTGTTTTAAAACATTATGTGCACCAGAATTAATAATTTGCCTATTTCAGAGGATATGGTATCAATGGATTCATTCGAACCTAACTGAAAAAAAAAATTGGTTGGATTGAGTTTGGAATATAAAGAGGGGTCAAAATGCAAGGATATGAACATGGGATGGATTTTAGCAATGTAGGTATTCCAAGTGTACTATATATGGATCGCCTTACATAAAATTGTCGACCAAGATTCGACCCCAAAAGATACGTAGTCTAACATAAAATTTTAACTTTTTAAATGATATACATTTTCTTAATTATTATTTTATATTTGATTTATCATTGACAATATCTCGTTTGAAAAAGGAAATATGGAGCAAGCACAGGCCGAAGAAATTCCAAAGGTAATGCTAAAATTCTAACAAAAATTCAAAACTTAAAAAAAAAAACTTGTTTCATAATTTTCAAAAAGTATTAATATGATATTTTTGTTTTATGCAGATTTAAGAAGCTAATGATCTCGGGAATGATGATGAATGGAGATGGATATTACTCGTCATCCCTAATTGCATAGTAGGAAAATAGAAGAAAACATGCTAAATGAAACAATTAGAAGAAAATAATGCAAATGTTTCAATTCTCAATCTTTGTAGCTGAAATTCTTGTAAAGTCAATATACGAGTAATGCAACGGTTTCATCTTTTTCCTTCCTTTAACGATCAACACTGATTTGATTTTTAATTTTTATAAATGTTAAATTAATTTCCAGTTTATGATTGATATATCTATTTTTTAGATGTTATGATTTAGAAAATTGAGTTAATTTTTTTAGGCTCTTGGCTTGAATTGTGTAGATCAAACCCTTTTCAAAGAATTTTATCTTTACAGAGGAGATGTACACAAATATCATGTTTAATTGCTTGAATTGTCTAGATATTAGAAATTTTTGTTTTCTTATATTTTGTAAATGTTACTTTTATGGATATCAGAAGTGCGTAAACTGCTAGGATGTGTAGTAATCACACTAATTGCCGAACCTCATTATATCTTTAATATTTCGTCTGATTTCATTCTGTCTATTGCCGACTAGAGGTTAGTTTTTTATTTAATGTGACATGTGTTTTATTGTTAATTTTTATGTAAGTACGGACAATGTACAAAACTAGTGCCAACAATAAAAAAAATGCAAACAGTTAATATATTAGAACAAACGAAATGATTAACCAATACAAATGGTAACATACCAGCTCGATAACCAATTGATAATAAAACATCTGACATAATATAACGTACTACTAAACCACTATATTATGTTCAGTACGTGCATATTGGTGCAAAAATGGGTGAAAAGACTAAGTCCGACTACTTCTGGCTTTAAAGGGTTAAATTATTAAAAACTTTATTCATTCTACCTTTGATGTTATGTGTTATTGAATGTTGATTATGTGTTACATTGTTAAGGGATGGTTGCCAGGGTGAACTCAGAATTTTGTCCTAATGGTGTCCGTAGGGTCCCGAAAAAAGATCAAACGATCGCTCCTCTTAACTGTTTTAGTTTTGGAGAAAAGATTCTATCACCTGGTAAAAATCTATTTACAATTGTTCTTTCTCAAGTACAGAAGAGGAGAATGTTGATTTGACTTCTCCTTTGTTTAACGTGGGTTCTGTGTGGCGATGAGATGCTTCACTCGATGTTGAGTCGAGCTTACTTCTCGTTGACGATTAGAACAAGATCACTTCAACTCGAGAGGAAAATCAGCCTTTGTTGATGGCTTAGATCACGAGAACCGAGGTTCGGATCTCCAAAGAGCATCTCT
>NC_033802.1:33793929-33813904 GCF_001876935.1 Asparagus officinalis | reverse complement strand
GTGATGGCGACCCCCAGCATTTTGAGTCGTTCTGGGCTTCTTCATCGGGCCCAAACGCTCGTGAACTGGGGCTTTGCCTCTCTCGTCCGGAATTAGACCGAGGCGCTCCAAAATTGGCTTCTTCCTTCGGGATGATCCTGTATGATCTCCCGGAGAAGCTATTGGAATTAACGGCGACTTTGATTGATTCGCCGGAGGTTAGCCTTGATTTGAAGGCTGCAATGGTTGCTTTTTGGCCTGGGTCGCCACTTCAGACTTAGGCTTCCAGACTTGGCGGGTTGGTGGTGGCTTCTTCGCCTCCTCCTTTTGCAGTCTTCTACGGGCTTCCTGAGCTTGAGCCCGTGCCTGCGCTGACATCGCGCGGCGCTTGTGAATGCGCTCCTCGAGCGTCGAACGGTTCCGTTTGACGCGGACCCATTCGTTCTTTGGCGGCTTGGAGGAGTCGCCATCCATTGGTGGTTGAGGCTGTTTGCCTCTTCTGTTCTTCAGCTCCGCGTGGTAGCGGAATCCGTCCGTAGACTCGCCAGCATTCTCATTACCACCCCCTGCGTTGACGGGAGGATCATTGGTGTTACGAGCATTTGTATCCTCATCTTCCACATTAATCGGGTTACGATGATTCTGCTCGCCTTGTTGGTTCGCCAATGCTTGGATCTGTTGGTCATGCATTTCTCTCATCTGCTGCATGGCCATCTCCATCTCAAATTTGAAACTTTCTTTCTGCTTAGCCAAAGCGTCTTCAAGCATCTTGGCCATCTGCTCCGCACTTATCATCAGGGCCTCGCGGGGTTGTCCCTCGCTGGATACTGTATTATCTGATGCCACCGCGGAGCCGGCATCAGATTCTTCATCTTCTGAAGGGCGTCTTGTCCGAATCCTACCATAAGTTGCTCGCTCTATGGTTCCGGACTGCAGACGGGTTCTAGGTCGGGAAGCTTTCAGAATCGACTCGAAATCTTCTCGTGCCGATGTCCCTTTGCTCGTCATGTTGGTGGTGACCCTCGGAAATTCTCCGTCTTCAATCACCCTTCTTCTTCGTTGGAAGCGCCTAGGCCTTGGTTTTGGCGTTTCCGCATTAAGTCTTTCAAAAACTGAAACTCTTTCGGGGACCGCCTTAATGCAATTGCATTCCGACAATACCGCCCGAATGAGTTTGGAACAGGGACATTGAATTTCCCGTTCTCGGGGACTCCTCTTCCTGGTTCTATTCGTACCCCCAGCACGATAGTACAACTCGTCATTTTGACAGTCAGAGTAACCTATCGTGTGCGGGCACGCCTTCTCAGGTACAACACAATCATTATCAGATGATAATGTTTCCATCTGAGGTTGACTTGCCTTCTTTGGGCTTTCAAAGGTTACCCGCCTCAAAACATGCCTTTTTGGGCGTGAATTTTCGGCGTGCTCTTGGACTTCAATGCGCAAATTGGTGCGCGCAGCTGCCTTGAGCTCTTTGTCATGCTGGAGGTGATGGCGACCCCCAGTATGTTGAGTCGTTCTGGGCTTCTTCATCGGGCCCAAACGCTCGTGAATTGGAGCTTTGCCTCTCACGTCAGGAACTGGACCGAGGCGCTCCAAAATTGATTTCTTCTTGCGGGATGACTCTGCATGATCTCCCGGAGAAGTTATTGGGATTGACGGCGACTTTGGTTGACTCGCCGGAGTTTGACCTTCCTTAGAAGGCTGCACTGGTTGCTTTTTGGCCTGAGTCGCCACTTCAGACTTAGGCTTCCAGACTTGTCGTGTTGGTGGTGGCTTCTTCTCCACCTCCTTTTGCAGCTTTCTACGGGCTTCCTGAGCTTGAGCCCGTGCCTGCGCTGACATCGCGCGGCGCTTGCGAATGCGCTCCTCGAGCGTCGAACGGTTCCGTTTGACGCGGACCCATTCGTTCTTTGGCGGCTTGGAAGAGTCGCCGTTCATTGGTGGTTGAGGCTGTTTGCCTCTTCTGTTCTTCAACTCCGCGTTGTAGCGGAGTCCGTCCATAGACTCCATCGCCTTAGCGAGTTGCCGCGCAAGGCGTTGACGACGCCTCTGGCGGGCTCTCTTCGAGAGAGTCACAACGCCCTGAATAGTGGAGGCGTTGGCGGGAGTAGAGTTGACCTGGTTGGAGGTCGGTGGAATTTCATTTGACGCAACTTCGGCGTCAGTTGGGTTGAGAGCTTCGTGGGCTTCCCGAGCAGCTTCAAACCAACGAGCTTTTCTCCCGGAGGAGAACTTCTTGGACTTGCGGGGGGAGGTAGATCCGGACGAGGACACGTACTCCTCGAACTTGGCTTGGTCGAACTCGTACTCGACCTCCTCCACGACCGGGATTGCAATCCGCGGCTGCGACGCATCGATCTCGTTGGCGAGATCGTCGGCTCCCACTGTGGTCGCCAGATTGTTCGCGGGGAAAACTGTTTTCTTCATTGAAATAATTGTCATATTGGATTACAAAGATCCGGTCTTTTATAGATCCGGTTACAACTAAATCAAAGAAAAAAAAAATAAAAATTACAACTTTCCTTTTGTGAAAAAATCGCGAGCTCCTGTTTTGCGGTCGCTCGCTTTGGTGGGTTCTTTGCCAACGCCGGGGTTAATCCGTGGACCACCGCGCGATCTAGATCCGGTCGGATCTACACGATTATACGGGTATTATTCCACGAAGGGAATAATAGCCGGGAGGGATTAATCCACCAAGGGAATAATCGCTCAGATCTCGAGATCTAAGACCAAGCTTAGATCTGGAGTGTAGTCTCGTGTAGATCTCAGATCTGTTCTTTCTTCCTCTCGAGATCCTGCCTTTTCTGACGTGGATGGTCGCCGAGGATCAGATCTGAATGGTGCAAGTCTTCTGGTCTTCAAGCTCCGAGTTCACTCTTCAATCCGGCAGAGTTTCGGCTCTTGAAAGTTCGACCTCTGAAAATGAACATCTCTAGGCCTATTTATAGGCTCTCAGGACAGTGGCTGCAAAAAGGGAATTGTCGGCCACCTCGGGCCACTGTCGGCCACCTCGGGGTGGCCGACACTGTGCCTAGCCACCTTGGGGTGGCTCGGCTCATGGCCGAGCCACCCCAAGGTGGCTCGGCCTTGGCCGAGCCACCCCGAGGTGGCTGCGGCTTGGCCTGACGCCACTATGGGTGGGCGCTTCGGCCCGGCCACCCATGGTGGCTCGGCTTCGGCCGAGCCCCTCTAGGTGGTGGGTTTGGTTGTTTTCCGTCTTTCGGTCTTGTCCGTGATTCGGTTGTGCGGTTGATTGACTCGTTGACCTGATTTGGCAGTAAATCTGGATCCTGATTAGGCAGTAAATCCACTTCTGAGTTCGAGTCCGAAACCGATCTTGATTCGATCGTGATTCGTCCGAGTATGCCCTTGGTTGGATGACTCGTTGATTCTTTGACACTTGGCTTGATTCCGAACGTGTATGGATGCATTCCGTCGCTTGCGTGCGATTCGTCGATCTCGTCGCCTCGTTGGTTCGTCGGTTTATGCCGAACTGTGCTAAGGGACCTATAAGCAATTTTATATGCCTACAAAATTAATCTAATTACAGAATAATTATTTACAAATAAAAACGTACATATTGTGCTAATACAACAATTGAGACGAAATAGTCAAAATATACCCATGTTGTATAATTTAAACGAGAATAATTAATAAATAAAATATATTTACTTACATTTAAAATCAAATAATTATGGGATAATTATATACATAGCAAAATGTACAAGTTATATTAATACGACAGATAATATGTAATGGTAGAAATAATACAACTAATTATACAAATAATACGTAATTAATAATACAACGTATTATACAAAAATATACGTAATAATAAAAATAATACAACGTATTATTCAAAATAACATGTAAAGTATCGATAACGCAATAGATAAATTTTAGAAATTTTTACTACACTAAATAAATTTGTAAATATTTAAATCATTTAAATAAATATAAAACTTAGACTTTAAATCATAGAAAATTATAGAAATTAGAGAAAAATATAAATACTCTTTTAAAAAATCATAATTAAGTATTTTAAAATAGTAGAAAATTATTTTAACTAGTATCAAAATTCATTGTCCTTACATTCTACCCCCCTTAAAACAAATTCCGCCATCGGAATTAAAGTACCCAAGGACAGATATGGAACGATATCCATAAGCAGAGAAGACAAGAAATAAGAAACAGCGGAAAGTTATGAGATAAGAAATAGTGAGAAGTCCCAGAGTCAAAGAGTGATAAGATAGGGACGAAACAAAATATATCAAGAAAACAGGATAAGGGCTCAAGGATAGTCTCACAGATGAAATATGATATGTATCTAAATTATCCATTATATTCTCACTGGTAGGAACTCAGGACTGTGACCTGCATAGGCCACCATTAAAACCTATCACGCCCCGCTTCCTAAAATACTTGGGAATCAAAACGTGAATAAGCCCGCGACGTATTAGATTGAGAAGAAATATACACTATCATTTTTCTTCTTTTTCATCTCAATCCAATACACTAAGTGTCTGGAAATAAAAACAACGCGAAGTCACAGGTCCCTGATCACAGATAGCAAGAATATAATAAACAAACTTAGAATAAAATAATACACAACACAAATGAAATATCATCCCAGACATAATATTCGGGTCAACATACCCTTATACAAACTATCTGAATGAAATATTGGAGAATATAAAATACAATGATCAAGCAGAAAAGGAAATGCTACAAAAGCAAACTGAAAGGAATAACTAAGCTTCGGTTTCTTCTTCTGCTTCATCCGCTAGGCACTCTTGCTGAGAATACTCAATTCTGGCGTATCTCCAAGCTAGACCTGCTCTTCTTCTAAGTCTGACGTATACCAAAGAAAACAGGTGTATGTCAGCATGCATGGTACAAGGTAAGACCCCACAAAAGAAAATAGAATGATCGAAAACCCAAGCGGAAAACGATACAAAAACCGAAATGACAAAAGAACATGCAACTAGAAATCCAACAAAATCAACACGCAAATTCACTACTAAAAACATGATAGACATAAAGCATCCAAAATCGATCAGGCAACAAGATCATGTAGCTAGCGATCAGTCTAATCATCCAAGTAATATGGGCATACAATAGATAGAATTAATACCTAAAAATCTACAACATAAGGCGTAGTACGTCGAGCGAAATAATCCAAACAAGGAAACTCTCATGTATATACCATATGTCTCAAATTATAGAATCCAAACAAGGAAACTCTCATGTATATACCATATGTCTCAAATTATAGATAATTAAATATTAACCCTGATCTATGTATGAAAAGACATATGTCTCAAATTATAGATAATTAAATATTAACCCTGATCTATGTATGAAAAGAAACACAACTGGCCTGTGTCTCACAAGAATCCATAATCACCTTATATAATAATGTCATGTAACTAGTCATCCTAAAAACTCACTGGTCCACATCTCACATAGAGTCAATGTTCATATTACCAGATAACTAACTATTCACAAATTCTCTACATACACCCAATATGCCGCTACACTAGATCGTTCAAAGGGCTACACGCAATCCGATTTCAACCTGGTTCGAACTCAAGCTAAACTTGGGTGAATATCAAATTCACGGACCAAAGTGACTACACTGGTTCACTTTGACCTAACAAACTAACCCCAAGCTACACTAGATCATGGGGAGAACATGAAAGATACATCAACAGCTATATCCGATCACATGAACATGGACTTCCCCATCCCAACTCTTTTCATTTTCCAAGTCAACCATAAATCCTTATTGAAACTCGGGTTCACCACCTAAACTCAGTCAACGCACACACACGTTTTACAAAGTCTTGTTCATGACGCATAAGACCACTAAGTCATGAACTACTAATGGTTCTCAATCATCACAAATAATAACAAAAACAAGTGATCATGCACAATAATATCATGGCAAATCAGGTAATCGAAATTAAGAGTCATAAATTTATGAACAACCAACTATGTAATTCAGAAAAATATTTTTTTTTCAAAATAATTTATTTTAAATTATTGTAATCTTCCTAAAATGATTCTTTTCACAAAATAAATTCTTTTAAATCATCATAATTATCAAAAATATAATTCTTTTGCCAAAAATATCTTAACAATTCAAAATGACTCCTTTTCTAAAATAAATTATTTAAATTATCTATTCTAAAAATTATTCAAAACCAACCCCTTTTCCAATAAATCATGTTCTTATCATAATAATTCTAAAAACATCTCAACATAACCACTTTTACACAAAATAAGTTTTCCTTTAAATTACTCATCATAATATTATTGTTAAATATTAACCATCAACAAGCCACACAGATAATAATAATTCATAATCTAATCAATGCAACTAATTAATATCAGATATAAAAAGGAAATGACGAGTCAAGAGGAGCGGAATCTTGCCTCAGCGTGTCGAACAAATCGACGTCGGCGGCACGGGTTGGATCGGACGCTGATCTGCAAGAGCGTCGGTCAATGGCGGACTGAAGTTGATAGCGACGACTGCGGAGGCTCAACATCAGGATCAGCGAGAGGAGGGCGTCGCGGAGGTGGTCGAAGTCTGGTAGAGAGAAGATTGGGGCGACAGAATCTGGTGGAGGGGCAGTGGGCTACTGGGCGTTGTCGGCCTTGGGCTGTAGGCGGTGGGCGGGGGAGAACGACGAGTGGGCGGCGGCAAGGGCTTAAGGCGCGATCGACGCGAAGAAGGTCAGCGGTCTTGGTCTTCGACCAGATGGAGTTGGATTCAGGTAGCGGGGTAGGCTGGGGGCGTGGAGTTGTGACGGCACAGCGAAGGGGAGAGGTGGCGTGGTGCGAGAAGGAGAGGGAGGCCAATAGAAAGATGGTGGTGTAAGGGTCGCAGGGCGCGCTTGACGACTGGTCGGAGGAGGCCACTTGATCTGGGCGGGTTGGAGACCTCAGCGGTGGGGAGAGCGGCGGCTCAAGCAGCGATGGAGGTTGGGCTTGGTCGGAGGGTGAGCTCGAAGGGAGCTCAGCTGGCGTCGGTTGCTGAAGCTCGAGATAGGGGCTGGAGAAGAGTGGGGCAGTGGCCGGCGGCTTGGGGTGTCGGAGCGGGTGGTTTAGCGTGGTTTGGTCTCGTGACGAGAGAGAGGAAGAAGGAGAGAGAAAGAAGGAGGGAGAAAAAACAAATGATGTTGGTGGCGGCCGGCTGCGTGAAATGCACAGGAGAAAGGGGATGGTGTATTATTATATATATATATATATATAATATTAGTGTTAGGGTTTAAAACGAAAATACTTAAAATAAATAATTACGGGTGTTTAAAAATTTATCTAATTACAGAATAATTATCTACAAATAAAAACGTACATGTTGTGCTAATACAACAGTTTATACTAAATAGTCAAAATATACCCAGATTGTATAATTTAAATGAGAATAATTAATAAATAAAATATATTTACTTACATTTAAAATCAAATAATTATGGGATAATTATATACACAGTAAAACGTACCAGTTATATTAATACGATAAATAATATGTAATAGTAAAAATAATACAACTAATTGTACAAATAATACGTAATTAATAATATTACGTATTATACGAAAATATACGTAATAATGAAAATAATACAACATATTATTCAAAATGACATGTAACAGTATCGATAACGCAACAGATAAATTCCAAAAATTTTATTACACTAAATAAATTTATAAATATTTAAATTATTTAAATAAATATAAAACTTAGACTTTAAATCATAGAAAATTATAGAAATTTGAGAAAAATATAAATACTTTTTTAAAAATCATAATTAAATATTTTAAAATACTAGAAAATTATTTTAACTAGTATCAAAATTCATGATCCTTACACTAAAGATCAAATATGTCACATTGAAATGTTGCTAGTGACGATCCAGTGAAGAAGGAGAAGGTCTCGGGTGGTGATAACTGACTACGATGAGCTCAGGTGTATACCAAACTTAAGAATGAGGTTAAGGAGGATAAACTCTTTCTTAAGCATGGATGAGTGTAAGGTCCCATTGGCACTATAACAAATAGATACTCCACTATCTGATTATACTCCTTATAGGCTATCTCTAACCTAGCAAAAACTTAGAAGAAATTGGGGAGAGGGGACCTAGAGGTCCAAAGATCTTCTAGATGAGCTAGTTGTGGATAAGATAGTTATCTTCTAAGCATTGGCAGAAGCTGAGTGCTCGGTTGATCTATCCTTAGTAGCATAGAATTCTTGAACAAGTATAGAGTAGACCATGTTGGTTTTTCAAGCCATCATTGATTTGTCCTGGCTTTTGTAGATACCTCAACAATGAGTTGAATTCAAACAGTTTATCAAGATTGAACCATTTCTCTAAGTGAACAGGTAAACTATCAAAAAATAGAGAGGATTCTATAGTTTTTTGTCTTTTTCTTGAAGTCATTGTCTTGATTTACAAGAAAGTGTGATAATTGAGGTTATTAAGATTCAAGGTTGTAAGAAATTCAAAGTTTTAGGGTTAAATATCAAATAAACTGCTTCTATTTTGCCTACTAATTGATTAGCCAGCTATTGGTCAATCGGTTGTCCAATCAATTAGTTTGTCATGAAAAGGAATCAGTTGGTTGTTTTTTTTACATTTTTTTGCAATAAAACTCTATCATACTTATTCTAGAGTGTCATCACAACAAATTTCAAATAATAAATTGCACATAATCACAACAATTTTTAAAAATTAAGTTGTGAGATTCAATTGCAAGATCATTGTAATTCTTTGTTTTATTTGATCCTAATCTCCTTGTCTTTGATTTAGCAAGGATATTTGAAGTGAATCCCTAAATTTGAGAGAATTTGGGAGGATGAGCGAAAGGAGAGAAGGAACTTGAAGAAGCCCTAATCGGTTAGCCAAGCGATTGGCCAACCGACTAGGGAACATAAAAAAGTTTTCTGTTATTGGCTGGGCAGCAGCCAAAAAAATCTTTCCTTTTATTATTTTTTTCATTGGGCCTCTTATGAATGGGCCTCTTATGAATGGGCCATTGGTTAAGGGTATTTTTAAGTGGACATTACCCTAATTGGGCCGAAAAATGTAAAAAACTTTACTTATAATTCATATGGGCTAAAAAAATTGAGGATTTTTTTTCTTTTTCTTCGTAAATTAGTGTGGTTCATAAAGAACCAATACCTCCTCTATGCTAAGTGTAGAAAACTCTAAATATAGTTTTAAACGTTGACCATTGACTTTGAAAACATGACCATTTCTAGGATTTTCTATCTATATAGCTCTGTGAGAGAAAACTTGTCTAACAATATGTGGATCCATCCATCATAATCTCTACTTTCTTGGAAAGAGATAAAGTTTTAAGTTATAGAGCAGAACTTTTTGTCTTGGTTTAAAACCCCGTATTTTTTTTGTTATATAGATATATGAATCATTAGTGATAAATAATTCTTTTGTGGTAAATGACTTGAGGTCAGGGATATACTTGATAACAAGTTATTAGATATGTATGAGTGTAGTTTCATAGAGTTTTGTGCATTGGTTTTGGCAGAATAATAAAACATGCACGAATCTGGAATAATGTCTGCTGAGTCGACTCATGAGTTGACTTATGAGTCGACCAATGAGTCGACTTACGGACTGATTTCAAGTTTTCTTTTAGTTTGCGGGTCTGTTCCGTTTTGTATCTATTTTGACCGCTCATATATGATATCTCCTTCACCGCCCTGATTTGATGTTGGTGCCTAGTACTGTCGATGACTTCGTTCCTATTGTGCAGTTATTAGAGGGGAGTAAGTGGTTCGCGAAGACATTCGCTGATGTACAGTGAGAGCTTCAAATTCGTAAGAGCTGGGAGTTCTTCAAGTGTTTTCCTCACTTCTCGGGCCGCTATGACGACGTATTGATTGACGAGGAGAAACCGGAGGCCGGTCGAACCTCCCTTAATGTTGGTTGCTTCCGTTGGTTGGTGAACATTCGTGCTGGATACCTCGTTCTTTGGGTGAAGGGTTGTTGTCACATAGAGCGTTATCTCCCTTGCCGTTTTGCTCGTCAGTTTAGTTATGACCAACTATATGTTGGGATAGTGAACCGAGGCTTGAGGACTGAAGGAGGTCTTATTGACGGCGCCCGAGCATGGCTCTGGACTATGACGGGTTGTATTGGTGCCTATTTCGCTTTCCCTTCATCCAAACGCAAGCCATCGCTTACCTTTCTCACCTGCAAATGGCTCCTTTCTACCAACGAGCTTCTAGATGTGAAGAGCCTCTCAGAGTTGGAGGCTGAACACTTGGTGTAGACTACCATTAAAGCTGATCGTAAGGCTGGGCTTTCGAAGAAGCGAGGGAAGAAACTTGTCAAATCCTTTCGTTCGAGCAAAAGCTAGATGGAGGATGATGAGGAGCTCCTTCCTATTGATGATAAGGACGAGACCTCTGAAGAAGAATTTAGGGATATGGACACCGACGTTTGAGTTGACGAGGAAGAATCTGAGACGGGCATGTCAGACTCTTTCTTTTCAGAATTAATGGATCTGCCATTTCTTCGTTGGTCTCAACGTTCAAGATCTCGACCGACTCCTCCAGAGCTAGAATGAAAGGTTTTATTTATTTATCTTAATAAGATGACTCTTGTCACTCCAGGTAGGATGGTTGACAAGCATGATCCTCTTATTTTTCGTTACTTGAGATTACGATCTAGCGCTGAGGCTTCTGCACAGGTTGAGATCAATACTAAATTTACGCATGAGCGACCCGTTGGTCCTGTAGAAGTTTGTCCCCCAAATCGGAAGAATACCACTCATAAGTCACATATTAGTCAGCGCGTCCGTGAAGTAGAGTTACGAGGTACTGTAACTACTGGTGGAGAGGAAGGTAATGTTTCATTATTTTCACAACTATAAAATGGTGTTCTTCTGGGTTCCTTAAACCTAATCATGTTCCGTGTTTCAGGAAGCCATAGTGGAGATGAACTTCCGCACGACTTTATATTCTCTGATCCTGAGCATTCGGATAGCTTGAGCTTTGTGCAGCAAATGTGCGATGCCATTCGTGATGAGCCTACATATGATGGAGCAAACAGGGATGCTAACCGGGATAATACCGTTGAGCCGAGTATTTTACGCTTAGGTATATCTAACATCGGTAATACATTATTCGAGTGGTAGTTAAAGGAGTTAAGCAATTCAGAATTCATTCCCGCTTTAATCACTTCCACGCTTCATTCTCTTTTAGACAAATTGAAGAATGCGAGCATGAATATCGGGGTAGAAGAGCCTTCTGCCACTGCCGCAAGTGAGTCTGCGCTTCTCTATCATGAACTTTTAGCTTCTTTTTATATATCCAACACTTCAATTCTCATACAGATACTGCGCTGGAGAGACCGATCGAGGATGAGACTTTTCGTGACATGGATCTTGGAGGATTTAGTAAGCATATGTTCGTTTTAGCACCGAGTGTCTCGGGATCCGACAATAGTTTGCTCGTTGAGATGTTGACATAGCAGGCTATCAGAGAGGTTACAGGCCCATCCGTTGAAGGTGGTTCATCTGCAGGTATGCATCTAATCTCTAACATTGTAATTCTCTTTATTTGTAAAAATCTCTATTTGACTGATAGAGAATTCTAATTGTAGGACCAGCCACTAGAACTAATACGGTTACGACTTCTGGAATCCCTAGATTACCTGAGGGTGGTTTATCCGTAGGTACGCATGTAATCCTCTGCATCATCATTCTCTTTATTTATCGAAATCTCTATTTGACTTACATGGAATTGTAATGGTAGGACCAGCCACTAGGACTGATACTACTACGATTCCTGGTATCTCCAGTCTGCCTGAGGGTGGTTTATCCGCAGGTACGCATGTAATCCTCTACATCATCATTCTCTTCATTTGTCAAAATCTCTATTTGAATAATATGGAATTTTAATCGCAGGACCAGCCACTAGGACTGATACTATTATGATTCCTGGTATCTCTAGTCTGCCTGAGGGTTCTGTCTCTTCCCCATTGGAGGGAAGTATGGCCATGAGTCAGCCGTTCGATTCTCATCTTCAGGCTGCTGTTCCCCTAAACCCTCTGGGCATTGCAGAATCTCCTAGAGGATTCGATATACCATTGACAGTCACGCCTGCTATCATTCCTGAGCTTACCGAGACTAGATTGGTGGAGCCTGGTACAGGACATCAAACTAATGGAACCTCTGTTGGCACTGGTAAGCTCAAAATTCGCTCTGAATTTCCCTATAATATTCTAGGGTTTCTTACCTATCCATATGATTATTTGTATGGCTTTTACCGTCTCCATATGAGCGCATTATGGCTTTACTATCTGATACTGATCCGGGCACAGACATGTTCCGGATAGATCTTGAAAATTTCCTTACCTTCTTGGGTAAGATGGTCAAGAGGATCGTTCATCATGGATTCCATTTTAATCAGTATACACGATCACTTGACCACCATATGATGACAATTTGAGAGGAGGGGTACCCCAAGCTAGCTGATTGCGGATCTTGCCATACTGAAGCGTGAATCCCAAGAGTTAGGGGAACGGAAGACTAGAAGTGTTTCCTCTTTTGTTGCTACTCAGTTAGAATCTGGGTTGAAGTAGTGGCATGACTCTAGAGTATCCATTGTATATGATCTTCAGTCACAGGAGAGGTCTGTTATGCAAATGAGGGCTAATCACTTGAGGAAGGACAAGGCTAAGGCTGATTTACTTAGCTCTTTAGCTTCGAGCGACAAGGAGATAGCTAAACTTAATAAGGCCTTAAAGTATGCCAAAGAATCTCGCGCTATTTTTGAGAATGACTTAGCCAATGCTGAAGACTCTCGAAGACAGACATTGGAGAAGCTGGAGCCTGCAGAAGAGAAGTTGGACTTAGCCAATGCTGAAGACTCTCGAAGACAGACATTGGAGAAGCTGGAGCCTGCAGAAGAGAAGTTGGTTAAGTTGAGGAGCGGAAGACTCTCGAAGACAGACATTGGAGAAGCTGGAGCCTGCAGAAGAGAAGTTGGTTAAGTTGAGGAGCGTAGCCGCGAAGATACAAGATACATCTGAAGATTCCATTCGATCTGAGTTGTAGGGTAAACACGAGCAGAGTTTTGCCGAAGATCTTTCTATGCTGGAACACCGGATCCTCAAACGCGGATTGTACTCAGACGATAGTTTCTTCATATTGACTTCATTAATGAAATAAAATCTTTTACTTAGCTCACTCTTCTCTTTGTTATGATCAATATCTAATCTAAGATGAATAACTACAATACTTATAGGATTTTTTTTGGCAAACCCTCAGCCATTAACAGATTTGGCTTACCTTTACCGATTACCATTTGAATCGGGCTAGCATGCAAATTGTTCAAATCCGTTCTCGATGTGACGTTGGGCTATAAGAATGAATTCTTTAGACTTAGCGCTATGATTTTTGAATACATAGACTTACTCACCCTTTGCGGGGTTCTCATAGGATTTTTGGCAAACCCTCAGCTATCAACGGATTTGTTCGCGGGGAAAATCGTTTTCTTCATTGAATTCATTGTGATCTCAAAATAACAACTTTTTGTGGTTACAAAAGATCCGGTCTTTTTATAAGATCCGGTTACAACAAAATCAAAAATAAAGAAAAAGAAAATTACAACTTTCTCCTTGTGAACAAATCGCGAGCTCCTGTTTTACGGTCGCTCGCTTTTGTGGATTCTTTGCCAACGTCGGGGTTAATCCGTGGACCACCGCGCGATCTAGATCCGGTCGGATCTACATGATTTGACGGGTATTATTCCACGAAGGGAATAATAGCCGGGAGGGATTAGTTCACTAAGGAAATAATCGCTCGGATCTCGGGATCTAAGACCAAGCTTAGATCCGGAGTGTGATCTCGTGTAGATCTCAGATCTGTTCTTCCCCTCTCTCGAACTCCTGCCTTTTGTGACGTGGATGCTCGCCGAGGATCAGATCTGGATGCCCAAGTCTTCAAGTCTTCAAAACTCTAAGCTCGGTCTTCAATCCGGCAGAGTTTCGGCTCTCCAAAGTCCAACCTTTGAAAATGAACAAAAGGGGGCCTATTTATAGGCTACCCTCACTGTGCCTTGGGCACAGTGCAGCCGGCCACCTTGAGGTGGCTCGGCTCTGGGCCGGCCACCTCAAGGTGGCTCGGCCACCGAGCCACCTCAGGGTGGCTCGGCCTTGGCCGAGCCACCTTGAGGTGGCTCGGCTTTGGCCGAGCCCCCGCGGGCGGTGTTTTTTCCGACTTTTTCGAATTGTTTTCCGTTGTTTCCGGTTCTGTCCGTGATTCGGTTGATTGAGAATTCTGATTCGTTGATCTGATTTGGCAGTAAGTCGGATTCCTGATTTGGCAGTAAATCCACTTCTGAGTTCGAGTCCGAAACCGATCTTGATTTGGTCGTGATTCATCCGAGTCCGCTCTTGTTTGAATGACTCGTTGATTCCCCGAACTGTTGGCTTGATTCCCCGCTCGAATGGATGTATCCCGTTGCTTGCGTGCGGTTCGTCAACCTCGTCGCCTCGTTGGTTCGTCGGTTTATGCCGAGCTGTGCTAAGGGACCTATAAGCAATTTTATATGCCTACACTCCTCTTCAGTCAAGGAGTTGTCCGCTTAATGCGCACTAGTTATGACGAAGAGGGCTCGTCAAAGGCAGCACCAACGTTTCGCACATCAGTTCGCCAAGGCCTTGGAGTAGATTGGAGGACTCCGCTAATCAGGTAGATATAGATTTTAGCAGGGGTCAAGTGACTAAGTTGCCACCACAACGAGCAATTAACTTCTTCTCCAAACCATCAACCAACAATTGGGTCTGTGTTAAAAGGACTCATTTAACTCTCGAGGAGCGTATCTAGAAGCATCACGCACTTCTCATGAATGCATGGATTCTTGTGTAGAAGGCACAGTAACTATAGAAGGAAGAGGTGGTCAAAGAACCACCAAAATTGTGTCAAGTCTCGGTGCCAAAGGCCAAAACAATGCCAAAATCAACTCGGAAAATTGCTAAAACACCTCCTCCAGGTCGAGACAATCTGAACTATCTCACACCTAGCCAAGACTGCACAGACTGTCTCGCACCTAGCTAAGATAGTACAAACTATCTTGCACAGACCAAGGCCCCTGTGGGTGTCTCCCCGCTTCCATCAACCTTCGTTCCCGCTTTGTCTACTCCCGTGCTTTTGGTGAAGTCTTACGACAGTGTTGATCTGTCCAAATTCAAGGTTACGATGGCGGATCACCTTGGTCCTCTATATGAAGATCGACGCAAAGCTCTGCTGACCTTTTTGTTTTGATTATGTTTTTAACAAACAATTTACAACTAATATTATTTGTCTAGTGTTTGTGTTTTTATATTTATTCTAGAAAAACAATGTATTGGAGGTTGGATGGAATCGAGCATTCACGATCATATCCATTGGAGGATGGAAGGAATAGTGGAGTGAAGCAATACATTTCAAGTCAAGATCCAAGATCAAGCTTCATCCGTAAAGTTTAACAAGAAGAGCTTATTGAAGATCAAGATCATTGCTTAATACAAAACCTAAACCGAAAAAAGGTACTTTGATCGCCTACCCTAGTGCTCCAATGCGATGTCCGGGTGGGTTAGGTTTTGTATTATGTGTGTTAAATACTTTAAGCTCAATCATATACACACATACACGTATTTGGTTTATATATATATATATATATATATATATATATATATTTTTCTGAGAATTTGCAAATTAGTCCTTTTACCCCATTTTGCTCTCCTTGGTGAGGCGATCGGGAAAAGCCTTGATTCTCCTTGGTGAGGATCGACGCTTTAAGGATGGGTTTTGCTTGGTCAAAACCACATCTCATAATAAAGGGGGCGTTTTGACGCTGCATCGTGCTTTATAAGGCAGGGATATATTGTCGATATACCCTATCTTATAAATGCGCAATGTGGCCAAATCGTCTCGCCCTTTATAAGGTAATGACTCTATCTTACCAATTTGTAAGATGAGTTCAATTTCCTTTTATATCTGAAATTAACAAACACTTAACTGCTTGTTTTCAGTGGAATATCCTTCCGGAGCCTTTTCATCGCATGCGGTGAATGGACGTCGTGACGAATATTATTCGACGTCTGATGACTTTTCGCCCATTCCGCTTACTTCTCAGTTTGGTCCGGGCACGTCGCTGGAAGTTGCCCAAGTGGTGAAGGAAGGTGGACATCGAGCCCTTCGCCAGCTGATTACAGATGCGCCTCTCGTGAAGGATGCCGGTTCCGTTCAGTCTCTCAGGAAGACTGACTTCTTGTTTGGCGACTCTACCAGAGATCCCGATGCAGCACTTATTGAAGCTGAGCAGTGGCTTTACAAGACTGGCAGTCGTTTCATGTATTTGCCGAAGATTCCTCGACACCGTTCTTTGACTGAGCTTAGGCGCCAGGCTGTGAAACGGGAGATGTCGTGACGTTTGACAAAGGAGCATGAGAGCGTTCACTGTGGCTATATTACTCATCAGGCAGTTCCTGGTTCGAGCAGGGATCACATTGTTGGACTGCGTCCTGGAATACTGGGACTAGATACTCCGCCTCGTAACGAGTTCCTCACCTCTGCTCCTACTTTGAGGAATCGTCTTGCTAACTTAGGACGGGAGATGCCCGCACCGCGCCACAGATTCTATGGTTGGGTCCATTCTTTGGACAGGTTTTGGTGGGCTCGTATGACGAAGTACGTCTTGAGCCGATGGAGCGAGGAGTTACATGCTTGCGGTCTTTATGCAGCCATTCGGGCCACCATGCATGGTTTGCCTACAAGCGCGAAGCATTTCTTTGCCTTATGCGAGCTTTATAATCCGGATTCGAATACCTTTCTGACTAGGCACGGAGAGTTGGGCTTGGCTCTCCATGAGATGCATAAGATTTCTGGCTTGCCCATGGGTCAGATGTTATATCAGGAGTATTTTCCCTCCAACCATGAATTGAGTCAGCTGAAGGATCGCATGCCCGGCCGCTACGAGACCTTATGGGACCTCACTTGTCATTATCACATTGCTTTGGCGCAGTCTAAGCCTCTAGCGAAGAGGACCAAAGCAAATGTGAGCCTGAAGCAGTTCGCATCATATTTGTTCAGGAATCTGGAGAGCCATTCTGGTGAAGTTATTTGTGAACTGGCACCGCTGACTTCTTCAGAGGTTAATGAGCTGCTGAAGAAGACTGATGCCCGTTCCTATATCAATAGCAGTCCTGAGAGCGGCTTTCCTGCAGGGACCAAGTTCAGATCATTTTTATTCCATGCGACCGCACCGATTCGTCTGATGACTCTCCTTGCCGGTTATCTCGCCATCTGGTTGAAGAAATGTGTGGTCCCGTATCAGTCTGGTGACACTCTGCCACTGGAAGTGCTCTACCCTGCGGTTCAACTTGCCTACGGAAAGGAACTTTCCCTTCTTCCGGTGATGGTGGCTAACATTCATCGAGGGCTTCGACAGATTTCTGGTGCTTTTACACGGAGAGATAATGACAAACCGACTCAGATTCCTACCATTAAGGTGGAGCTTCCGTATATTTATTTGATGGCTTGGTTCGTCCTTCATCGTTCCGATGTGATGTCGGTACCGAATGCCATAGACCAGTCTGTTCCCTTTCTACAGCTGCTTGAGAATGGCAAGTGGGAGGGCCGAGGATTCTCCGATATCAGGCGTCAGCTACAAGTCCACAAGTGCTGGGCATTCTCCACTTGCTTTCCCCAGTTCTCCAGCCGGTACGGCGCGTGTTTGATTGATGAGGAGAAGCCGAGGGAGTATAGGACTGCTTTAATTGGCTAGTGAACATCAGGCCGGGCTACCTGACTTTCCGGGTGGGGAATCAGTGTTTTATAGAGCCATATCTACCCTGCCGATTCGCTCGCCAGTTTGGTTATGACCAGCTTTATGTTGGGAACCCGCGCCAGCAGCTTCGGGCTCATGGAGGTTTGGTGGACGGTCTTCGTGCATGGTTGTGGACCGTGACAGGCTGCACTGGTGCTAGGTTCAGTCTCCCGGGTGCTGAGCGACAGTTGAACCTCACTTTCTTGAGCTACAGGTGGTTGCTAGCAGCTAATAAGACTGTCCCTATGAAGCCTATTGAAGAGTTGGTGGCCGAAGAAGCGTCTCAGATTGATTCTCATGTGATCCTGGACGGTGCTCGGTCATAGAGGGCGTGGGGCAAGACCCGCCGACTTGATGCAGAAGGTCATAGGGCCTTTAGTTCTGCTGGAGAGGCTTCAGGCGGAGATCCTGAAGACTACGAGGCAGATTTCGAGCGAGGTTAGTCACCCATCTTTTCTTTCCGCATTTCCGAATTGCCAGTCCTGACCACTATCTGATATTTCAGGGACAGCGACAAACAGTGAAGAGGAATTCCGTCCTTTTGCCCGAGCAAGACCTTCGACTACTGTCTGTGCTGATAGGCGGAAGAGACTAGCCCATAAGCCGCCTGCAAATTCGCGGGCACCTGAGATGGACTTGGCTGGTAATGATCCTGCTAGCGACAGAGGTAACATCTACTCTATAGATCATTCTCTTGATCGTTTAGATTTTTAGGCTCATGCTTCCCCATTCTATGCAGGAGAGCGCGAGGAAGGGGAGATGAGTTTCGATCCTGCTCCTCATGAGTTTGTATCTTCTGGTGAGCCTGACTCACCTTACCAGGTAGAAAAACTTGGCGCGAGGAAGGGGAGATGAGTTTCGATCCTGCTCCTCATGAGTTTGTATCTTCTGGTGACCCTGCCTCACCTTACCAGGTAGAAAAACTTGCAGAAGCCGCCGACTTTAGGGAGGCTACCAATGTAGGACCTGATTCAGTGAATCCAGATACATCTACGAGAGGTAACTTATTTTCATAGGTCATATTCTCTTCATTCTTCTTTCATACTTACATTTCTTTGTGTCAGATTTTTCGATTGACGATTTCGACGAGGCAGGTTTGCCTGCAGACACTTCTATGTTCCACTTCATGTATGACTCTCCTCAGATCGATGGCCCGCTGCCCGAGGATATGTTTCCTGAGCCCGTACTCCCTCAGGATCCCGAGAATGGTTCTTTTGAAAGTACGTGCCTCTTCTCGAGTTAATTATAGGAATAGCCAATTTTTTGACTAATGCAGCTATAATGTAATGCATTTGAACATTCTGTTCTGTGTTTAACAGGAGCTTTTGCCGAGGCTGATCCTGCTGAGCCGGCTGTGAGACCAACTCCACCAGTTGACACACCCACAGCCGTTACGTCTCCGCTACCCCCAGCGACTCAAGGGGAAGGAGGTATAAATCAAGCTGCTGAAAATGTCATTTATTTCCTTATTAAGGCTTTTTGACGGATTTCTCCTTTTTGTGTAGGGCTTTCCTCTCGGCTTCATGTCCTCGTGAAGGAGTTGTTATCGGACAATGACCCTGAGAAGATCGTCATCTGCATAGAAGTCCGCTCTTTCTTCTCCTTTATGAATGTTATGCTTGGCAAACTCCTCCACGACGGACTTTCCCTTCGCCAGTTTAAACCATTCCTTGATTCTAAAATAAATTTAATAAGGGATGCGGGATACCCGGATCTGGCGAGAGTTATATTCGATGACCTTGACTGCTTAGAGCGTGAGCTTCAGATGTTTCACGAGCTCCGGGATGCAGGTGCCTCTTCATTCATTGCTGCTGAGTTGGATACTCGCTTACAGTCATGGCGCAGTACTCGGATGGTTGCTGAGCTCGAGATTCAGGTGCAGCGGGGCCGAATAGATCGAGTTGAGGCTAACCTTGCTACTAAATCATCCTCACTTGACGAGCTTGATTCTTCCATCGCTTCTTGTGAGACCCAGATAGATCAGCTCCGACGAGAACTCCGTGAGAAGGAGGAGACTTTGAGTATTCTCCAGATGACAAAGCTGCAGGATCAGCAAACACACACTGCTTTATCTGATGAGCTGAAGTCCTTGAAGCAGCAGCTGGTCGAGACAGAGGAAGTTGCGGTGAAGACTTTAGCCGCCAA
>NC_033802.1:33787747-33792210 GCF_001876935.1 Asparagus officinalis | reverse complement strand
TTTATCCGGATCTTTCCCAAAGGCCTTGACCCGCTGGTGTTGAATCCGTAAATGACCGTGCCTGTGGACGCCAACTTGCTGACTGGAATCCCGAGGAAATGCATCAAGCGAAGTGGCATAATACTCACAGCAGAACCCGGATCCACTTGGATTCGGTTGACTTTGCTGGAGCCGATGTACCCGATGAAGTATAGCGGTCGATCGTGGTTCGAATTCTTCGTCTGCATATCCTCTTTGGTGAAAGTAATGCAGGGAAGGTTTTTGGTCGCTATGTTGCACTGTTGACTCAGCGGTTCTGGCTGTTCAGGCACCGGCTTGATTTGAGTCAGAAACACCTCTGAATTGGCCAAAGCTTCTTGCAAGGCCTCCCTGGTTTCCTTGGACAACCGCAACAACTCATACAGCGTTATCCGTGCTGGAATATTGGCTAGTTGAGCCATTATATCGAAAACTTGCGGAGTTTTCGAGCTTTCCGGCTTGTCTCTTCCAATCGGACTGTGGAGTCTTCGAGCTTTCCGGTTTGTCTTTTCCAATCGGGCGACTGAAACGAGACTGCTTCGGATTCTGAATTTCCTAGGGATTCTTCTCTTTCGGTTTATTCACCGGCTGGCGTCGAGGCTCCTCGCCCGGTGTAGGACTTGTAATCACCCCCATCTCCGTGAGAGTTTTGGCTGGTCCCCGTTTTCATTTCTGCTTCGGGTCGCAAAAACTTCTTGTTCTTCTTCAGAGAGCGGAAAAGCTAGTATTCTTTCGTCATCTTCTCCTGGGATAGCAGAGACTCCGCAGCAAGACTTTCCTTTCCCTTTGGACTTCTTCCCAGATGACGACCCGGCCCATTGTTCATCTTCCATCAGATCGGGGTGAACCCAGAGGATTTTGCCGTTTGGGGCTGTATGTAGCACAAGTCCTTTTTGGCGCTGTCCATGTGGGTCATCATTCACCATCTTCATTCCCACCTTGGTGATGCGTTTTGGTTCAAACCACGCTGTGGGCACTGATCCAAAGCTGATTGAAACCGCGTTTGCTCCAACATTCTTGGACGGCTTCGGGGTTATGACACCTACATCAATTAGCGCCTGGATCTTGTCCTTGAGGTGGTAGCATGACTTCGTAGGGTGATGGACCGCTCTGTGGTATGCACAATACCTCGGATCCGTCACCTTGTTTGCTCCTTCTTGATCCACGATCGCCGGCAGCTGGATCTTGTTGTTCTCCAGCAGGTATTTGAAGATGCCGGGAACTTCGTCATCCTTGAAGGAGTACACTTTAGGAAACCTCGGCTCCGCAGATTTCTGCTTCTGAGGCCGTTGTTGCCATTGCCCTCGAGATTGTTGTGGTGCTTGTTGCTGTGGCTGTTGCTGAGGTTGCAATTGGAAAGTTTGATTAGCATCAACTGTGTGGAGCATTCGTCGCCTGTTGGCCTCTCTCCGCCTTCTTCCTTCTTAGGAATCGCTCGGCTTGCTCTCCTCGGACCTTCAGATCCTTCCATGTCTTGGACGGTGCTTCCCCCATTGCTTCCAACACGTCCAGCGCGAGGTTGTTGTGGCAAGTCTGGAGGATGAATTCCTCGGTGATCGGGTCCCGACAGTTCATCGCTTTGTTCCGGAACCTCTTGACGAAAGTGTCCACCAATTCTCCGTCTTTCTGCTTCTCGTCCAGCAATGATCTGATGGATATCTCTGTGTCGTCATCAAAGAAATTAGTGAGGAATTTAGTCTCTATGTCGTCCCAGCTATTCACGCTTCCTGGCTTGAGGCGGCGATACCAATCGAAGGCGGCTCCACGAAGAGTGCCAACGAAGGACCACACCATCAGAGGCTCATTACCAGAAATAACCCCCAAGTGTGATTTGAAGTAAATCAAATGTTGAGTGGGCGAACCCATCCCATTAAACGGCGTGAAGTTAATTAGGTTGAACTTCGCCGGATATGGGATTGATTCCCACTCTCTTGGGTATGGACAAGGAATGCCCGTCTTTTTCATCTCTTGAGCGGAAATCAATGTATTGATTTTGCTCTCGAGATTTTTAAATTTTAGATTTTCATCTGTGTTTTTACCAGCATTCTCATTACCACCCCCTGCATTGACGGGAGGATTATTGGTATTACGAGCTTCATTCGTATCCTCGTCCTCCTGATGGACTTGGTTGCGACGACTCGGCTCGCCTTGCTGGTTCGTCAATGCTTGGATTTGTTGGTCATGCATTTCTCTCATGTTCTGCATGGCCATCTGCATTTCGAACCTGAAGGTTTCCTGCTGCTTAGCTAAGGCGTCTTCAAGCATCTTGGCCACTTGCTCCGCACTTATCATAAGTGCCTCGCCGGGTTGTCCCTCGCTGGATACTGTATTATCTGATGCAACCGCGGAGCCGGCATCAGATTCTTTCGCCTGTGTCTTCATTGGCATTCTCGTTACCACCCCCTGCATTGACGGGAGGATTATTGGTATTATGAGCTTCATTCGTATCCTCGTCTTCCAGATTCACCGGGTTACGACGACTTGGCTCGCCTTGCTGGTTCGTCAATGCCTGGATTTGTTGGTCATGCATTTCTCTCATGTTCTGCATGGCCATCTGCATCTCGAACCTGAAGGTTTCCTGCTGCTTAGCTAAGGCGTCTTCAAGCATCTTGGCAATTTGTTCCGCACTTATCATCAGTGATTCGCGGGGTTGCCCTTCGCTGGATACTGTATTGTCTGAGGCGACAGCGGAGCCAGCATCAGATTCTTCATCCTCTGAAGGGAGTCTTGTCCGAACCCTACCGTAGGTTGTTCGCTTGATTTGCAGACGGGTTCTAGGTCGGGAGGCTCTCAGAATCGACTCGAAATCATCCTGTGCCGATGTCCCCTTGCTGGTCATGTTGGTGGTGACCCTCGGAAATTCTCCGTCTTCAATCATCCTTCTTCTTCGTTGAAAACGCCTAGGCCTGGGTTTTGGCGTCTCTGCACTGAGTCTTTCAAAAAATGAGACTCTTTCGGGGACCGCCTTGATGCAGTTGCATTCAGACAATACCGCCCGAATGAGTTTGGAACAGGGGCATTGAATTTCCTGTTCTCGGGGACTCCTCTTTCTGGTTCTATTCGTACCCCCAGCACGATAGTACAACTCGTCATTTTGACAGTCGGAGTAACCTATCGTGTGCGGGCACGACTTCTCAGGTATAACACTATCACTATCAGATGATAATGTTTCCATCTGAGGTTGGATCGCCTTCTTTGGGCTTTCAAAAGTTACACGCCTCGAAACGTGCCTTTGTGGGCGCGAGTCTTCAGTGTGCTCTTGGACTTCGATGCGCAAATTGGTGCGCGCAGTTGCCTTGAGCTCTTTGTCATACTGGAGGTGACGGCGACTCCCAACGTGTTGAGTCGTTCTGGGCTTCCTCATTGGGCCCAAACGCTCGTGAACTGGAATTTTGCCTCTCTCGTCGGGAACTGGACCGAGGCGCTCCAAAACTGGCTTCCTCCTTCGGGATGATTCTGCATGATCTCCCGGAATAGCCATAGGAATTAACGGCGACTTTGGTTGATGCGCCGGAGTTTGACCTTGCTTAGAAGGCTGCGATGGTTGCTTTTTGGCCTGAGTCGCCACTTCAGACTTCGGCTTCCAGACTTGGCGGGTTGGTGGTGGCTTCTTCGTCACCTCCTTTTGCAGTCTTCTACGGGCTTCCTGGACTTTAGCCCGTGCCTGTGCTGACATCGCGCGGCGCTTGCGGATACGCTCCTCAAGCGTCGAACGGTTCCGTTTGACGCGGACCCATTCGTTCTTTGGCGGCTTGGAGGAGTCGCCGTTCATTGGTGGTTGAGGCTGTTTGCCTCTTCTGTTCTTCAAATCCGCGTTGTAGCGGAATCCGTCTGTAGACTCCATCGCCTTGGCGAGTTGCCGCGCAAGGCGTTGACGACGCCTCTAAAATAAAAATTACAACTTTCTCCTTGTGAACAAATCGCGAGCTCCTGTTTTACGGTCGCTCGCTTTTGTGGGTTCTTTGCCAACGCCGGGGTTAATCCGTGGACCACCGCACGATCTAGATCCGGTCGGATCTACACGATTTGACGGGTATTATTCCACGAAGGGAATAATAGCCGGGAGGGATTAGTTCACTAAGAAAATAATCGCTCGGATCTCGAGATCTAAGACCAAGCTGAGATCCGGAGTATGATCTCGTGTAGATCTCAGATCTGTTCTTCCCCTCTCTCGAACTCCTGCCTTTTTTGACGTGGATGCTCGCCGAGGATCAGATCTGGATGCCCAAGTCTTCAAGTCTTCAAAACTCTAAGCTCGGTCTTCAATCCGGCAGAGTTTCGGCTTTCCAAAGTCTAACCTTTGAAAATGAACAAAAGGGGGCCTATTTATAGGCTACCCTCACTGTGCCTTGGGCACAGTGCAGCCGGCCACCTTGAGGTGGCTCGGCTCTGGGCCGGCCACCTCAAGGTGGCTCGGCCACCGAGCCACCTCAGGGTGGCTCGGC
>NC_033802.1:33756044-33787653 GCF_001876935.1 Asparagus officinalis | reverse complement strand
CCACCTCAGGGTGGCTCGGCTTTGGCCGAGCCACCTTGAGGCGGCTCGGTTTTGGCCGAGCCCCTCTGGGTTTGCTGTTTTTTCTGTCGTTTTGCGCTGTATCCGTTTCTCGGTTCTGTCCGTGATTCGGTTGACTTAGATTCTGATTCGTTGATCTGATTTGGCAGTAAGTCGGATTCCTGATTTGGCAGTAAATCCACTTCTGAGTTCGAGTCCGAAACCGATCTTGATTTGGTCGTGATTCATCCGAGTCCGCTCTTGTTTGAATGACTCGTTGATTCCCCGAACTGTTGGCTTGATTCCCCGCTCGAATGGATGTATCCCGGCGGTTCGTCAACCTCGTCGCCTCGTTGGTTCGTCGGTTTGTGCCGAGCTATGCTGAGGGACCTATAAGCAATTTTATATGCCTACAGGATTTGATATGCCTTTACCGATTACCGTTTGAATCGGGCAAGCATGTGAATTATTAAAATCCATTTCACATGTGACGTTGTGCTAAGAGAGCTAATTCTCTTAGACTTAGTGCTATGATTTTAAATACATAGATTTTATCTTTGTCACAGGAATAGATTTCCCGGCAACGCGTGTTAGGCATTGACTCATCCTTACTTAGGATTCAGGATAAAGGTCCCCAGACTTATATTCTGGTGTCTTTTCATTCGGTGAAAGTCTAAATCGGCGACGTGTGTTAGACGTAGACTTAGGATTTTTGGCAAATCCTCATCCATCAACGATTTAACGTGCCTTTACCGATTACCATTTGAATCGGCCTATCATGTGAATTATTAAAACCCATTTCATATGTGACGTTGTGCTAAGAGAGCTAATTCTCTTAGACTTGGTGTTATGATTTTAAATACATAGACTTTGTCTTTATCAAAGGAATAGACTACCCGACAACACATGTTAGACATAGGCTTATCTCTAATTAGGGATCGAGATAAAATCCCCCGTGCTTGAAGTACACAGATTTGAAATTAAGAATTGTGTCTTTTCTTAGGATAAAGACAAACCGATGTTGGAGAGGAAGAATTTTATATTCTATCCCTAGGTTTTGTTTATGGTAAAGATGAACCCAAAATAGGAGAGGAAGAATTTTATATTCTATCTCCCAAAACTAAACAGGAAGAATTTTATATTCTATCTCAAGTGGCAAAGGAAACTAGGAATTAGATCTCCACTCCGAGAATCGGAAAGATTCAAGCAACCCTAACTTTTATAGTATTGGTTGCTTAATCCAAGAAAAGAAATCCCTCATTTATTGAGGTGAAATTTTGATTTTGGCCCTAACTTTTATAGGTTTGGCTGAAATAAAAAAGGTGAAAGTCTCTCGTTTATCGAAAGTGGGAATCCGATCTTAGTCCTAACTATCTGTTGGTTTGACCAAGTGGGGTTGGCAGTAATCCTAACTTTTATATGTTTGATTGCTCAAATTGAATGTGGACCTCTCATTCATGGAAGGAATCGAGAGAGGATTTTGGCTTTAGCCCTAACTTTTATACGTTTGACCAAGAAAGCAGTGGGAGTGTAATACCGATAGCAGTGAAAATTTTTGATTTGTACTAGCCACTCAATGGAAAATTTTGATGATAAGTGATCAAGACTTAACACGTCAAGTTTGAAAGACGTCAAAGATTGGTGGATAGAAATTTTGGTGGACCCACATTCAATTGATTTGATGAGTAGGGAATTTGTGAGGAAAGATTGATCTGTCAAAATGGTCGAATCTCGTCTCAGCAAAAGAATTCATGAGAGTTGGTGAATTCAATATCAACAATAAGATACGTTGCAACTTTGAAAACATTTAGAGTCCAAGTGTGGATCTCTTATTTATCACTTTTGTAGTAACTGGGTTATCCCTAAGAATACTACACGTAGAGTCCAAGTGTGGATCTCTTATTTATCACTTTTGTAGTAACTGGGTTATCCCTAAGAATACTACACGTAGTATTCTTCCGGGAACTTCTTATTTATCACTTTTGTAGTAACTGGGTTATCCCTAAGAATACTACACGTAGTATTCTTCCGGGAACTTCCCAATACGTGGGTTATCTTGAATGTACTAAGGGTAGTACTTTTTTAAGAATTTCCCATTTATTGGCATCATAAGTCGGGCGCCTTCCTTAGTAATAAGGCGATATGCGCCACTCGAATAGACTATCTCTACCACAAAAGGTCCTTCCCATTTGGGTTCAAACTTGTCTTTTTTCTTAGAATTGAGGATCATTGGTCATTGGACAGCTAAGACCAAGTCCCCTTCTCTAAACCTCCGTTGTCGAACCTTTTTGTCAAAAGCTCAGAAAATTCTGGATTGATAGAATTCAATGTGCTTTTAGGCATCCAAACGCTTTTCATCAAGCATCTTTAGTTCTTCGAGATATTTCTGATGTTGTTCTTCGGTCGTCATCTCCGTTGCAAGAGCAACCCGAAGAGATAGAATTTGGATTTCGAATGGAAGAACTGCTTCACACCCGTACACTAGAGAATACGAGGTTGCTCCAGTAGACGTGCGAACTGTGGTGCAATAGGCCCATAGAGCTTTGCCGAGTTTATCGTCCCAATCTCGTTTATTAGTCTTCACGAGTTTCGACAAAAGTTTTATGATAGTCTTGTTAAAGGCTTCAACCAACCCGTTTGCTGTGTGATTGTAAGCTGTCAATGAGACGTCTTGAATTTTGAACTTTTTGTAAAATTTGATGAAGACATTACTGACAAACTAAGGACTGTTGTCATGTATGATTCGCTTTGAGACACCATACTGATAGATAATATGATGTTTGATGAAGGCCACGACGTTGCTCGTCTTAACTTCTCTGAGCGGAATTGCTTCAGCCCATTTGAAGAAGTAATCGTTATTTGCCAAGATGAATCAGTTACCTTTGACCGACGGGGGAAAATAGGGCCTACGACATCCATTCCTCAAGTTTTGAAAGGCCATGATGTGGTCGAAGGGTGTAGATGCTCCGGGGGTTGGTGCATATAATTCGCGTGCACTTGACATGCATGACACTTTCGAGCGTATGCGACTGCGTCTTTTATCATGGTGGGCCAGAATATCACATCCTTCTTATGCAGTCGTAAAGTTTGGGGTAGGGTTGGTGTGCACCACAAACTCCTTCGTGTGTCTCCCTAAGGACTTCTTCCGCCTCTTTAGTGGATAGGCACCGTAATAGTAGACTATTGTACCCTCGACGATATAGCATTCGACTCTCCTTGTTATAGTAGAACCTTAGTGCTCTCCGTTGAATTGAGTCCCTTTCCTTCGCGTCTTCTGGTAAAAGCTTGTGTAGGACGTAGTCTATGATAAGGAAACGCCAGTCTCAGGGTTCAAACTTAACTTGGGTTGAAAGCACTTCTTTAATATCCTCTTCTTATTCGTCTACATCGTAGATTGGTATGAAGAGCTGGTAAGTTCTTACCGTAATAAACTGTTCCGTTTCGGGAGGCTGTGCCAGAGATACTATTAATGCTTCTAATGCATCCGCGTAGGCGTTCCGTAAGTGTGGAATGTATTCGATGAAGAATCCTTCAAACGATTCTGCCATCTCAACAGCCATTTTATGGTATGGTATCAAATCCTGATTTCTGACCTCATACTCCCCTTGAACTTGTTTAACTACCAGTTGAGAGTCACCGAAAGCTTCAAAGTACTCGACCCCTAGCTCTTTAGCAAACCTGAGTCTAATAAGCAGCGCATTATATTCCACTATGTTATTTGAGCACGGCTCGGTCAGTGAGTAGGCTCGAGGCATCACTTGTTTTCTGGGGGAACTAAGATAACTCGGACTCCGGAGGAGATCTTAGAACATCCAGGAGCACTTGCTACATTAGTTGCTCGAGAAGCACCGTCGAAGTACAAACACCACACCTATTGATGAGAAGTTATGTTGACTTCGTGGGTTTCATCAGGCAGATCATCATATACTTTGGCAGTATCTGTAGTTGGGTTAGCTACCAGAAGATCACAAATAGCCTATCCTTTGATCGATTTCTGTTGTTTAAAGTGCAGATCGTACTGGGACAGAAGCAGGGCCCATCTTGTTAACCGCTAATTCATGAAAGCAGGCTACGTCATGAATACTCGGACTGGGTTAACGTTGGAAATAACGTAAAGAGTCTGTCCAACCAAGTAATGCCTCATCTTTTGAATTTCGAACACCTAGGCGATACACTCCCTCTCAATCATTAGATACCAGGATTCGGTGCCCACAAGGGTCTGGCTTAGGCAATATACAGCCTGTTCATGACCGTTATCATCATCTTGTGCAAGTAATGCACTTAACGAGTGGCTCATCGCCTTGACATAAATCAAGAACGGTTTGCCCGATTTCAGTGCGAGGAGCACAGGGGGTTTTGAGATATATTCTTTAATATTCTCGAATGATTTTTGACAGACGTCATCCCATACGAACGATACGCCCTTCTTTGTGAGATTGGAGAATAGTTAATATTTCCCCGAAAGGTTCGAGATGAACCGATGGATATATGCCTATCGTCCTTGTAACCCTCTGAGTTCTTTAAGGTTTCTAGGGGGTTGCAATTTGTTAATTGCCTTCACTTTATCAGGGTCGATGTGAATACTCTTGGTGGTGACGACGAATCCAAGGAATTTGCCGCTGGACATTCCGAGGAAAGATTTGGTAGGATTCATCTTCAATTGATGAGTCCACATCAGGTCAAACATCATCATTAAGTCTTTGATGTGATCATTCTTGTCACGTCTCTTAACAACTAGGTCATCCACATAGCATTCGACGGTCTTCCAGAGATGTTCCTGGAAAATCTTTGACATTGCTCTTTGATATGTGACATCTGCGTTCTTCAAGCCGAAGGGCATAACTGTGTAGCAGAAAACTCAGAGGGTTGTTCTGAATGTTGTATGCTTTTCGTCATCTGGATGCATCTTTATCTAATTATAACAAAAAAATCCGTCCATGATGGACATTCTCTCAAACCCACATGTATTATAAATGATAACATTCATGATGGGAAGAGGAAAATCATCTTTTGGGAAGGCGGTGTTAAGATCTCTAAAGCCGATACAAATCCCGATTTTCCCTTTCTTCTTAAGGACCGGGATAATATTGGCAAGCCATTCAAGGTGTTGCTCCTCCCTGATGAAACCTGAGTCGATAAGCTTTTTAACTTCGGATTCGATTGCCTCCATAATTTACGGACAAAACCGTCTTTGATATTGTTTGACAGGTTTAACATCCGGTTTAATATTGAGGTGATGACTTGTCACATTAGGATCGAGCCCTGGCGTATCCTCATGGTTCCAGGCAAAAACATCGATGTACTCTCTAATGAGGGCAATTAGCTCTTCTTTCTCATTTAGCAGGAGACTGTCGCTAATGAATATCGGTTTCTGATTATCTTCGTCACCCATATTCACCTGGATTACTTGGTCCTCGGTAGGGGGTTCCCTTTGTTCGAATCTATCACCGTACTACATATTCAGGTGGTGAACCCAAGGGTCTTCCCAAGTTGGTATTTGATCGTCTTCCTTGACAGTGACAGAGTCAATTGTAGTCATGTTCGATATCAGTCAGTTGAACATTTCCCTGAGACTAGCATTGGAGTCCCAGGTTAAAGAATCAGAAGAATATCCATCTTTACCCTTATTAGCAATTTGATCAATGACTTTCCAGCATCACTCATCATTGAACGAGGAGACATAGCCTAAACCTCTTCTGTAGCTATAATAATTATCGGGTTTTCCTTTTAGTACATAGGCCATACGAGGTGGAACTCGCGGACCTCAACCAAAACAAAGACCCTATCCGAGTGTGAAGTCATATCCATATTTATCTATGATATTACGTGTTTTTGTGTTATATCTGAATAAATGAGGGGTAAGTTTATCATCATCATCATTTTCTCTCAAGAAGTGTTCTAGTGCTGAAAACTCCTTCCCTTTACCATAAACGACTTCCTTTTCACTCCCTGCCTTTGCGGGGATAATAAGTGTTATTCCGAATGAATCTTGAACATGCTTCTTCATCATGCAATATGATTGAAGTGGTATATACAAGTCAGGGTCATCATATAACACCTTCATGATGTTATCAAGATAAAACGAGTACTCTAAATTGTAGGCTTCAAAAATTGCCTATGGGTTTCCGCACGTAGCTCGAGACAGAGAGAAGATGATAAATATCATTATCCAATTCAAGAATGATTATCTGATATTGGTAAGTGAATGAAGCAAGTTGACGAAGCGTATGAACCAACGGGACGACAGAATGACGAAGAAACGATCCGATCGGGAATTACATTTTACTCATGAAAGACAAAGAGCCACTCATGTATCATCCACTCCATATATGATTCACCTATGTGAGGTTGTAGATCTCTTCATGATATTTCTAACACATTTTGTATCACCTCATTCCGAGATTGGACGAGGGAGTTAGAGCCAAAATACCCAAGACCATTAAGGTCGTTTTACACCAGCGAGACACAATCTGTGTCTTGGAGAAAATGGAGATTTTGGTTATGACTTGGTTTGAATATAAAGAATCTTAATACAAAAAAATTGCAGGTCTCTTTGTTAGCTTTCCAAATCATCTTGAATCATCTCAATCGAAGGTCAGATAAAAGAGTTAAGACCAAAATACCCGAGATAGTCTAAGATGTCTCGGACATGTGCGAGACAGTCGAAGTGACTCACGCCCATGTCAACTCCCGATGTGTTTTCTGATAAAATTAGATTCTAGAACTCCTTGGGGTTATCCATAAATATGTAGGGTTATCTTTAAACATGTGGAAACTATTACACAACCGAAAACCCACCTAAACGGATAATAACGATTGTTCTTTGATCCTATCCACAAACACGACATTCCTATCCACAAACACGACATCTAAAACCTATAAATACACCCCTAGCACCCTCATAAAATCAGATCTGAAGGGAGCCACGAATTTTAGAGAAGAGGAAGAGATCTTGGCTAGTTATTCGGCATAAAGAAGGAGAGTTCGAGAGATCTGAAGCCCCCTATTTCCCCCATTCCTCCGGATTTAAGCTTGGTCTTAATCTCGAGAAGAGTCGTAATCTCACTTGGTCGAGATTATCACTTCAGCGATTACTTCCTTTGTGAAGTAAGAGCTCTAATCAATCTTCGGTCAACCGGATCCGATCCGTGGTCGTCCACGGATAAACCCTAGTACAGGCAAAGACACCCACGCAAGCAAGAGCCGATAAACGATTCTTGTGTTTATTTTCAAGAGAGTTGTAATTTTTATTTTCATTATTTGAATTCATTGTAAACGATTAAAGTTGTAATAAAATCGATAATGAAGACGACTTTTGACGAAAACATAAATCATCATTTATTGCTATTTTTTCAGCAAGTTGCCAATTACAACAACTATCCGATGACTCTCCATCGTCAAGATTGATTACAATAGGTACAATGTCATTAAGTACAAAACCACCGTTGTAATCAAACACAGCTTCGGTATCAGCTTTTTCTCCGTTGCTCGTACCTTGGGCCGATGGTTCAGTATTGGATTCAGTCCCGTAGAGAAGGGAGTCAGTAAAATAATTTTCCAACTCCTTAAACAGTTGCTTATCCGCGACCACCATCTTGACCTTATTATTAGTGTCTACATATTTAAGACACTGATCATAGTGCCTGTGGAGGCCAGCTTACTGACCGGTATTCCGAGATTATATATCAATCGGAGTAGCATGATGCTAAAAGAGGAACCCGGATTGACTTGGATCCGGTTGACCACGCTAGAGCTAATGTGCCCAGTGAAATACAAGGGTCGGTCATACTTTGAATTCTTCATCTACATGTCCTCTTTGGTGAAAGAAATGCAGGGAAAATGGTGTGCCACGAGGTTGCAATGTTGGACTGACGGCTCTGGTTCTTCAGGGGATGGCTTGATCTGAGTCAGGAAAACGTCAGAATTTGCCTAGGCTTCTTGCAATGCTTTCCTCGTGTCTTTCAAAAGACGTAGTAGCTCATATAGAGTTATTCTAGCCGATATATTGGTTAACTGTGTTATAATATCGAAGCTGTGCAGAGTGCTTGAGCTTCTCAGTTTGTCTCTCTCAATCGGTTGATTGAATCGAGGCTGCTTCAGGTTCTGGCCCTCTTGGTATAAAGGCTCTTTCTCCTTTAGCTTTTGCTGAGTCTTTTCAACAGGTGTCGGGGGAGTTGTGACCACTCCTATTTCCACTAATGTCTTGGAGGGAATTGTTTTGGTTACCCCTTGCTTAGCCAACTGCTCGGAGGCGGTTGGATACTTGAAATGGTATTCATTTCCACTCCGGATAGTAAAGATCGGTTCTCCGTTGGTTGCAAAGACTTCTTGCTCATCTTCAGAGAGTGGGAAAGTAGGAATTCTTTCATCATTTTCTTCTGGAATGGCTGCGGCTCCACAGCAAGTTTTCCCTTTCCCCTTTGACTTCTTCTTGGATGATGATCCGGCCCACTGTTCATCTTCAATCAGATCGAGATGGACCCAGAGAATCTTGTCATTTGGGGCTGTGTGTGGCACAAGTCCTTCCTGTCGTTGTTTATGAGGATCGTTGTTGACGGTCTTCACCGCTACGTTCACTATGGTTTCGGGATGAAACCAATTCAAAGAAACAGACCCAAAGCTGATCGATACATCGTTCGCACCCACCTTCTTCTCTTTAGATGGTTTCATCGTAATGACCCCTACATCAATCAAAGCTTGGATCTTGTCTTTGAGGGCATAGCATGACTTAGTCGGGTGGTGAACCACTATGTGGAATGCGCAGTATTATGGGTCATTAACCCTTTTTCTCTCTGAAATGTTCCTAAACACTTAGTATGAAATGATCAAAGGACATAGGCTATTTCAAAACTTTTATTCTACGGCAAAATCTAAATTTTAGAACACTTAGAATGCACAAAAAATGTTTAATCTTTTGAGTGCAACACTTATATATTGTTTTTTAATGTTTTTTCTATTTATAACCTTTGAAAAGATATATTTTTAAACCTAAATAACACCTTAAAATGCCTATAAACAGTCATATATTCAAAACCTGTAACAGTCAGAAAACTGTCTTAGTGGTCGACTACAAGTCTTAGTAGTCGACTACTCTGAGTTCAAACAAACTCTGTGTAGTCAGTATTTTTCTTAGTAGTCGACTATTTTGTCTATTTGTCAAGTACTCTGTAAAAATAGAAAGCCTGGAATTTAAATTCAAGTCTTATTAGTCGACTATAATGCCTAGTAGGCGACTAGTCTGTAATGACACAGAATCTGATATTCTATCTGTGTCTGTTTTAGTCGACTACTCATGCTATTAGTCGACTATTAAGGGGTAGATATGAGCTATATGATTTGTTTTAAGTCTCACTCAATATCTATTAATTTTAATGGTTAACATAGGAGATTTCTATTATTAACCACCGCACTAAGCATGTGTCAGTGTGTTCTAACACTATGTGTGTGCATGTGTACGAGTGATCAAGGTTTGTACACATTTCTAATCAAAGAAAATATAAAATTACATTTTGACAATAAAGTATATCTTCTTCTTTGCTTCATTTTACCTTGAACTTATCTATGTCTTGAGTATCTCTTTGAATATAATTGTTGATTTAGCTCTAATACTACAAAACAAATGTTAGCACATAATATACACAACATATAATATTTGTTATCATAAAAAAAACTAATCTTGGGGTCAAGATTCCTAACAATCTTGTCTTTCAAGATATAGCAATCCTTCGTCGGATGATGCACTATTTATGATACATGCAGTAATTAGGATCGTTTGTTTTTGAAACTTCTTCAGGCTTTTTTTCTTCTGGGAGCTTAAGCCTGTTCATCTTCATCAGAGACTTGAAGATCAGGATGACTTGGTCCTCCTTGAAGTCATACCTCCTTGATATATATTAAAACTTTTAATCCCCTTGCATAAAATCATTAGATAAAATCTTTTACTCCCCTTGTATCAAAGCATTAGTAAAAAAATTTAAATTTTAAAATTTTCTATATAACTCCCCCTTTGTTATTAGCAAAAAGAAATAAATATAATTCTAGTTTAAATTCTTTTTTTCTTTTCCCGAGTACCTTAATAAAAACATTAAGCACTTTGGTACCCTTTTTATATTATATCATTAGGATTAGCCTTTAAGAATCAAAATCCACTTGGAATTTGATTTCTATTTATTAACATAATTATAATTCTTTGAATTGCATATATTTTTCTTAAAACTTGATATATAATCATCTCTTTCATTTAAACTAGTATCTTTAGGTACCCAAATGTACATAGATTTCTTATACAAAGATACTTTATGAGATGATGCAAAATGTATTCTATTAACATATACATTTTTCTTGTGAACATATCCTTATCCAAACTTTTGATTAGAAGATTTTGGAAAAGATAATAAATTAGTCAAGTATTCTTTTCCTTTGTTAAATTTGTTCACATTAAAAAATAACTCTTCATATTTGAGTTTAAGAGAACACATTTCTTTATCTAAAACTAAAATATAAGTTATTAATTTATCACATTCAGATTTTAGATAAATATTATCATTAGTTAATAATTTATTTTCTAAAAATAAATTATTATTTAGTTCATTCAATTTTTCAACTTGTGAAGAATTTAAAGTTACTAATTCAAAGTTTAATTTTTCATTTTCAGTTTTCAATAACTTATAATTAGACTTCAAATCCTTATATTTAACATAAAGTTCATTGAATCCTTCTAATAACTCATCATTATTAAAATTATCGCATACCTTATCTTCTTGTGCCATAAAACACAAGTGAACAGATTCCTCTTTTTGTTCTTCTTCTTCTTCGGAAGAAGATGAATCGCTATCATCCCATGTTATTGCCAAAGCCTTCTTCCTTTTATCTTTTAACTTCTTGAAGTTTGTAGACTTTGACTTTGACTTTAGAAGAGGACAATCCTTCTTCATGTGTCCTGGCTTATTGCAACCATAATAAATAAAATTATTGTTAGTATCTTTAACCTTTTTATACTTACTTTGGATAAGGAACTTTTTGAATTTTCAATTATTGTTAGTATCTTTAACCTTTTTATACTTACTTTGGATAAGGAACTTTTTGAATTTTCTTGAGAGAGCATCAATGTCTTCATCATCTTTGGATAAGGAACTTTTTGAATTTTCTTGAGAGAGCATCAATGTCTTCATCATCTTCATCTGATTTATCACTGTCGGAAGATGTATTTAAAGCAATGATTTTCTTCTGGTTCTTCTCTCTCCCTTCTATCTTGTAGTTGTACTTCATATACCATTAAATTCCTAACAAGATCTTTTAACGTAAGTGTTGAGAGATCATAGGCTTCTTCAATTGTTGTTATCTTTTTCTCCTATTCCGGTGTTAGTGCATGAAGAACTTTTCTCACCATCTCCAATTGTGTATACTCTTTTCCAAGACCAATTAGAGAGTTGGTGATGTCGGTGAATCTTGTAATCATTTTAGTGATCGTCTCATGTTCTTTCATTTGGAATAACTCAAACATATGCACAAGAACAGAGATTTTAGATTCTTTAACTTTGTTTCTATCTTCGTGGTTTACCTCTAGTGTATGCCAAATTTGATGGGCTAAATTGCTAGTAGAAACGCGATTGAACTCATTCTTGTCCAAGGCATAAAATAGTGCATTCATCGCCCTTGAGTCCAGATTGACGTTTGTTCTTTGTACTACCGTCCATTCAATGTATGGAGTTGTTAGCTTTGTGAAATTAGATTCTACAATGTTCCATAAGTCATAGCCAAGATATTGAAGGTAGATCTTCATCCGGCACTTCCAATAGTTGTAGTTTGTGCCATCAAAGAGACGTAGTCGCTGTGTGGAATATCCCTCTTTGAATTGTAAAGTATTTTATGTACTTGATGATGCCATCTTTCACCTTGCTCGGATACCAATTATAGGGTTCTCTTGCTTATATATATCAAGTGTAGGATCATGACCCTTAAGAATAGAGTGTGTTCTTATAAAAACCTGTGAAAGCTTTATACTTAAACACTAAAGGGTGAGTTTGCAAAGTAGATTATAAATTTCAAAGGAAGAATGGCAATCTCAGAAAGTGAACATCACAAACACAAGCATGTATACCGGTTCCTTCTTCACGGTGTACATCCTGTCCCCAAGCAAATCCCGCTTGAGAGTTTCACTATGATTTTAAAACCTTAAAAAATTAAAAGCAAACATGACCAATTTACAAGACCATGTAAATTGCAAACCCAATTGATAACACCATGTCAATTATAAACCGATCTCTAGACCAAGAGATCAACCCCTCTCACAAAACGAGAGAAACTTTCTTTAAAGCAAGTACAAATCCAATCCCATAAGCCTTGATTGTGTTGTAAACGTGTTTCTCACTTTGGCTATAGGTTTTTCTCTCTGAAATTTGCCTAAACACTTAATATGAAATGATCAAAGGACATAGGCTATTTCAGAGCTTTTATTCTAAGGAAAAATCTGAATTTTAGAACACTTAGAATGCACAAAAAATGTTTAATCTTTTGAGTGCAACACTTATATATTGTTTTTTGACGATTTTCCTATTTATAGCCTTTGAAAAGACATATTTTTAAACCCAAATAATAACATAAAACGGCTATAAATAGTCATATATTCAAAACCTGTAACAGTCAGAAAACTGTCTTAGTAGTCGACTACAAGTCTTAGTAGTCGACTACTCTGAGTTCAAACAAACTCTGTGTAGTCAGTATTTTTCTTAGTAGTCGTCTACTTTATCTATTAGTCAACTACTCTATAAAAACATAAAGTCTGGAATTCAAATTCAACTCTTATTAGTCAACTATAATGCACAGTAGTCGACTAGTCTGTAATGACACAAAAACTGATATTCTGTTTGTGTCTTTTGTAGTCGACTACTCATGCTAATAGTTGACTATTAAGGGGTAGATATGAGCTATATGATATGTTTTAAGTCTCACTCAATATCTATTAATTTTAATGGTTAACATAGGAGATTTCTATTATTAACCACCGCACTAAGCATCTGTCAGTGTGTTCTAACACTATGTGTGTGCATGTGTACGAGTGATCAAGGTTTGTACACATTTCTAATCAAAGAAAATATAAAATTACATTTTGACAATAAAGTATATCTTCTTCTTTGCTTCATTTTACCTTGAACTTATCTATGTCTTGAGTATCTCTTTGAATATAATTGTTGATTTAGCTCTGATACTACAAAACAAATGTTAGCACATAATATACATAACATATAATATTTGTTATCATAAAAAAAACTAATCTTGGGGTCAAGATTCCTAACAACTTGTCTATCAAGATATAGCAATCCTTCGTCGGATGATGCACTATTTATGATACATGTAGTAATTGGGATCGTTTGTTTTCGAAACTTCTTTAGGCTTTTTTTCTTCTGGGAGCTTAAGCATGTTCATCTTCATCAAAGACTTGAATATCAGGATGACTTGGTCCTCCTTGAAGTCATACCTCCTCGAAGGACGAATGTCGGATGAATTATTTTTCTGCTTAGGAATGGTCTTAGGGGAAGGATTGGTCTCCAAAGGATTGGTCTCCACCGCTAATGTATCTTTTCCATTTGATTGTTTCTGGTTAACTCCTTTCCTCGGACGAGACTTGTGAGGTTCTTTAGCGTCCATCCTCTTGAGCATATTCTCAACTTGTTCTCCCTGCCATACCAAGTCTTTCCATGTGCGAGCTTCAACGACGTCCATCTTTGAAATTACATTGATGGAAAGATTATTTCTGCACATTTCAATGAATGTGGCCTCTGAGACCTAATCACGAGAATGTAGTGATCGATTCCTGAATCTTTTGACAAAGTCACTAACAAACTCCGTTTTCTTTTATTTTTCGGCCAGGAGAGCAGCCATAGACACTTCCGTGTCGTCATCAAAGAACCTTCCCATGAAACGTCTCTCCAAGTCCTTCTAACATTTGATGGACCTAGGCTCTAAGCTTTTGAACCATTCAAAAGTAACCGCCTTGAGGGTGCTAATAAATAATTGGGTCATGATAGGATTGTTACCCGTTATATGTCCAGTCTGTGCCTGGAAATAATAGATATGTTATGAAGGGGAACTCTTGCCATCGAACTGCATGAGATTGAGTGGCTTGAACTTTGATGATAAGGGATGACATCCTATTCAGAAGGATAGGGCCTGGTCACCCCCAGCCCTTTGAAGTTTCCTTGCAGCTTTAATGCATCCAGTTATTTCTGGAAGTCGTCCAGTTTATGGTCTCGCTCTTTAACGCGAGGGTTGGATTCAGCCTCGGATGACTCAGAATGAATTTTAAAGATTTCTTCCTCTTCGTCTTCTTAATTTTTTCCCTCTTGGTTCTGACGGTTAGTTTCTTCAGTAGTGGGTGAATGTTGCCTACTGTAACGCCCCGCCCCGGAATCTCGGAGTCGGTACGCTATTAGATCTGATGGACTGGCCTCACAAACCACCACATGTCTTTTCAGTACGTTTTGTCCTCACTCACGCGCTCCCTGAAAAACTTCCCAGTGGGTCACCCATCCTAGAATTTCTCCAGGCCAAGCACGCTTAACTTTGGAGTTTCTAAGAGTTGGGTTCCCGAAAAGAAGATGCATCTTGATGGTATGAGTATTCCAATCAAATCTATCAATACTAATCACATCACCCTCTCAAGGGTTGGGGTATTACATACTCCCCCACTTAAACTCACAACGTCCTCGTTGTGCCAAATCATATCATCCAAGACCGTGCCATCCGTGTGAGATTCTAGAAGTGGCTCCTATGGCCTCAAGAGGTGGCTCCCGCCCTCTCGACGTAGTACTTTGCACCGCATAACACTTAGCTCTCACAATTCCGGTTGGCTTGGCTCTGATACCATTTGTAACGCCACGCCCCGGAATCCCGGAGTCGGTACGCTATTAGATCTGATGGACTGGCCTCACAAACCACCACATGTCTTTTCAGCACGTTTTGTCCTCACTCACGCGCTCCCTGAAAAACATCCCAGTGGGTCACCCATCCTAGAATTTCTCCAGTTGGGTTTCCGAAAAGAAGATGCATCTTGGTGGTATGAGTATTCCAATCAAATCTATCAATACTAATCACATCACCCTCTCAAGGGTTGGGGTATTACATACTCTCCCACTTAAACTCACAACGTCCTCGTTGTGCCAAATCATATCATCCAAGACCGTACCATCCGTGTGAGATTCTAGAAGTGGCTCCTACGGCCTCAAGAGGTGGCTCCCGCCCTCTCGACGTAGCACTTTGCACCGCATAGCACTTAGCTCTCAAGAAATTACTTGGTGGTATGAGTATTCCAATCAAATCTATCAATACTAATCACATCACCCTCTCAAGGGTTGGGGTATTACATACTCTCCCACTTAAACTCACAACGTCCTCGTTGTGCCAAATCATATCATCCAAGACCGTACCATCCGTGTGAGATTCTAGAGGTGTCTCCTACGGCCTCAAGAGGTGGCTCCCGCCCTCTCGACGTAGCACTTTGCACCGCATAGCACTTAGCTCTCACAATTCCGGTTGGCTTGGCTCTGATACCATTTTTAACGCCCCGCCCCGGAATCCCGGAGTCGGTACGCTATTAGATCTGATGGACTGGCCTTACAAACCACCACATGTCTTTTCAGCACGTTTTGTCCTTACTCACGTGCTCCCTGAAAAACTTCCTAGTGGGTCACCCATCCTAGAATTTCTCCAGGCCAAGCACGCTTAACTTTGGAGTTTCTAAGAGTTGGGTTCCCGAAAAGAAGATGCATCTTGGTGGTATGAGTATTCCAATCAAATCTATCAATACTAATCACATCACCCTCTCAAGGGTTGGGGTATTACATACTCCCCCACTTAAACTCATAAATTGGGGACTTACACCCTGATTTGAGTGTGGATTGATATAAGTTCACCCCTTTAAAATCCACAGTCCTCGTGTTGGACAAGCATTACCTTTTAGTCCTCGTGTTGGACACCCTTCCCACTTAGTCCTCGTGTTGGACATGCATTGCTATTTAATCCTTGTGTTGGATATACATTACCATCCGGTCCAAGCGTTGGACGATGGTCACATCCGGTCCATGCGTTGGACAACGGTCACATCCGGTCCAAGCGTTGGACGACGGTCACATCCGGTCCATGCGTTGGTCAACGGTCACATCCGGTCCATGCGTTGGACAACGGTTATTTTCAGTTCATGAGTTGGACGTTTACTTCATGCAGTCTATGGGTTGGATGTTTAATTTATATAGTCTATGTTTTGGACACTTAATCGTTTTCTGACATGTCACTCATGTGAGTTTGACATGACACTTATGTAAGTAATAACATGATACTCATGTGGGCTATGTCACAACACTGTTTTCATGCTCTGGTGTTCGTCGTATTTATTTTATTATTATTACTGCACTAGAACCTTGGGTTTGGTATTTAGGAGTTTACAATTTGAGATATAAGGTATATACATGAGGGTTTCCTTGTTTGGATTATTTCGCTCGACGTACCTATGCTCGTGTTATAAATTTCTAAATACTAAACCCTCTTTAGTAAGATAAATGATTTTTGATCTCTTATATATTAACTGTATTTTTCTTATACAACGAGCCCTGTTCCCTTGGGGTTGGTTGTGATGTTACTCACTAGCGCTTTGACGCTCGTTGTCCCTCCCCCTTTCAGGTAACGAGCCAGGAGCCCGGAGAGTCGTAGACTGATGGCGATGCATTTTAGCTTTAGCCGTCTCTTTAGTTATATTTTCTTTTGGAGTTCCACAGTAGATTTTTATTTAGACATTTGAGAGTCTTGTTCTAGAAGTTGTAAAGGCTGTGTGCCTTATTTCCGTTTCGTCAGATATTTGTATTTGAGACTTGTTGAGTATTCCAGTTTATCTACTCAGATCTTGGCTATGTATTTCTATATGTGGGATGATGAGATATTTATGTGACTGTTATCATTCCATTAGTATATCTTGTATTATCTTTTACCTGTTTTGTACCTACACCAGTTGTTTACTCTACTAGATAGATGTTAATTGTGATGGTGAAACATGTTATTGCACGGTGTGGTGCATGGCAGGTTTGACATTCTTGGTTTCGCCTTGGATTGCAGCCTTGTGTGAACCCAGGGGCGTCACACCTACGCCTTGATCCTGAGCCCTCGGCGGTAGATTTCTTATTTTTCTTTTCTTTCTCTTAAAGAAGTCTCTCTATCATTGCTTGCATGCACTTGATAGACTCTTGTTGTTGGAGGATAGTTGCTTGTTGTTCTTCCAGCCTCCATTTTATCTTCTTCATTTCCGCCCATGTGAGCACTTGCTTATTCACTTTGATTGGTACTAGAAGGCTGAGATGTTGCAATAGCAGAGTTCTTAGGCTCTTCATTGACATCATCAAACATACCAAAATGTCATCGATAGTCCAAAGGAATCATTGCTCTAGTATGAGTATGACTGTGTTGATAAACACCCTGTCCTTCAATAAGCGCTCCTCGTAACCCTGGGGAATATTCAGGGTCGGAGGATTCAGAATAATCGGTTAAGGCTTTCTCGTTGCCTTTACCAACCATGTTGATCAGTACTTCAATGCGGTGATTCTTAGACACTTGCTTCTTAGGACGAAGGTGTCCTCTTCTGGATGTCAAAATCGCCAATGACTCAGACAATCATTCAAAAATCATAGATTTATGTGTTGATGCACCACATGAGCACCAGAAAAGCACCACGGAGATAAGTTTCTTACAGCAGCAATGAGATTGCATCTGACTCATACTACGTTTGCGTGTGAGGTAGTCATGGATATCCATGGTGGAACTACCCCTGTTGATTCTGGTAATTAAGTTTTAGCCAAGCGAAACCTTCTAAATAATAGAGGTTGACGAGCTTGGGTAGCTTTACAAACTTCGTCATTCATCTATTTATGTCGAGGTTGGTTGGTTGAACGAGCTTGATACATTCACCTTCTTATCCGTCTATTAACTTGAGGTTCGTTTTTCTGACGAGCTTGAGTTTGGTCAACTCGAACACCCTCTGGAGTTAGTCAAACTGCGCATTAGGAATGAGGTTCATTTTCTTAGCCTGTTTGGGTGCGGGTATGAGGTTCATCATTTGAACATTCCTCAGCTAATCGACCCTCGGTTTGGTCTCCTTTTGGCGATAGTGGAAACCGTCCGATGAGACCAAGGCTCGATCCTTTCGGCGAGCTTGATTCTGTTATCGACGTTGTCGTGCACGTCTCAAAAGTAGAACGACAATAAATCCTTCCTCAGTTAAGACTAGGTGAGGTTCAACAACAGTAGCTAAAGTTTGGCTAGGTTGATTATTAGAAGTCAAAGTTCGGTTAGGTTGTTTGACAACCCACTTCTTAGCCTGACGGCTAGTTTTCGGAGCCTCCACTTTGGGAGACAAAGATTTCTCCTCGAGACTAACTCGAGTTGAATCATCAAAATCCACATGGACTGAACTTTCAAAAGAGACTCTATGACACTTTTGTTAGCCCTTATGTTTTGATAATGTTTTACAACCACCATTATTGGTACTAATTACTTGTTGAGTGATATTATAGTTAATATATATATCAAACTTGTTAGTACCACTTATGTAGGATTGGATGGAATATGAGCTACAACGATAATATCCATAGGAGGAGGAGGCATAGTGATGAAGCATTTTTATTCAAGAACAATAAATACAATGAGAAGCTTCATCAACTCAAGCTATATCAAGACTCAAAGAATTGTAATTCTATGTGAGGGTATTAGCTAGTTTTTCTTTTCTCTCTAGTGCTAGAATGTAGGCAAGTAGCTTAAATTTTATTTGAAACAATTGGGATATCACACCTACGTTTTCATACTTATATTCTTGAGCATTTTGATAAAATATCATTTTTCACAAGTATGAGGACCTTCTCATAAAGTTCCTTTTCTAAACAGTTTGTTTTTAGTGTCAAAAACAATTTACAAAGTTACACAATTTTTAGAAGTCATTTGAATATTTTTACAAATCTTTAAAGAGTCAAAAACTGCTTTCAAAAAACAATGTCAGCCATATCAATTTGCAGTCGACCACCACGGTCGACCGCACCTGAGTTTTTTCTTACGGAGCCAAACAGAAACTTTCGTGGTCGACCGTCACAGTCAACCGTCTGCTCAAAAATTCCCACGGTCTAACGTAAAGTCTCTAGAAATTTGCTAAGCCTCGGAAGTGGCTTGCGGTTGATTGTGAGATTTTTACGGTCGACCGCCGTTTACTCTAAGGGACCTTTAACGTACAGTTTCAGACGATGATTTTTTACGGGACTTAGGGGATATGGGTATGGATTTTGGCTGCAGTGTTTTCTCCTATTTAAACCCCTTATACCCATTCTTCTTTAAGTGTCCTAAACATTTTGAAAAAACCAGAGATCTGTTTTTACTAAGAGCAAACTTTCAAAACCAGTTTTTCTCTGTTTTCAATTTCACTTCCAGCTTTAGTGTAATCTTTCTCTTTGCTATAAAGACATTGTAAAGAGAGAGTTTTTACACCATTACGATTGTTGAGAGCTTGATCTTGTGGAGATCAACTGTGTGGGAGTGAGATCTTGTGGTGATCAACTGTGTAGTTGTGAGATCTTGTGGAGATCGTTGTGTAGAAAAAGTTTCAGCTTCTAAACTGGGTTGTGTAGTGGATTCTCCTCGAGAGTGGGGATCGGGGACATAGGTCAGCAGGCCGAACCTCGTTAACACATCAAGCGTCACTTGGATAACGATTTCTAACTCTATCTCTTTTGCTATAGTTGTTCATTTTGTGGTTTGTTGCTTGTCTCATTTTTTATTGCACTATTATAGCCTTAAGACCCTAATCACCCCCCCCCTCTAGGGTTCAACAATTTGTCACGCCCCGCTTCCCAAAATACCGTGGAATCGGGACGTGAGCAAGCCCGCGACGTATTAGACTGAGAAGAGATAAGTGCTAGACTCCGTCTTCTCAATCTAATACGCTAAGCGTCAAGAAATATAAAATGCGAAAGGCACAGGTCCCCGATCACACATAACAAGAATATAATGACAATCCAGAATAAGAAATAAACATATCATCAATGGTAAATCATCCCAGACATAAAAATATGGGTCAAACACGCCCTTTTTACAAAACGGTCCAAATAAAAAAAATACATAGTCCAATAGAAATAAAAGGAAAGTACTACTAAAATAACTAAATCTAACATCAGACTAAAGTAAGGTTCTACAAAAGAGATCTAGCGCTCATCAACTACTACAGAAAGAAAAGTCTAAGCTTCAGATTGTTCTTCTGATCCATCTGGAAGACCTTATTGCTGCAAATCATCTGGCTCCTGTACTATCCCGAACTGAGGCTGCTCATCTCCTAAATCTGACGTACACCAGAGAAAAAAAGGTGTACGTCAACGTGTGCGACACACGACAAGATCCCACAGAAAGAAATAGGAATGGTCGAACGACCAAAGCAAAAACAGTGATAATAATAATAGCTTGCAAAAGAAATTACTAATAATCGGAATACAATCCATCACTGAAATAAAATCATCAGAAGAAACTAAGAAAATCATCCAAGTGTCAAGGTCACGCAGCTATTCATCAGGGTAATCAACCAAGTATCCAAATCACACAACTAGATGGAATTAATACTTAAATACCTATAACTTGAGATGTAGTACGTCGAGCGAAATAATCCAAACAAGGAAACCCTCATATATATACCTTATGTCTCAAATTATAGATAATTAATTATTAATCCTGATCTAAGTATGAACAGAAATACAACTAATCTACATCTCATAAAACCAACAAAGTCCACCATAAGACACGCAAGCATATTATTCTTGTTTTACATGTTATTTGAATTGGGAAAGAATATTTTCATATATATAATCGGGTCCCCGTAAAGTCGTCCGGGGGCCGCCCTCAAGTCAAGTTTGGCTCTCCGGCCCAAGTATATATATAACTCACAATATCAAGAAAGCGCATATGCCCGTTTATATAAATGTTATATTCTTCGTCCAATTCCCCTTTATATCCCCATGTTTGTCATATTAATTAAGTAACTGTACATGAAATATCGTGCACTAACCACAGAGTAACCGTGGAACGACTTCTGCAAAAACTATGAAAATAACCGTGATCCATAACACGTCCGATCAAGAGTGCATCGTCTAGTCAATGCTATAATAATAATAATAATAATAATAATAATAATCAAGGAAACCTCATACCGGGATATCGATATCAAGGGTACAGCCATGCCTTGAAAGCACGCTTATAAATCATACTTTTAACATGAGTCGTCTTCATGTATAGTCTCTCCTATTAGATAACAACTAGGTGATAAAACAACAAGTTCCATACAATCATTCATCAACAAACAATCCCACGCATGTAATCACAATATACACTATAGCTAATGATATCACAGTCTAATCTACGCAATCAATTAATAACGGATATAAATAATGGAATAACAAGCCAAGGGAAAGCGGGATCTTGCATATACTTAACTAACAGTATATCAAAAATATTAAAGCCAAGACAAAGGATGTGAGATCTTGCCTGCGAGACCGTGGGGTCTGACGACGAGGCGACAGTGCAGATGCGGACGTGGTACGACGGATCTCAAGCGATGTCTGTGGTGGGTCTGGACTACGTCGGCATATCGTCGAACAGGTGGCGTGCGACAAAGGAGAGGCGTTGGTGGTTGTTGGCAGCAAACTTGGGCGTCGGGGCAGTGCTGCGGACTGAGGGAGACGTCGTCTCTGCTGCAGATGAGTCTGAAACGGGTGGATGTCGAGGCCGATGGCAAGGCAGCGCTGCTGACGACGGGGATGAAGGAGGACAGTGAGGCGGAGTTGGGGTCCTGCGCGGGGCTGGTCGGCGAGTCGAGGGGCGGCGGCTTGAGTTCGAGCGCGGGCGAGGTTGGACGGAGATGGAGAGAGAGGTGGTGGGCGGTTGGGTTGGGTGGTCGGAGGGCTTTGGTGCTGGGAGGAAGAAGAAGAAGAAAGAAATGAGTTTTCTTCTTTTGAGTGAACTGTTGAAGATGGGGGGTGTACGGTGAAAAGAAAAAGAAAAGTTTATTTTATGGAAGGGGAGAGAGAGAATGATGTGAGAGAATATGGGGTAAAAAAGGAAGGTGTATTATGGGGAATGATTTGAATTGATTGGGGAAAAATTGGTAGGAATTCAAATTCAAATGAGAAAAATAAGAGAGGGAAAATTCAAAAATTCCACGTAATATTTTGAATTATATTAATAATTAATAATCAACCAAAAATCTTTTTATTAATATTTATATACTACTGTAATAATAAGGTCATTAATAATATTAATCACCAAATGATTATATATAAAATCACTAAACCGTAAATTAATATTTAGCAGAATTAAAATACAAGACTATATATTTTATTATTTATTTATTTTGAAAACTCAGAAAATTCCAGAAATTAGGAAAAATATTAATAAGATAAAATTTAACATTTTAAATACTAGAAAAATTATTTAAATATGTATCAAAAATTACGGTTGTTACACAATTAGTATCAAAGCTTAGTCTCTATATTAGTTTTTAGTCTAACCACCTTAGAGAAAAGATCTTATGGAGGCTTTAATGAATGTGCATATGTTAGAGGGACAATCTATGACTAGACCACCACTTTTCACCGGTAGTAATTTTTCTTATTGGAAGGCTAGGATGAGGATTTACCTTCGTTGCATTGATCTAGACATTCTAGAACTCATAGAGAAGAAATATGTAGAAAAGCCCAAAGTTGGGAACATGACCGATGTAGAAAGGCACCAAGCCAATCTCAATGCAAAGGTCATGAACGCCTTAATTTGCGGTCTTTCCCCCAATGAGTATAATAGGGTTTCCACGTGTGCAACCGCATACGAAATATGAGTAAAATTATGTATTACACATGATGGAACTCCCCAAGTTAAGGAATCCAAAATCAGTGGGCTTATGCATGAATATGAGTTATTTAAGATGCTTCCTAATGAATCCATTGATGCTATGTTTTCTCGCTTCACTAACATAATCAATGAATTGCATGGTCTTGACAAGCGTTTAACTATCCAAGAGATGAACTACAAGATCATTCGTTCATTAACTCCGACATGGGAGCCCAAAGCTACGGCCATAGAAGAAGCTCAAGATCTTACTACTCTAGGTCTCGATGACTCATCGGCAAGCTTAAGGTTCATGAGAAGAAGCTCAAGGGAAAGGAGAATGAGGAAGTGCCCCCACGGGAAGTTGAGGAACCATCACCAAAAATAAAGACCATAGCTCTCAAGGGAGCTAGTGATAATTCCTCATCATCATCGGATAGTGAAGTTGATTTTTCTAGAGAAGTGGCTCACCTCTCTAGAAGAATTTCGAGACTCATTAAAATAAACAAGAAGTTTAATCCCCGATCTAACAACAAATTTTCTTCACGTGTAAGAAAGTGCTTTGAATGCAATGAACTGGGTCATATCGCTAAAGATTGCCCCAAGCTCAAGGAGAAATACTTGAAGTACAAGAAGAAGAAAGCCATGTATGCTGGATAGGAAGAATCCGAACCAAGTGCTTTGGATAACAATGAAGAAGGAGCTAAGATTGCTCTTCATGATCCCAACATTTGCTTCATGGCTTATAAAAAGGAGGTAGTTTCCGATACCGAAAGTGAATCCTTTTACATACAATGTGATCTAGCTACCGCATTAGAAGAATTAAACTTTGACTTTAAAAGGATGTCAAAAGAATTTTCTTCCTTTAAAAAATTACATGCTTCTTGTGATGCCAAACTAGAACAACTACAAACCTCTCTTGCTCTAAAAGATGAATTGCTAGGGGATCTTGATTTTGAAATAAACAATTAAGATCCAAGATTGAAAGACTTAAAATTGAGAGTGGTAGGATTAGACCCACTCATGCTTATGCTAATTATCATCATCATGAGAGAAATAGATTTCATAGATCTCATGCCTCTACACACAAGAGAAATTTTGTGTGCACATATTGAATGAAACGTGGTCATATTTCTACTCATTGTAGGATTAAAGACAATCATTATTTTTATGGAATGACATGGGTACCCAAAGGTACCAAGCTTACTAATCACCAAGGACCCAAGATTTGGGTACTTAAAGTTACTACATCTTCATCTCTTGTAGGGAACATCACGAACACGACGTAGAGAGATGTGATACCTTGATAGTGGTTGCTCACATCATATGACGGGCAACAAAGAGCTATTTGTAACTCTATCAAGGATTGAAGGAGGCAGCGTCTCCTTCGGTGGTGGAGAGAAAGGTAAAATCATTGGTATTGGATGTATTGGTAAGACACCCTCTCCCGTAATAGAAGATGTTTATTTGGTTAATGGCTTGAATCATAATCTTCTTAGCATTAGCCAATTGAGTGATAAATGTTTTGATATTTATTTTAAACCGGACAAATGCATTGTTAGCTCAAATGGAAAAACTATTTTTGTTGCTAATAGAAAATCTAATGTATACATTTTTAAGATGAATGAGCTATTAGATCAAGATGTCAAGTGCCTTGCGGGAGTTGATGAAAACCCTTGGATTTGGCATAAGAGGCTTGGACATGCGAACATGGAATTGATATCTAAATTGTCCAAGAGGAATCTTGTAAAAGGGTTACTAAACTTGTATTTCATCAAAGATACCATATGTGAAGATTGTGCTAAAGGTAAACAAACTAAGTCTACCTTCAAATCCATCAATGAGGTATCAACTTCTAAACCCTTGCAATTACTTCATCTTGATTTATTTGGTCCTATGCGTGTTACCTCTCTTGGAGGCAAACACTATGTTTTTGTTATCATTGATGATTTTTCTCATTTTACATGGACAATCTTTCTTGCAAGTAAAGATGAATGTTTTGAAGAATTTTTTAAGCATGTTAAAAGAATTAAAAATAAAAAAGATTTAAAAGTTGTTAAAATAAGAAGTGATCATGGTGGTGAATTTCAAAATAATTTTTCTATGATTTTTGTGCACATCGTTGTATAACTCATGTGTTTTCTGCTCCAAGAACACCACAACAAAATGGTGTTGTTGAACGGAAAAATCGTACCATACAAGAGATGGCACGAACTATGTTAAACTCTTTTGATTTGCCTAAATATTTTTAGGCGGAAGTCGTCAATACGGCTTGCCATGTTTTAAATCGTGTTTTGATTAGACCAAAGCTTAAGAAAACTTCTTATGAACTATTTTATGGCAAAACTCCTTTCATTAGATATTTTTTGTATCTTTGGTTGTAAATGTTTTATTTTAAATACAAAAGATCACCATGATAAATTTGATTCTAAAATTAATGTTGGCATCTTCCTAGGATATGCGCCTCGAAGTAAGGCTTATAGGGTCTTCAACAAACGAACTCTTGTTATTGAAGAATCTATAAACGTTACTTTTGATGAGACTAATATTGGTTTACAAGTTGATTTGCTTAGGAAAGATGATGATGATGTTGAGGGAGGATTGGAACTTTTGCAAATAAATGAAACACCCTCAATAGATGTTCAAAATGATGGGGAAAGCACAAACAACATTCAAGAGCAAGAACAAGAAGAACTCCCCATAGCATTGAAATTTGCACCAAATCATCCAAAGGAGCAAATCATGTGGAATCCTTCACAAGAGGTTCTAACTCGCTCAAAGGCTTTGAGTGAGTATGGTAATGTTGCCTTCTTATCTCAATTAGAACCTAAGAAGATTAATGATGCTTTAAATGATGAATTTTGGGTTTTAGTTATGCATGATGAACTAAACAATTTTTGAAGAAATGATGTTTGGAAACTAGTTCCTAGACCTAACAATGCTAGTGTAATTGGAACAAAATGGGTTTTCAGAAACAAACTTGATGAACATGGCATTATAACTAGAAATAAAGCTCGTTTGGTTGCCCAATGATACAATCAAGAGGAGGGCATAGACTATGATGAAACCTTTGTACCGGTTGTAAGGTTAGAATCAATTAAGATGTTTTTGGCATTTGCAAGCCTTAAAGATTTCAAATTGTTTTAAATGGATGTTAAGAGTGCATTTTTAAATGGTTTTATAGAAGAGGAAGTATATATTGAGCAACCCCCCGGTTTTATGGATCATGCTTTTCCTAATCATGTTTACCGGGTTCAAAATGCTTTATATGGGTTGAAACAAGCTCCTAGAGCTTGGTATGCTCGCCTCTCTAGTTTTCTTCTTGAAAATGGTTTTTCTAACGGGAAAATTGATAATACTCTTTTTGTGAGAAAAAGAAAAAATAATTTCATTTTAGTTCAAATATATGTTGATGATATCATTTTTGGTGCTACTAATGAATTTCTATGCAAGGATTTTTCTAAAGTTATGCAAGATCATTTTGAAATGAGCATGATGGGAGAGCTCACATTCTTTCTTGGGCTCCAAGTCAAGCAAACTAAGGATGAAATATTCATTTCTCAAAGCAAGTATGCTAGAGAATTGGTGAAGAAATCCAATTTGGAGAATTCTAAGCATGCACCAACTCCTATGAGTACAAGTGTTAAACTTGATGCGGATGATAGTGGTGAGGATGTGGACCAAAACTTATACCGAGGTATAATATGTAGTCTTCTTTATCTCACCGCTAGTAGACCCGACATCATGTTTAGTGTGTGTGCATGTGCACATTTTCAAGCTTCTCCTAAAGCATCTCATTTGATTGCGGTTAAAAAAATTATTAACTATATTCATGGAACTATTGATCTTGGTTTATTTTATCCAAAAAGCACCTCTTTTGATCTATATGGTTTTTGTGATGCTGACTTTGCCGGATGTAAGGTAGATCGCAAGAGTACGAGTGGTACATGTTAATTCTTGGGTAACTCTCTTGTGTCTTGGGCTTTCAAGAAACAAAATTATGTTGTCTTGTCCACTACGAAAGCAGAATACATTGCCGTCGGCTTATGTTATGCCCAAGTCTTATGGATGAAATAAAGTTTAGTTGACTATGATTTGTTTTTTCAAAATATAAAAATCTTTTGTGATAACACTAGTGCTATCAATATTTTAAAAAATTTGGTTTTGCATTCAAGAACCAAGCATGTTGATGTGCGCGATCATTTTTTACGCGATCATATAGAAAGGCAAGATGTATCCCTTGTGTATATTGACACAAAATCTTAATTAACGAACATCTTTACCAAGCCTCTTAGTGAAGATGATTTTTGTCGCATAAGAAATGGTTTGGGCTTATGCACTATGTGAAAGCTCTATTTGCTTGCTTGGTTAGTTGCATTTCATATGCATTTTTGTTTACCATTTTTACCCCATTTTGATGGTGATAAAGGGGGAGAGAAATCTCCTCATTTGTGCACATAGTAAGGGGAAGCTCATAGATTGGGGGAGCAACTATCTATAAGCTATATTTATTTTGTTCCTATATAATGGTTGGTTGTCATCATAAAAAAAGGAGAGTTTGTTAGCCCTTATGTTTTGATGATGTTTTACAACCACCATTATCGGTACTAATTGCTTGTTGAGTGATATTATAGTTAATATATATATCAAGCTTGTTAGTACCACTTATGGAGGATTGGATAGAATATGAGCTACAACGATGATATCTATAGGAGGAGGAGGCATAGTGATGAAGCATTGTTTATTCAAGAACAATAAATGCAATAAGAAGCTTCAACAACTCAAGCTATATCAAGACTAAAAGAATTGTAATTCTATGTGAGGATATTAGTAAGTTTTTCTTTTCTCTCTAGTGCTAGAATGTAGGCAAGTAGCTTAGATTTTATTTGAAGCTATTGGGATATCACACACACGTTTTCATACTTATATTCTTAAATATTTTGACAAAATATCATTTTTTACAAGTATGAGGACCTTCTCATAAAATTCCTTTTCTAAACAGTTTGTTTTTAGTGTCCAAAACAATTTACAAAGTTACACAATTTTTAGAAGTCATTTGAATATTTTTACAAATCTTTAAAGAGTCAAAAACTACTTTCAAAAAACAGTGTCAGCCATATCAGTTTGCGGTCGACCACCACGGTCGACCGCACCTGAGTTTTTTCCTGCGGAGCCAAACAGAAACTTTCGCGGTCGACCGCCACGGTCGACCGTCAGCTCAAAAATTCCCACGGTCGACCGTCATGGTCGATCGCCAAAGTCTCTGGAAATTTTCTAAGCCTCGAAAGTGGCTCACGGTCGATCGCGAGATTTTCACGGTCAACAGTCGTTTACTCCAACGGACCTTTAACGTACAGTTTAAGACGATGATTTTTTACGGGATTTAGGGGATATGGGTATGGGTTTTGGCTGCAGTATTTTTTCCTATTTAAACCCCTTATACCCCTTCTTCTTTAAGTGTCCCAAACATTTTGAAAAAAAATCAGAGATCTATTTTTGCTGAGAACAAACTTTTAAAACCTATTTTTCTCTGTTTTCAATTTTACTTCCCAGCTTCAGTGTAATCTTTCTCCTTGCCATAGGGACATTGTAAAGAGAGAGTTTTTACACCATTACTACTGTTGATAGCTTGATCTTGTGGAGATCAACTCTGTGGGAGTGAGATCTTATGGTGATCAACTGTATAGTTGTGAGATCTTATGGAGATCGTTGTGTAGAAGAAGTTCCGGTTTTCAAACCGGGTTGTGTAGTGGATTCTCCTCGAGAGTGGGGAGCGGGGAAGTAGGTCAGCAGGCCAAACCTAATTAACACATCGCGCATCACTTGGATAACGATTTCTAACTCTTTCTCTTTTACTATAGTTGTTTATTTTGTGGTTTGTTGCTTGTCTTATTTTTTATTGCACTATTATAGCCTTAAGACCCTAATCACCCCCCTCTAGGGTCCAACAAATTTTGTGCCTTTGTGGGACTCGATGTTCTAGAGGAGAGGAACTCCTCATACTTAGATTGGTTGAACTCGATGATAAGAGTTTCGACCTCGGTCCCCACCGCAATCTGATCTGATTGTGCCACCACCAGTTCGTCGGAAAGAACGACTTCTCCCACTTTGGTCGCCATCTTCTGTAGGGTCAAAAAATTAAAATTGATTGATTCTTATTTTAAGAATGGGTTCTATCACTTGGTAATAATCCCTTACAATCACTCACTCTCTCAATTACAGTGGAAGAGAAGATAGATTTAACTTCTCTTTTGCTTAGGGCGGGTTCTAGGTGGCAAAAGGATGCTTCACTCGATGATTGAGTAGAGATTGCTTCCCGTTGACAATCAGAAATAGACCACAAAAGCTTCTAACAATCCCTTACAATCACTCACTCTCTCCTTTTTTTCATAGCTACTTGTGGCTATTTATAGAGCTTTAGCACGTAACTGACGTGCTATAATTGTGGGGATGTGGGCATAACTGACTCCTGAGATTTAGCCCACATGGCTGACTAGGTCTTCATGGCTGTTACAACTTGATTTAATGTGGGTGACAAGCTTCGCTGCATTGGCGAACCTCATCCTTAACACTAGGTCTTCGTGACTGTTACAACTTGATTTAATGTGGGTGACAAGCTTCGCTGCATTGGCGAACCTCATCCTTAACGTCGAGCCTCGTTGTGTGGCGAACCTCATCTTTAATGTCAAGTCTCCTTGTGTGGCGAGCCTCGTCTTGATGCCAATCCTCGTTACGTAGAGAGCCTCGTCTTTGATGTTGAATCTCGCTACATGGTTAGCCTTATCTTTGATGTTGAATCTTGCTATGTGGCGAGCTTCATTTCTAAAAATGATTTTCAATGCTTTCGAACGAACTCTTGTATGACGTTCGTCTTCACTTGCGAAGTTTGTTGTAACAAGGTGTGACTCTCATCTATCTTCTGGCATTTTTGGGTGTCTACAATCGTGAATATGAAGTAGGATTCACGCATCGAGATACGTGTGTTGTATACAAGGGTACATGTAATAGAGTTTTAGCACACACAAGAATTTGGAGGTGCGTAACTCTATATTTTGATTTGTCATGTTAAAGAATGACACATATTGCAATTCATGATAGTGTAGATGCTTGAGTGGGTTAGTTGGTATATCACAATGAGACCGCGGTAGACTACACTCAGGGTGGCTAGTTGGTATACTGCAATGATACCGCAGTAGACTACACCCCGTTGTGCATTTTTGTTTTCTAGAATTGGGAGATATGCCTATTTCCGTGTTGTGGATTCCTAAATATGAATATCCGCTTAGTTCAGGATAGATGATTTTATATCTATATGTACTAACCTATATTTTTTATATATACTCCTAACCCTCTCCCCCTAGGGGTGGTGGAGATGATCTCTCTAGTGCTTTGACGCTTGTTGTTTCCCCTCTTTTTAGGCAGCGAGTCAGGCATATAGAGAGTCACATGTTGATGGAGTTTTGGATTAGCTTTCATTATTATTTATTATTAGTAGTTATTTAGAGCTCTATAGTAGTTATGATTTACTTTCAGACATATACAGTTGTGTTTCATTTTGTAAAGGCTGAGTGCCATAGTACTACTTCATTTGACTCTATGTATTGAAATACTTCACATTAGTTTCAGTTTATCAGTTGTACTTTATTTTACTCAGTTGGAACATGATTATATTATTTTTGGATTCTCTCGTTTCCTTATTCATGTTCATTACAATATTACTGTATTCTATTTGCTTTGTACATACAATTTTTTATTATTGACTCCCCTAGCGAGATATTACTATGATGGTGAAACAAGTTTTTGCACAGTGTGGGTGCATGGTAGGTTTGACATCATTAGGTTCACCTTGGACTGCAGCCTTGTGTGTAACCAAGGACATCACAGTTGGTATCAGAGGTCTAGCTCCAGCATCCTTAGGATCATCCTGTTTTGAGTCGTGGAGCTAGGATAGAGTTTCGTAGGATTCATGTATAGAGTCCACTAGGAATTTTCATATTGAGTGTGGACGTTATACGTATACCTAGAAAATTACATTTTTTTATGATAACTGTCTTACTTTGATTGAAAAGTATTTGTGTGAATGATATGTGATACAATTTACCTATTATTATATGTTACGTTATTTTGCTTGAGGTCTTATTTACTATGTCTTATAAGCTCTCCTCCTAAAATTTCAGATGTCAGGAAGAGAATGTGGTCGTAGAGGAACCCGTGCTCAGGGAGCTGGGTAAGTTGATCTATAGCTCGAGCCGTAGCGGGCTTCACAGTATCTGATTAATCTCATAGCACCGCTTGTAGCCCGGTTAGTGGCAATTAAGGAGCAGATGGCGAATTAGGTTCCGCCAGTGACACAACCTCTAGTGGTACTGCTACCACCAGCTCATGTACCTATTATATAGGAGTCGCCAGTAGTCACACCACCACTTGCTATTGATAGGGACGTAGAGTAGGAGGTTTGGCTCCGTCTAGTGGAGAGATACTACAAGATGAGGGCACCAGAGTTTCATGGCACATCAGATTCACTTGCGGCGTCAAGTGGAAGGAAGATGTGGTAAACATTTAAGATATGCTTAATGTGGGCACAGTACAGAAGCAGAGGTTAGCAGCATTTAGCCTTAAGGGTGATGCCAGAGGATGCTATCGACTTTAGTTCATTCCAGAGCAGCGTATGACACTCACCTGTGAGGATTTCATCTACTTCTTTGAAGAGCAGTATGTGTCAGCT
>NC_033802.1:33745578-33756034 GCF_001876935.1 Asparagus officinalis | reverse complement strand
GTTGGAGAAGGGAGATATAACTGTAGCTGATTATGAGAGCAAGTTTGTGGGTTTAATCAGGTTCACGAGCATGTGGCAGACTGGGGAACGTCAGGCTCAGATGTTCTTGATAGGAATTCGCCCGAGCTTACGTTGCTACTTAGTGTCTCGGTGATTTCAATCAGTGCAGGAGGTTGTCGTTACCACCATATCACAAGAGACCGAGATGGCTATGTTCTAGAAGGCTAAGGAAGGGAATCCTAAAGCAGGGCAGTTTTGAGAAAAGGAAAAGGAAAAGAGACCATTTTCAAGACCTGGAGGATCCTAGCAGCAGGGCAAGGGTTCACAGCAGCAGGGTCCTCATAAGAAGGGACCACAGCATGATCAGAGAGCACCACAGTAGCGTAAGTTTTAGGGTGCTTGTTATAACTGCTATAAGATTGGGCATAGAGTTGCAGAGTACTGCAATGCACCAACAGGAGGCTAGCAGGGCAAGAATCATGGTTAGTAGCAGTAGAACCGTAGACAGGGCTGAAGTCAGGGCCAGCAGCTGAGACTTGAGGCACTACAAACAGTTTCGAGGATTGAGGGGCAGGTGCGAGCTATCCAAGAGATTCCTCAGGTACAGATCATCTTGTATACCGCAGATCCTTCAGCGCATTAGTCCATAGCTTCATGCAGAGTGTATGTAGTAGTACCGCATGACCATGGTGCGAGCAGGGCCGTAGCGGAAGGTACGTTCCTTATGAACTCCTTCCAAGCCCGTATTCTTTTCGATTCCGGAGCTTCGCATTGGTTCATCTCTTTTGATTTAATGATTAAACTCTAGCTTGTAGCAAGTCTTTAGATATTCCTCTATCAGTGTCTACTCCTTTGGAAGAGATGTCCCTCTTAGAGAGTATCTATAGGAGATGCATTATCAACTTAGATGAGTCTGAGTTTGATATTGATTTGATCGTTTTGTATATGTCTGAGTTCGACGTGATTCTTGGTATGGATTGATTATCATTCTACCATGTCAGTGTTGACTATTTTTTGAAAAAAATCAGCTTGCGAGTGTCTGATAGGACAGAGTTAGACGGAGCGACCTCACAGGGCAACCAATTTGCGGAGTCATTTCAGGCATACGTCATGAAGGAGATGTTTCGAGACCAGGGAGCTAATTTATGTGAGACTAGAGTCGTCTCTGAGTATCATGATGTCTTTCAGAATATACCTGGATTACCTTTGTTAGACCTTAATACCACTATGAAAGAACCTTAGAGGGGGGGGGGGGGGGAATAGGGTTTATGCTAATCTAATCCGATTTAAATGCTAATAAAAACTAATTAACAAATATATCCTAGCAAGTATGATATGCTACAAGATATGTGCAAGGATATACAATATAAACAAGGGTAAACAATATGATCATGCAACAATGGCGATATAACAATATTTCAAGAATAAATGCGCTAATGCCAAACCCAAACACAAGGAAATGATCACGGAGTTTGGACCTTCCGTCCTACGTCTCCGCTCCTCACTCCCGGGGAGAATCCACTACACAACCCGATTTGGAAGCCGAAACTTCTCTACACACTCGGTTTTCTAGCTAACCCAAAACTCTACACACTCGGTTATCAAGTGAACCGACAACTCTCACAAATTCTCACAAAGTAAATACACAACCTACAACCTCAAGTGTTGGTTCTCACGTATCGGCTCCCTCAAGTGCTTGGAATTATCACCTCTCACTAGGCCACCGACGCCACTCCTCTCAATATCGACTACGTCCTCACCACACACTCCTCTCGGTGTACAAGAGTATTACAAGGTGAACTTCATAATTAGGCATACAATAAATGATTGTTCTCTAAACAAGGTGAGAACTCAATTAGGCTCAACTCAATGTTACTATCTCTCACAACCCCAAATATATTATGAATGCAAATACAATAAGCTCAAGTGGGTGTGTGTAACAATGAGATTAATCAAATCTAAACTCAATATAAAACTAGCTTTATAAGATGATAATCAAACAAATAAATATAAAGCTAGAAAAGAGTTTAGAAAACTTCTCAATAGATGACAAGAGATGGAGGGAGAATAGTTGATTGTTCAAACTCCAATAGATGATCTCCTCAAGCTCTTGTGGAATTAAATTCACAAACTTAAACCCTCAATTGCTTAAAAGCTTCTTAAACAAACTTAAACCAAACTTAAATCCTTGTTTAAAACTCTTTAAACTTGTTTAAAACATTTCTTAAGTGCCCTTAGAAGTATGAGGGCATGGGGAATATATAGGCTCATGAAACAACCCCAAAAACCAATAAAAACACCCCAAAAGCATTAAAATAAATAAAAATCAGAACTAGCCATTACTGTGCAACGATACACTGATAAGTCAACTTATACTGTAGCAAGTCGACTTACACTGTTTATGAGTCGACTTATGACATGAATGACAGATTCTGGCAGTTTTGGAATTTTGTATATCTAACTTTGTAAAATCAATTAAAAATAGTAAATCAACTCCAAAAATCATGAAATTTTGAGAAAGAGTTATAGACATGTAGGTGAACATGTTAAAGAAATAAGTTCTAGAAAATCACTTTCCTGTTGAGAGAAATAAATATTTGAACACAGATAAACAGATACTGAGAAACTGCTGAAAACTTGGTTTTGTAAATTCAATTGAAAATAACAAAACAACTCCAAAATTAGTAAATCTTAGGAAAATATTTGTATATATGAATATAAACATATAAACAAAGAAATTTTATAACAATTTGCATTTCCTAATTGTGAAAACACATGTATTTTGCAAGTATGTCCAAAACTTGAAAAGTTGATATACATGAAATTTGATATTATGACATAAACACAACTTTGAAACATTTTCAAACGTTCTTATAGACTTAATAAAGGATATAAAATGTTGTTATGAAGTCTATAAACTAGAAACACAATATTTTCACAAATATGCATATTCTATGTAATATTTTCTAAAACACAATAATAAATATGAAATATGTGATTTCATATTTATGAATATGAAAACTCAATTTTCATATTTATGAATATGAAAACTCAAACTATGTATGTATATATATAACTATATATATACATAGAAACAAACATATATGTATTTATGGAACTATATATACATGGAAACCAATATAATGTGTGTGTATAATATTGAGCTTAAAGTACTAACACACATAGTATAAAACCTAAACTAATGTTACCCAAGCTTGATCTTGATCTTCATTGTAGCTCAACTTGGTAAACTTGGATGAAGCTTGTAATTGGATCTTTAACTTGAATTGTATAGGCTTCAACCACAATTCCACCAACCTCCATTGGATATGATCGTTGAGGCTTGATTCCATCCATCCTCCAACATATTGTTTGCCTAGAATAAATATAAAACACAAACACTAGACAAACAATATTAGATGTAAATTGTTTGTTAAACATCATCAAAACAAAGAGGCCAATAATCTCCCCCTTTTTGATGATGACAAACAATTTACGAAAAGGATATATGTATGAAAAGAAATAAATATATAAATTATAATTCACATGCATATAAACAAGAAAGGCTATACTCACAATATTTCTCCCCCTTTGACAATATCAAAAAGGGGAAAACAATCAAGAATGAAGAGAGCGAAAGCTACCCCTATCAATATACATGAGTGAGTATAAAACAAGTATAGGGAATAGCTCCCCCTATCAAAAAGCCATATAGAATATATGAAATGAAAGCTAAGGCAAAAACATATGAGTGAGCATAAATGAAAGATATGCTAAACATAACTCACATACAAACAAGACAATGAGAATACATATTAAAATGTCATTTATAAAAGAAGTGTCTCATTAAACAATTATAAAAAACATAGTGTATAAAAATAGATCTATGCAAACAAAGGAATGAGGAAAACATGAGAACCATGAAAAAAGTTTTCAAGTGAAAACAAATCACTCAAATGGAAAACATGAGAACCATGAAAAAAGTTTTCAAGTGAAAACAAATCACTCAAATGAAGTCATAATCAAGATTTGAGTCCAAAAACAATGTTTGATCAAATCAAGTGAAAACAAATCACTCAAATGAAGTCATAATCAAGATTTGAGTCCAAAAACAATGTTTGATCAAAGAAGAAAATTTGCTTTGTATAACTTGATCAAACCACTTATAGAATACATTATAAGACACGAATAGATGATCCATGAGCACAAACATATAAATATCATCATATAGGTGAATATAATAAATTCAAAGCAACAAATCAAAATAAAATTTTGACAAAAGAATTTCAAGAGAGGCAACAATATATCATGCTCTTAAGCTTGTTCCAACCCATATAATCATTCTGGCATCCGGTAAACTTGATTTGGGAATAAACACCCAATAAACTCGGGGGTTTACATAAATATAAACCTCTCATGAAAGATCAAAACTATTAATCATGGAAATAAAAGAATTGATCAAAAAACAATTGTTTTCTTATTCAAAAAAAAAATTCAGAACACGTTTTTCAAAACCAAGACATGAAAAATAAAAAATAATAAAATTCTTGGTTTAAAAAGATTTTCACACACAAGCATTCTTGGTGCCGGATTGTTTAGGGACATGACCCCTATCAATAAAGCTCAAAGCCCTAGGGTTATGAACCCTCTTGGACACATGTGGTACACTAGCACGGTGAAAACAAAAATTGTACACATGATCTTTCCGATTGCAATAGATGTAATAAAAAGGGTTAAATGATTTGTGTTGACCAAGTGGGTGTGCACGGGAATCATTTGCAAATAAAGATTTTTCTTTTAAATTATTTCACAAATGAGAAACATCGTTAAACAAAGGTGGTTTACTTGAGAAATTTAGCAAGTTTGAACATTTTTTCAAATCATAACAAAGCTTCGCTAAATGGCCAAATCTACCACAAACATCACATTTAAAAACATGTGGTCTACTAGAAACATTTGGCAAATGAGATTTCTTTTTCAAATCAAAACAATATTTGGCCAAATGACCAAAACGACCACAAAGATCACATTAATACATATGAGCATGCTTATGATGTACTTTATGTGCATATGTGTGTACATGTGATGAAGAAACTTGATGAGATGCACAATGAGCATTAGTATTCTTATGTTTGTGTACATCATAGCAAAATTTAGCAATATGGCTATTTTGGCCGCAAATTAAACACTTGTAAACTTTGCTATATATGTGCGCATAATGAGTGGATGATTTAGACTTGGCACACATAACACTTGTAAACTTTGCTATATATGTGCGCATAATGAGTGGATGATTTAGACTTGGCACACATATCCACAAGTTTCTTATGATTATAATGAGTGGATGATTTAGACTTGGCACACATATCCACAAGTTTCTTATGATTAATAATGCATGAATTAATAGTTGAATCTAAAGAGGTAATACTATTTTTAACATTATTCAAGTAGAACATAAATAGTCATTTATGAAAGAAGCAGTATCATTTTGTATGTTCTCTACTTCTAGCATGGTATTATTTTTAGCATGAGATAAGCTAGAAATGGATGACGTTAATTTTTCATTTTCCAAATTTAATAAGTCATTGTTTTCTTTAAGCATAGTATTTTTTTTTGCAATGACATCAAAATTGGACACTAGCTCCTCATAATCGGATTTCAAACTAACATGCTTGCCTTTTAAATCAATAAAATTATTATGCAATTTCGTATAGGCATGCATTAATCTATCATATGCACAAGCGAGTTCATTAATGGATATATCACTATCAGATTCTGAATCGCTTACTACACTAGGGATATCGCCTAGTGGTCGTGTGCATGATGATGATGCTCTAATATTACTTGAGGAAGAATCCACTGGAAATCATTGGATCTCCTACAAGTTACCATGATGTGCTTCTATGAATATCCATAATTTATAAGCACTATCAAAATGAGCAAGCTTGTTAGAAATAGAAGAATCAAGTGTATTAAGTATATATTCTAACACAATCTTGTTCATGGTAAACAATCTTTTGTTATTTTTACTCCACTTGGATTTCTCCATAGTGGGTATAATATAAGAATTATCAATAACTCCCCATAAATCAATATTTTTAGATTGCACAAATATTTTAAATGTAGAAGCCCATTGTGCATAGGGAAAATTAATGAATTTAGGAGCAACATTTGATTCATAGCCTAACAAAGGTGCACAATTCATGTCCATGATAAATATATATATGTGCAAGCAAGACAAATGCAATTAAAAAAAGATTAGCACAAAAAGATAACTTGGATCTTTAACTCAAGGCGATTAGACCATAAATCAACGAGCACCAAGCTCTGATACCAATTGTTAGACCCCTAATGCCACTATGAAAGAACCCTAGAGGGGGGGTGAATAGGGTTTATGCTAATCTAATGTGATTTAAATGCTAATAAAAACTAATTAACAAATATATCCTAGCAAGTATGATATGCTACAAGATATGTGCAAGGATATATAATATAAACAAGGGTAAACAATATGATCATGCAACAATGGCGATATAACAATATTTCAAGAATAAATGTGCCAATGCCAAACCCAAACACAAGGAAATAATCACGGAGTTCGGACCATCCGTCCTACGTCTCCGCTCCCCACTCCCGGGGAGAATTCACTACACAACCCGGTTTGGAAGCCGGAACTTCTCTACACACTCGGTTTTCTAGCTAACCCAAAACTCTACACACTCGGTTATCAAGTCAACCGACAACTCTCACAAATTCTCACAAAGTACATACACAACCTACACCCTCAAGTGTTGGTTCTCACGTATCGACTCTCTCAAGTGCTCAGAATTATCACCTCTCACTAGGCCACCGACGCCACTCCTCTCAGTATCGACTACGTCCTCACCACACACTCCTCTCGGTGTACAAGAGTATGACAAGGTGAACTTCATAATTAGGCATACAACAAATGATTGTTCTCTAAACAAGGTGAGAACTCAATTAGGCTCAACTCAATGTTACTATCTCTCACAACCCCAAATATATTATGAATGCAAATACAATAAGCTCAAGTGGGTGTGTGTAACAATGAGATTAATCAAATCTAAACTCAATATGAAACTAGCTTTAATATGATGATAATTAAACAAATAAATATAAAGCTAGAAAAGAGTTTAGAAAACTTTTCAATAGATGACAAGAGATGGAGGGAGAATAGTTGATTGCTCAAACTCCAATAGATGATCTCCTCAAGCTCTTGTGGAATTGAATTCACAAACTTAAACCCTCAATTGCTTAAAAGCTACTTAAACAAACTTAAACCAAATTTAAACCCCTCTTTAATACTCTTTAAACTTGTTTAAAACATTTCTTAAGTGCCCTTAGAAGTATGAGGGCATGGGGAATATATAGGCTCATGAAACAACCCCAAAAACCAATAAAAACACCCTAAAAGCATTAAAATAAACAAAAATCAGAACTAGCCATTACTGTGCAACGGTACACTGATAAGTCGACTTATGAGTTAACTTATACTGTAGCAAGTCATCTTACACTGTTCATGAGTCGACTTATGACATGAATGACAGATTTTGGCAGTTCTGGAATTTTACGTATCTGACTTTGTATAATTAATTAAAAATAGTAAATCAACTCCAAAAACCATGAAATTTTGAGGAAAAGTTCTAGACATGTATATGAACATGTTAAAGAAATAATGTCTAGAAAATCATTTCCCAGTTGAGAGAAATAAATATTTGAACATAGATAAATAGATACTGAGAAACTGCTAAAAACTCGGTTTTGTAAATTCAATTGAAAATAACAAAACAACTCAAAAATTAGTAAAACTTGGGGAAATGTTTGTATATATGAATATAAACATGTAAATGAAGAAAATTTTCAATTTTCATTTCCCAATTGTGAAAACACATATATTTTGCAAGTATGTCCAAAACATTAAAAGTTGATATACATGAAATTTGATATTATGACATAAACACAGCTTTGAAACTTTTTCAAACTTTCTTATAGACTTAATAAAGGATATAAAATGTTGTTATGAAGTCTATAAACTAGAAACACAATATTTTCCTAAATATGCATATTCTATGCAATATTTTCTAAAACACAATAATAAATATGAAATATGTGATTTCATATTTATGAATATGAAAACTCAAACTATGTATGTATATATATAACTATATATATACATAGAAACCAAACATATATGCATATATGAAACTATATATACATGGAAACCAATATAATATGTGTGTATAATATTGAGCTTAAAGTACTAACACACATAGTATAAAACCTAAACTAATGTTACCCAAGCTTGATCTTGATCTTCATTGTAGCTCTACCTGGTAAACTTGGATGAAGCTTGTAATTAGATCTTTAACTTGAATTGTATAGGCTTCAACCACAATTACACCAACCTCTATTGGATATGATCATTGAGGCTTGATTCCATCCACCCTCCAACGTATTGTTTGCCTAGAATAAATATAAAACACAAACACTAGACAAACAATATTAGATGTAAATTGTTTGTTAAACATCATCAAAACAAAGAGGCCAACAACCTCTAGTGTGAGAGCTTGAGTTCTGCTTCGAGTTGTAGCCGGGCACATCACCGATCTCCCGTGCACCTTATCGTATGGCACCTTCTGAGATGAGGGAGCTACAGATTCAGTTAGAGAAGCTCATTGCTTAGGGTTTCATTCGCCGGAGTCATTCTCTATGGGGAGCACCGATTCTCTTCGTGATGAAGAAGAACGATAGCCTTCGATTATGTATCGATTACTGCAAGTTGAATAAGGTCACCATCCGGAACAAGTATCCACTACCGAGGATTGATGACTTATTCGACCAGTTACAGGGAGCATAGTGTTTCTCGAAGATTGATCTTCGTTCTGGCTATCCTCGGTTGCAGGTTCGGGAGATGGATATTCCTAAGACCGTCTTTCTGACTCGATATGGGTCCTTTGAGCTCCTTGTTATGCCATTTGGCTAACCAACACACCCGTAGTATTCAAGAATTTGATGAACCAGGTTTTTTTGTCCATATTTGGACCAATTCGTGATTGTTTTTATCGACGACATCCTCATTTATTCGAGATCATAGGCCGAGCATGAGCAAATCCTTCGTCTTTCATTGCAGACTTTGTGGGAGCACCAATTGTATGCTAAGTTTAGAAAGTTTGAATTTTAACTTTAAGAAGTCAGATTTTTAGGTCATGTCATTAGCAAGGAGGGCATTGCAGTTCTGGATTAGGAACCGCCGAAGACCGTTACAAAGATTTGTAGCTTTTAGGACTTGTCGGCTATTACAGTAAGTTCATTCAGGACTTTTCTAAGATTGCTACCACGTTAACACTCCTTACAAAGAAGGATGTATAGTTTGTTTGGGGGCCAGAGTGTAAGAAGGCCTTTGAGACTTTGAAGACCAAGTTGACTACAGCACCTGTTTTGATTATCCGAAACAGTGATAAGACATTTCTTGTCTACACAGATGCATCTTTGTTGAGGTTAGGAGACATTTTGATGCAGACTCAGAGAGTAGTAGCTTATATTTTACGGTAGCTGAGGACTCATGAGAAGAATTATCCCAACCACGACTTGGAGTTGGCAGTGGTAGTCTTCGCACTTAAGACGTGGAGACAATATCTTTATGGAGTTCAGTTCAAGCTATTCACCGACCATCAGAGCGTGAAGTACCTCTTCTCCCAAAAGAAACTCAACCAGAGGCAGTAGCGATGGGTAAAGTTCATTAAGGATTACGAGTTCGTGCTCTAGTATCATCCCGAGAAGGTGAACGTTGTAGCAGACGCATTAGGTAAGTAGCGTCGTCATGGGCTTGTGGCTTTGAGGTGTTCGTTGTATTGAGATCTTCTCACCCACAGCCAATTTAACTTTAAGCTAGAGATTGGTAGGAGCAGTGCATTTTTGGAAGCTTTAGCCGTGCAGCCATCCTGGATTGATAGAGTAGTCAACGCTCAGTTAGGAGACTCTTGGATTCAAACCCAAAAGATAAAGATTTCCAAAAATCTCAAGGTGGATTGGACCCACTACTAGAAAATGAGCTTGTACCTACGGAAAAATAGCGACGGACAATTCCGTCGCTATATGTTACTTTATAGCGACGGATACATACGTCGCTATTTATCCGTCGCTATAATTGTTTTAGCGACGGATTATCACATTTTAGCGACGGAAATTTTTCGTCGCTAAAATATTTTATGACAAAATTTTATTTCGTCGCTAAAATAAATTTTAGCGACGGAATTTCCGTCGCTAAAGAGTTTTTAGCGACGGAAATGCCGTCGCTAAAATTAATTGCTGGCAAAATTTTTTGGGCGCGGGCGCCCAAATTTTTTGGGCACCCGCGCCCGAATTTAATACCCTACCCTAGGTTTCCCCCCCTCTCATTTTCCCCGCCCCCCTTCTCATTTTCACCCCCCGCTGT
>NC_033802.1:33726145-33742073 GCF_001876935.1 Asparagus officinalis | reverse complement strand
GGGGGGTAGGAGTTTGGTTGGTTCGTGGGTGGGGGATTGTTATTGTAGTGGTGGTGGTGTTGTTATTGTTGTGTTGTGGTGTTGCATGTGTTGTATTGTCGTGATCGTTATGTGCGTGCTTGATGTTGGGTTTGGTCGTGGAGTTTGGTTGGTTCGTGGGTGGGGGATTGTTATTGTAGTGGTGGTGGTGTTGTTATTGTTGTGTTGTGGTATTGCATGTGTTGTATTGTCGTGATCGTTATGTGCGTGCTTGATGTTGGGTTTGGTCGTGGTGGGCGAGGGGGAAGTGTGGGGAATGGGTTGAGCTGGGTACTCGTGCGTGCGTGTGTGCGTGTCGGCGGAGATAGGTACGGGTGCGTGCGTTGTTAAAAACATGTGCGTGCTTGGGTATAATACATAAATATATGCCATGATACTCTCTCTGAATCATATAACATGTAAGAATATGCCATGATACTCTATTATTGCTATACTTGCATGTTATGCCTTGTTGTTTTACAATTTGTTACTTTACTGTAAAATTCAGTTTTTGATGATGTACGTATTGCTCTATAACGTTTTATTTATTTTTTTAGGCTGGGACTTCTCGACAAGGTGGAGTTGGTGATGAGGATGAGGATGATGATGATCGGGACTGAGTTTATTTGTTTTAACATTAAAAACAATGGGTTTGCTGTATAAACATTTCTAATGTTGGGTGTGCTGTATAAACATTTCTAATGTTGGGATATTTATTATGTTTTTAGTGAAATAATTGTTATATATACGTGAAATGTGTGTTATATGTGCTTGTGTTGGGTAAATTTATTGTACAGGTTATTGTTGTGAAATATATTGTACAGGAATTTCTTATTTACAAAAATTTTTTAAAAAAAATTCAGATTATTTTTAGCGACGGATATTCCGTCGCTAAAAGCTCTTTTAGCGACGGAAAACTGATACGCCAGATGTGCACTAAACAACTTTTAGCAACGGATTTTCCGTCGCCAATAAATATTGGCGACGGAAAATTATATAGCGACGGAAAATCCGTCGCTATATATCCGTCGCCAAAAGTTTATTTTGGCGACGGAAAATCCGTCGCCAAAAAATAATTTTTTGGCGACGGATTTTCCGTCGCTATATATCCGTCGCTATAAATTAGCGACGGATTTGCCGTCGCTAAAGGTATATTTACCTACCCTTACAATAGTGACGGAGTTTTAGCGACGGAATTTCTTTTTTTCCGTCGCTAAAACTTTTAGCGACGGATTTTGGACTTTTAGCGACGGATTTTTCCGTCGCCAATAGTCCCCTTTGCAGTAGTGACCATCGGAGCAGATGAGGGAGTTTGAATGATAGTCCAACTAGTAGTGCCGGATATTCCATAGTTGAAGAAGGAATTATTTGATGAGGCACATCACACTAGGTACACAGTGCATCTAGGCACAACCAAAATGTACAAGGACCTGAAGAGATATTTTTGCTAGAGCGGCAAGCGTAGGGATATTACGGAATATGTAGTTAAGCGTTTTACATGCTAGTAAGTGAAGGCAGAATATTAGAGACCCACGGGTACCCTAAAACCTTTATCCAATCCAGAGTGGAAGTAGACAGATAATTGTATGGATTTTATTATGGGCTTGCCAAGGTCTAGCAAAGGAAACGATTCAATTTGGGTGATTGTTGATCGATTGACGAAGTTAGCGCACTTCCTACCCGTCAAGACTACTTATACGACGGAGACTTATGTGAGAATTTTCATCCGCGAGATTGTACGATTGCATGGAGTCCCGAAGACGATTGTGTTAGATCGAAGCTTAGTTTTCACTTCACATTTTTGGAAGAGCATACAAAATTCTTTCGGCAACCAGTTATCATATAGTAGTGTTTTCCACCGTAAACAGATAGACAAACAGAGAGAGTGAACCTAGAATACCTAATAAGAAAACACAAACACTAAATATAATAATATTAGGGATTGTTTGTAAAATATTATCAAAACAAAAAGGCCAACAATCTTCCCCTTTTTGATGATGACAAACAATCTACACAAAGAGGTAAATAATATGCATGATATTGAATGAATATTCAAATTGTAATACTCATGCATAAAACTAACATAAGAAAATATTGACAATCCACTTGTTTCTCCCCCTTTGGCAACATCAAAAATGGGGAAAAAATAAAAAGAATGTAAGAGAGCGAATGTTCCCCCTACCTATAAGCACAGTGAGTATAAAACAAATATAAGGAAAAGCTCCCTTTATCAAAATGCCTTAATGCATATATATAAAATGAAATACAAGGCATCAAAATGTGAGTACGAAAAACATGAAAGACTCACATTCAAAAGGCCAACAATCTCCATCCTAAACAAAAAGCAATTTATGAAATCAAGAGAATGAAAAACATGAGAATTATGAAAAAATATTTTCAAATGAAAATGAATCATGAGAACCATGACAATCATGTCACTCATGAGAATCCAAATAAAAAACAAACCACTCATATGAAATCATATATAAAATAAAATCCCATAAAGACAAATTAATATCAATTTTCGAATAAAAAGACAAGAGAGGCAATAGTATCAAGCTTGTTAGCTTGTTTCAACCCATATAAAGCTTTAGCACCCGGTAAACATAATTTTAAAATAAATAACCAATAAATCCGGGGGGTTACTTAAACACAAACCTCTCATCAAAATCAAAGTTAATAAAATAAAAACAAAAGAATTGACCAAAAAATTTATTTTCATTTACAAAAATTTTAAAACACATTTTTCAAAACCAAGAAATGATAAATAAAAACACTAAAAATATTGGTTTAAATTTAAAAAGAGTTTGGCACCCAAGCATTCTTGGTGCTGAAAAGATTTAGGGACATGACCTCTATCATTTAAGCTCAAAGTCCTAGGGTTATGATCCGATTTGGGCACATTTTGTGCATTGATACAATCAAAACAAAAATTGTATAAATCACCTTTACGATTATAATTTGTGCAATGAAAAGGTCAAAACAAAAATGACCTTTACGATCGCAATTTTGTGCGTTGACCAATAATTGTGAACGAAACTCATTTGCAAAAATAGATTTTTCTTTAAAATTGTTTTGCAAACGGGAAAATCTTCTCAAATCAAAACAAAATTTGGTCAAATGACCAAAATAACCACAAAAATCACATTTATATATATGGGCATGTTTATGATGATCTTTATGTGTGCGTACATGTGTATGTGATGAAGAAGCCTTATGGGATGCACAAACATGATTAGGCTTTATGGATTTTTGTGCATTATAACAAAATTTGGCAATATGGCCTTTTCGGCTGCAAATAAAACATTTATAAATTTTGTTATACATGTGTGTATAGTGAATATTTGTTTTGGAAGTGTTAACACGGGACTTTGCACACAAGTCCATAAGCTTTTTATTATTTACAATGTATTTATTTAAAGTTGAATCTAAAGATGATATGCGATTTTTGATATGATTCAACTCATCATTCTTCACATAAGACTTAATATTAGAAGTAGAACAAATATAATTATTTGCAAAAGAGCTAACATTATTTTTCATGTTTTCTACTTTTAATAGGGCATCATCCTTTTCATGAGTTAAACTAGCAACATTTAAAATTAAAGAATAATGATCCAATTTTAATTTTTCATTATTTTCTTCAAGGATCATATTTTTATTAGAAATAGTATCAAACTTAGAAGCAAATAACTCATGATCGGATTTTAATTCTATATGCTTTCTTTTAAGATTAATAAAATTATTATGCCACTTAGTGTAGGCATGCACTAACCTATCATATGCACATGCGAGTTCGCTAATGGATAATTCACTTTCAGAATCCGAATCGCATACCTTGCTAGGGCTATCGCTTAGTGGCCGTGTGCATGATGATGATGCTCCAACCATACTTGATGTTGATTCTGCCAAAGTGCGTCGAATCTACTCCAAGTCCCCTTAATGTGCTTTTATAAATTTTTATAATTTGTAAGAACTATCAAAATGAGCAAGCTTGTTAGAAATTGATGAATAAAAAATATTAAGCATAAATTCTAACACAATCTTGTTCAATGTAAACATCTTTTTATCATTTTTGCTACACTTGGATTTTTCCAATGTGGGCACAATATAAGCTTGATCAATGACTTCCTACAATTCAATATTTTTAGATCTAACAAATATTTTAAATCTAAAACACCATTGAGCATAGGAAAAAGTATTGAATGAAGGAGCAACATTAATATCATAGCCTAAACTAGGTGCACCATTCATATCCATAATAAATACATGCAAGCAATATGAAAATAATCTTAAAACTAGATTTGCAACAATATGAAAGCTTGAATCTTTAACTCAAGGCAGTTAAGCCACAAATCAAAGAGCACCAAGCTCTGATACCAATTGAAAGCACCCTAGAGATGGGGTGAATAGGGTTTATGCTAATCTAATCGATATTAAGCCAATTAAAACTAATTAACAATCCAAGCAATTGTGATACACAATAAGATATATGAGAAAGAATATGCAACATAAACAAGGGTGATATAAACATGCAACAATGATGATATGAAGATATACAAGAATAAATGTGCCAAAGCTAAACTCAAACACAAGAAAATGATTACGGAGTTTGGTCCTTCTGACCTACGTCTTCGCTCTCCACTCCCGGGGAGAATCCATTACACAACCAGATTTTTGACACTCACCCAAAAAATATTTACACCTCACAAGTTCATTTATCTAGCTCACCGAAAACTTTCACAATCACTCACAATACAATCACACAAACTACCACCTTAAGTATTGGTCCTCATGTATCGCCTCCCTCAAGTGCTCGGCTTTACTAACTCTCCCTAGACTTTACTACCGACGTCACTCCTCTTGGTATCGACTACGTCCTCACCACACTTCTCTCGGTGTACTTATGTATTACAAAGTGATCTACACAATAAATGCACAATTACAAAGTTTTGTTCTCTATAATAGATGAGAACTCAATAAAGCCCAACTCAATGTTACAATCTCTCACAACCCAAATATACTATATATGAAAATACTAAAATCTCAAGTGGGTGTGTGTAACAAAGAGAATAAAAATCAAAACTAAACTCAATATAAAATCTAGCTTAATAAAATAATAATCAAACAATTATATAAATGTAAAGCTAGATTTGATTGAGTTTAGAAACACTTCTCTAAGATGTAAAGAGAAAGAGAGATGAGATGGAGCTCAAACACCAAATGATGATCTCCTCAAGCTCCTGTGAAAATTTCTTCACAAACAAAACTTGTAAACACACATAAACAAACTTTAAACACCCTTTAAACTTGTTTAAAAACCTTCTTAATTACATTCAGAAGTTAAAGGGTATGGGGTATATATAGGATCATAAAACAAGCCCCAAAACCAAGTGAAAACCAAAGAAAAAGACAAAAAAACGGAAACCTAAAAATTTGGAAAAACTAGTCGTTAGATAGTTGTCGGTCGACTGATGAATAATATCAGTCCACTGATGAGCTGACCGTTATAGACAGCTCACAGCTCATCGGTCAAGTGAAAACCTCATTGGTCGACTGGTAAACTCATCAGTTGACTTATAGTTTATCAGTCGCAAAAACAGAAACTCATTATTTTGAATAGTGAAAACGAATTTCAAGGGCCTTTAAAAAATAGCAAATATTTTTTAAACATGTTACAAAAAGATTTTTGGAATTACACTTCCTAAAAATGAATACATTTTGCAAAATAGTCAAAAAAACATGAAAACTAAACAACACATGTTTTTGACATTTTGACTTAACTAATGTTTTGAAAACTTTGGAATGAGTTTATAGACGTAATAAAATGATATAAAATATTGTGATAAAGTCTACAAACTAAAAACTCAATATTATGTAAAAATAAAGTTTTGCACAATATATGCATTTGACAAAATGATAAATATGAAATATATAAATATGTATATGAGTGTATATTTGTTTCATATATATATCACTAAACAAAAAACCATTTATCTACATGAAAACAGACATGTATGTATACAAATATTTATTTTTCTTGTAAGAACTTTGTTTGTTGATAAAATAAGAAAACGGATAAACCAATTAATTGTGTGTGTATAATATTGAGCTTAGAATATTTAACACACAAAGCATAACCCTAAAACTAAATTACCCAAGCTTGATTAATCATCAATATGCTTGTCTTGGATGCGGATGAAGCTTGATCTTGAATATGACTTAATTTTCAATGGCTTAATACCGATATTCCTTTCATCCCCCAAAGGATATGATCGTGAAAGCTCTAGTCCATCCATCCTCCAACATCATTGTTTGTCTACAATACCTAATAAAAAAATTTAAACACTAGAAAACCAATATTATGGATTGTTTGTAAAACATCATCAAAACAAAAAGGCTAATACTAAGCTCATAATTATCTCTATTAACATCGAATAGACTAATGAAAGATGGGATTGCATTCCTAGTGGGATAATACATATCTTAATGAATTAATTAGGATTAGTAATTTCTTTGGTCTAAAAAATTGGCTCAACACAGATTAAATGATTGCTATTATCCCTAATCCAAAATGTTTACACTTAAAACAAATTCTTTTTTATTTCTTTTTTCTATCTAAGAAGAAAATTAGAGAAAAAGATCTAGGAAAAACACAAGTTAATCACAATGAGATTTTTTTAATAACTAAATAGGAGATTAGGGAAAAGATCTAAAACAAGCAAGAGTTAATTTTTTTTAAGAGAAAAATTAAAAGACCTAAAAGATAAGGAGAAGAAGGAGAAGAATAAAAGAAAAACCTAGCTAAAACAAATCAAGTACAATTACTTTGTAACAATCACCCTTAATTCTAGTATTTAGCCTAGACTCAACTAGACTAGCTCCTAACTAAAAACTCTTTCAGTGAAAAGTTTGAAGTTTACTTTGTCAGTTATTCCGGTAAGGATAATATTAAGAGAGGCTAAAGACCAATTAAGTACCTCGCCTTACAGAGTGCTTTACGCAACACATATACCTTGCCTTAGATATTAATGGATTCAAATAAACTTGAACTAGTTCACTATAGGCAAATAAAATTGCTTTATCCCTAATTTCAGGAGTTCGCTTGTAGAACTTTGCCTGAGCATCCAAGCTCGCAGGAAAAAACCTCATTCTTCTTGTTCTCCTGCATCAAATAAGCCAAGTCAAGCTCCCTAGAATGCTTGACTTCGCAGGCGAAGCGAAGTTCGCGTAGGCATTGGACTTCGCCTAAAAAAACTAATCTCGCATTGATGCTTAGTTTGCTAGCTCGCAAGGAAGCTAAGCCGCCTGAATGCGTAGCTCACCAACTTCGCCTGCATGCTCCAACCTCGCCTATAGGAGTGAAGCTTGCCTGAATGATTAACTTATGAAGTTCGCCTGTAAGCTCGCCAGGCTCGCCAACCTCGTCTGCAAGCTTGCTAGGCTCACCAACTTCACCTTCAAGCTCGCTAGGATCGCTTAGCTCACCTACGAGCTTGCCTAGCTCATTTTAACAGTTAAAAACCACTTACTTGAATTATGTAGATGGTTACGCCCACTTCCCACGATCTAAGAGGTTGGTTACAACCATCCTTCTCTATAAATAACCATATTTGGCTACAGAGAAAGGGGGCTAGGGTCTTTTGACCTATTGGCAATCAGACTTCTTGGAGATAGAAGAGTCGAAACTTGCATTTTCTTTACATTCGGCCTTAATTCTAAAGCTCGGGTGTTCGGACTCCTTTAATCAAGCTTCTACCACGCGCTAAAGTTTTTTTGTAATCTCGGTCAAATCGTCCAAGGGTAACAAACTTGACACGAGCATCGTGGGAGGCATCCTATAGCTACTAAGAACCCACGTTAAACAAAAGAGAAGTCAAATCAACCTTCTCCTCTTTTGTACTTGAGAGGAAGAGTAATTGTAAAACGACTCATACCAAGCGATAAAGTCTTTTTCAAAAACTAATAAAGTTAAAGGAATCAATCAAAAAATTTTAAGATCCTACCGAAGATGGCGATCACAGTGGGAGAAAACATTTTTTCTAACGAGATGGTGATGGTGCAATTTGACAAGATTGCTACAGGGAGAACTGTTGAGTCCCTCGTCATAGAGTTCAATCAAGCAAAGTATGAAGAGTACTTATCTTTGACTTCTTCTAGCTGCCAAGCATCACGCAAGTACCGTAAGGTTGTGCGTGTGGCTCAAACCCAACCAATTAAGGCTACTACGCCTGAATGCTCTACCCGAGCAAGCATTAAGGGTTCCATTCCTCCCAAGCCAATTGAGGCCGATCAAAAGGCTAAGAATGCAAGGCAAGGGGTTGCTTTATGGGTTGTCAAGCAACCTACGTAAGCTTCTATTCCCGAGGAGATGAACAATTCATCTCGGCTAGATCACTCCTTCACCGTCGACGTGAACCCTCCTCTCTCAATGAGGGCCAAGCAACGGCGACGAAATGTTCTCGCTCATCACGAGGCACGTGCCCTCATCTCCTTTGATGGCTTGAAATACTATTCAAGCCTGAAAAAAGCCAACAATAAATACAAAGTTCTCAGTTCTTGTGAACTACACCAAGTTCCCAGAACTGGTGAACTCAGTGGTTCAAGCCAACTTTGTTTACTAGCGAAGTTCTCAAATCAGGCGAACTGCCTAAATCTGGCAAACCCAACAATTTAGGCGGGCTTCGCTTTTTCAAGTTCCCAATACTGGTAAACTTCGCAAATATGGCAAAGTAAGCATATCAGGCAAACTTTGTATTACAAGCAAAGGTCATTATACACGAGAACCTCACCAAGCTCGCCTAACTACGCAACCTCGCTTGCAAGCAAGCTGTGGCCAAAAAGGCAAGGCAATAGTTCGCCAGATAGGCGAACCTCACCTAAATGAACGAGTGGCTGAGCCTCACCATCAGACGCAAGCTTGCCTGACAGGCGCACTTTGCCATGTTTGTCGAATAAGCAAACCTCGCCTAAAAGAACAGCAGGCTGAATTTCACCAGGCTCGCCTGACAGACCAACTTCACCTGCAAGCAGACCTTCGCCAGAAAGGAAAAGTAATAGTTTGCCAAATAGAAGAACCTCACCTGCGAGCTCAAGTAGGCGAATCTTCGCCTGAATGAATGGCATGCTAGACCTTGTCGACAAACTCCAGTTTACCAAACACGCAAACCTCACCAAACAGGTGAACCTCGCCAGACTAAGAAGTCTCACCTGCCAAGGAAAGCTCACCTGTCATGGCAAGATCGCCTGTTTCTAGCACTTAATGATTTTTCTTAGTGCTCTCATGAGCCCTTTCCTTTGCATAAGCACTCAGCTGATCCTTCTGATACTGGGGGTTGTCATCAACCTACAGGGGATAATAGAGAGTGCTTGATTCGCAAACACATTATTCCTGAGGCAACTCCTCATTGCCACTATGAGAGGCTCATTATAGAAGTGCTCGTGTACTGCCAATGTATTGGAACACCGAAACCATCAGTGTTCAAGAGGCTCTCTCAACAACAACTAGAAACAATACCTCTTCGCCAAAGACTGAATTGTCAGAGGAGACGAGCTTCTGATGACTTTGATCTCCCAGTTGTGACTGTAAACATGACAAGGAAGTCCATGGTGAAGAATTCAGACTCTTCGGATGCGAAATTTTCACCAGGACTGAAAAGCCTTTCCATTAAGTCTGATGGTGTCTACTAGCATACCCGGACTAAAAAGGGGGTTATCATACCACTTAATTATAGGCAGTTAGCCTCCATTTCTGATGAATAGGATGATGATTTCTCGATAGTAGCAATGTCTCAGGCCTCAAGCTTAATTCAAGGTGAGCATGCCAATGTGCACATGGCTGAAATCTCTGATGATATAGCCAGAAAACTTGACAAGCACCAAGCTGCAATTGACATGTAGCAAGGCACAATCAATGCCATGAAGAAGATGCTAGAAAAGCTTCTTGACAAGAAGAAAAGGAGGACATCGCGGGCCCCCCGAAGTCCTTAACCAAGAGTAAAAAGCAGGAACCTACTCCTCCACAAACAACAGAGGAGAAGGGAATCCAGAGTCGCCCTCTAATTCATCATCTGGATCTTCAGAAGAGGCATCACATTCTGGCAACGATGCACAAGCTAAGAGGCTTGACGAGATCCAAAGCTAACTCAATGCTTTGAAATTGTAGAGAAATGCGAATGAACTGGGGGTCGTTAGGCCATACCCTGCCGAATGGGACTACGTCCCTTACCCTCCAAAATTTAAGCCACTCAACCTCCTGCAATTCAATGGCAAGGGTTCTCCTACCTAATATGTTTACTACTTCCATGCACAAACTAGACACATAGTGGGGAATGATCCTAATATGATAGTGGGGAATGATCCTATTATTACTTGACTATTCATTAGCATCCTCAAAGGAGTCACTTTTGAATGGTTCCGCAAGCTGGAACCAGGCTCTATCAAATCTTGGCTTGACATGGAATTTCTCTTCATGGCTAGATTTTTCAACGATAACACAGAGGTATCTATGGCCACTCTGCTAGCTAAAAAGCAGAAGAAGACAGAGTCTGTTAGTAACTTTGTCAAGAGATTTAGAAATCGATCGCTGCATTACCGTGATCAAATCTCTAAAAATACATTGATTGAGATGTGTCGCAGCAATCTCTCGATCCATATTTTATCCAAGATTGGTGCGGTAGAGACCCAAACTTAGAAAGAGCTTGTTCGCCAAGGTGAACAAGTAGAAAACATGCTCAATCGGATAGATGCTGAGGAGCCACGTGAATCTCAAAGAGGGGGTAACCAGAGGGACCACACCTCTCAGAAATAATCAAAGGGGGAGGATATTTTGGCAGTAGCAGACACTTTCTCCCCTAAATCTTTTTCAAATCTATCGAAGCACGCTCATGGAAAGACTTGATTTGGCAGGGAGAACAGGTCGAGAACATGCTCAAAAGGATGAATGCTGAAGAGATGTTCGAGTCTCGCCCTAGAAGTGGGGGTAATCAGGGCAATTTTACCCCTCAGAAACAGTCAAAGGGGAAGGATACTTTGGCAGTAGAGACCACTTCCTCCCCTAAATCTTCTTCGAAGCAGAAGAGTAATTCTTAGGATAACCGCTTTCAAAAGAAGTATGACTTCAAAGATGAGCAAGTCGTCCCACTCCTCAAGTCCTTGATCAAGGCGAGGAAGATCAAACTCCTAGAATCATTGCGACCTAAGGATATGTCGAGAACAAATGATCCCAACTAATGTGCATACTATAAGATGGTTCATCATCCCACATCTAACTGCTATATCCTGAAGGATAAGATCTAAGCTCTATTAGATGCAAGTGTCTTTACCCTTTAATCTTCATTATTGTTGGAGTGGGGGTAGTCTAGGTTTCCCGCAAAACAATATACTACCTCGATTCTTCTCTTCGACGGAGTCATGATGACTCGAAGCTCGTTATCAATTAGCTCCACAAAATATTATCATGTTAATGATTACCTCTGATAGTTAATTTCCTCCAAATTTGCCCACTAATCCTCTTCAATAGGATGACGAGACCACAAAATACTATCACGTTAATGATTACCTCTGATAGTTAATTTCCTCTAAATTCACCTACTAATCCTCTTCAATAGAATGGAGAGTCCTCATAAAATTAGCACATTAATGATTACCTATGATAGTTAACTCTGTCAAGTAGTGGTCTACCATGCAATGTGCCCCAACTTGTCACTCGATCAGGATAGTGATCTACCATGTGATGATTCGCTATCTGATCTTTTCAAAACATAGAACGATCGATGGTAGTGGTCTACTATGTGATGTGGTACTATTTTAATCATAGTCATTATACTCCTACGTCACTGAACGACTTGATTATTTCCACACTGTCATTCTTGCAAATGACGTTGTTCATTGATATTGTCCTACCATGCGATGTGTCTCTATCCCGATCACAGTCATTATACTCCCATGTCACTGAATGACTTAATTATTTCCACACCGTCATTCCTACAAATGATGTTGTTCATTGATATTGGCCTACCATGCGATGTGCTTCTATCTCGATCATAGTCGTTACACTCCTATGTCACTGAATGACTTAATTATTTTCACACTGTCATTCTTGTAAATGACGTTGTTCGTTGATAGTGGTATTTCATGCGATAAGTCACACACCCCAGCAGGCCTACCATGCGTTGAGCCTTGCTTTCAAAACACCAAGTTGAGCCGTTACACCAAACGGCACAACCAAACTCGATTACAACTTAACCGTTGTAATCATGTTCAAACATTTAATCTAACGCCTCAATAGCTAAGGATAGAGGATAAATCTTAGCATTGAGCATAATAGAAACTCATAAATAACTTACCATACTGAGAGCAAAAGTATGGCTAGTCCAACTCAAACGGAAGTTGGTAAAGACACGTCAATTCTGTTGATAGCTGAGGGTTTGCTAAAAATTCTAGATGACGACCATTAACTACGTCTGAAGAGCTTGATTTTTCCAGAATAGCCAAGTTCATTGGAAGGCTCCTCATTTTGTCTGAATGGTCATCATTTTACAGGTCTTTTTATTCAAAGTATTCCAGACCCCGTGCAACTAGATTCGGGTCTGAAAACTCTAAAGGGGGTTTTGTAGGCAAAGAAAATTGTATTTATCCCAAATTTTAGCAGTTCGCCTGTAGAACTTTGCATGAGCATCCAAGCTCGTAGGAACAAAGCTCGTTCTACTTGTTTGCTTGCATCAAATAGGTCAAGTCAAGCTCGATTGAATGCTTGACTTCGCATGCGAAGCGAAGTTCACCTAGGAATTAAACTTCGCATAAAAAACTAAGCTCGTCTGAATGATTAGTTCTCCAGCTCGAAAGTAAGCTAAGCTCGCCTGAATACTTAGCTCGCCAACTTTGCTTGCATGCTCCAACCTCTCCTATAGGAGTTAAGCATCTCTGAATGATTAACTTATTGTAGACGTATAAAACTTCCTATAGGTCCCTTAACACAGCTCGACAACGCCGATTCGACGAACCGACCATCGGGCGACGTATGCAGACACGATTGTTAGTCCACAACGCCGAAGCCAAGTGATACGCGACGAAGCGCATTAACGAGGCTACGAAGCTACGAAGCCAAGTGATACGCGACGAAGCGCATTAACGAGGCTACGAAGCTAATGAACCGCACGCAAACAACAGAATAAATCCACTCACGTGCGGAATCAAGCTAACGGTTTGAAGAGTCAACGAGTCATCCAACCAAGAACGGACTCAGATGAATCACGACCAAATTAAGATCGGTTTCAGACTCGAACTCAGAAGCGGATTTACTGCCAAAACAGGAATCGGATTTACTGCCTAATCAGGAATCGGATCTACTGCCAAATCAGATTAACAAATCAGAGTCCGAATCAACCACGAGACCGGACAAAACGACAAAACCCAACGCCTAAGGGGGTCTCGGCCAAAAGCCGAGCCACCCATGGGTGGCTCGGCCAAAGCCGAGCCACCCGTGGGTGGCTCGGCCAAGACCGAGCCACCCATGGGTGGCTGCACACGGGCACAGTGACGCTTGGCTATAAATAGGAGAGGGGGTTGTTCATTTTGAAGGGTTGGAAATTTTGGAGAGAGGCGAAGCCCTGCTGGATTGGAGACTCGGAACTTAAAAAAGATTGAAACTTTGGGACTTCGGGGACTCACTCCTTCAGATCTGGTGCTCGGCGATCATCAACGTCAAATAAGGCAGGTGTTCGAGAGGATCAGATCTCAGATCTACGCAGGCATACTCCGGATCAAAGCTTGGCCTTTGATCCCGAGATTTGGACGATTATTTCCTTGGTGAACTAATCCTCCCCGGCTATTATTTCCTTGGTGAAATAATACCCGTCGTACTGCGTAGATCCGACCGGATCTAGATCTCGTGGTGGTCCACGGATAAACCCCAGCGCAGGCAAAGAACACACAAAGCGAGTGACCGCAAACAGGAGCTCGCGATTTGTTCGATAAAAGGAGAAAGTTAAAATCTTTTTCTTTATTTTTGATTTCGTTGTAACCGGATCTTATAAAAAGACCGGATCTTTGTAACCGATAAACTGTTATTTGAGATAGCAATGGAATCAATAAAGAAAGCAACGATTTTCCCCGCGAACAATCTGGCGACCACAGTGGGAGCCGACGATCTCGCTGACGAGATCGATGCGTCGCAGCCGCGGATTGCAATCCCGGTCGAGGAGGAGGTCGAGTATGAATTCGACCAGGCCAAGTTCGAGGAATACCTTTCGTCCTCGTCCGGATCAACCTCCCCCCGCAAGTCCAAGAAGTTCTCTAAGGCGATGGAGTCTACGGACGGAGTCCGCTACAACGCGGATCTGACGAATAGGAGAGGCAAACAGCCTCAACAACTGAAGAATGGCGGTTCCTCCAAGCCGCCGACGAACGAATGGATCCGGGTCAAACGGAACCGTTCGACACTCGAAGAGCGGATTCACAAACGCCGCGCATTGCTTGCACAAGCAAAAATCCTTGTGCAGAAGGCCGAGGAATTGAAGAAAGAAAGAGTGGCCAAGAAGCCGCCATCAACTCGCCAAGTGTGGAGGCCGAAACAGCCTCCAACCAAAGTTCAACCTCCGGTGAGCCAACCAAAGTCGCCGGTAATCCCAATAGCTTCTCCGGGAGATCATGCAGAATCGTCCCAAAGGAAGAAGCCAGTCTTGGAGCGCCTCGGTCTGATTCCCAACGAGAGAAGCAAAGCTCCCGTCCAAGATCGTTTGGGCCCGATGAAGAAGCCCCGAACGACGCAACATTCTGGGGGTCGCCATCACCTCCAACATGACAAAGAGACCAGGACAGCTACGCGCACCTACTTGCGCATTGAAGTCCAGGAGCCCGCCGAGAACTCACGCCCAAAAAGGCATGTTTCGAGGCGTGTAACTTTCGTAAACCCTAAGAAAGTAATTCCCCCTCAGAAGGAAACGTTATCGTCTGATGGCGATAGCGTTATACCTGAGAAGTCGTGCCAACACACGATAGGTTACTCCGATCGTCAAGCAGACGAGTTGTACTATCGTGCTGGGGGTACGAATAAAACCAGGAAAAGGAGTCCCCAAAAATAGGAAACTCAGTGCCCCTGTTCCAAACTCATTCGGACAGTATTGTCTGAATGCAGCTGCATCAAGGCGGTCCCCGAACGAGTTTCGGTTTTCGAAAGGCTCAGTACCGAAACGCCGAAGACAAGGCCTAGGCGTTTCCAACGAAGAAGAACGGTGGTTGAAGAAGGAGAATTTCCGAGAGTCACCACCAACATGACCAGCAGAGGGACATCGGCGCGAGATAATCTCGAGTCAATTTGGAAAGCATCCCGGCCTAGAACCCGTCTACAGTCCGGAACCATCAAGCGGGCAACCTACGGTAGGGTTCGAACAAGGCTCCCCTCAGAAGATGAAGAATCTGATGCCGGCTCCGCGGTCGCATCAGATAATACAGTATCTAGCGAGGGACAGCCCCGCGAGGCGTTTATGATAAGTGCGGAGCAAGTGGCCAAAATGCTTCAAGACGCCTTAGCTAAGCAGCAGGAAACCTTCAGGTTCGAAATGCAGATGGCCATGCAGAACATGAGAGAGATGCATGACCAACAGATCCAAGCACTGACGAACCAGCAAGGCGAACCAAGTCGTCTTAACCAAGTTCATCAGGAAGATGAGGATACAAATGAAGCTCATAATGCCAATAATCCTCCCGTCAACGCAGGGGGTGGCAATGAGGATGCTAGTCACAACACCACGCTTCCACCTCAGAATCGTGCTGACGAAAACTCAGGTGAAAGTCTGAAAATCAAAAATCTCGAGAGCAAAATCAATACGTTGATTTCCGCTCAAGAGACGAAGAAAACGGGCATCCCTTGTCCATACCCACGAGAATGGGAATCAATCCCCTATCCGGC
>NC_033802.1:33724138-33725576 GCF_001876935.1 Asparagus officinalis | reverse complement strand
AAGTCTTCAGAGCCAAGATTTCCCAAAGTGTACTCCTTCAAAGATGACGAAGTTCCCGGCATCTTTAAGTACCTGTTGGAGAACAACAAAATTCAGCTGCCAGCGATTGTGGATCAAGAAGGGGCTAATAAAGTGACGGATCCGAGGTATTGCGCGTACCATAGAGCGGTCCATCACCCTACCAAGTCGTGCTACCACCTCAAGGACAAGATCCAGGTGCTAATTGATGTAGGCGTCATAACCCCGAAGCCGTCCAAGAATGTTGGAGCAAACGCGGTTTCAATCAGTTTTGGATCAGTACCCACGACATGGTTTGAACCAAAACGCATCACCAAAGTGGGAATGAAAACAGTAAACGACGACCCGCATGGACAGCGCCAAAAAGGACTTGTGCCACATACAGCTCCAAACGGCGAAATCCTCTGGGTTCACCCCGACCTGATTGAAGATGAACAATGGGTCGGGTCGTCATCCAAGAAAAAGTCCAAAGGGAAAGGAAAGTCTTGCTGCGGAGTCTCTGCTATCCCAGGAAAAGATGACGAAAGAATATTAGCTTTTCCGCTCTCTGAAGAAGAACAAGAAGTCTTTGCAACCCAAAGCAGAAATGAGTATCACTACAACTATCCACCACCTAGTGAGCAGGGGGTGAATGAACGGGGACCAGCCAAAACTCTCACGGAGATGGGGGTGATTACAAGTCCTACACCGGGCGAAGAGGCTCGCCGACAGCCGGTGAATAAGCCGAAAGAGAAGAATCCCCAGGAGGTGCAGAATCCGAAGCAGTCTCGTTTCAGTCGCCCGATTGGAAAAGACAAACCGGAAAGCTCGAAGACTCCGCAAGTCTTCAATATAATGGCTCAATTAGCCAATATTCCAGCACGGATAACGCTGTATGAATTGCTGCGGCTGTCCAAGGAAACTAGGGAGGCTTTGCAAGAAGCGTTGGCCAATTCAGAGGTGTTTCTGACTCAAATCAAGCCGGTGCCTGAAAATTCAGAACCGCTGAGTCAACAATGCAACATAGCGACTCAATACCAGCGGGTCAAGACCTTTAGGTAAAATCCGGGTAAAGTGTCAAATGGAAGATTTGAAGACAGAAGTCACATGTTATGTGATTGATGCTGAGACGTCGTATAACTTACTATTGGGTCGACCTTGGATCCATAGTAACGTTATAATCCCCTCAACTCTCCATCAGTGTTTGAAATATGTCGACACTGATAATAGGGTTAGAACGGTGGTCGCGGATAAGTTAAAGGGTATGAGAATTATTTCACTGATTCTCTCCTTTATGGTAATGAATCCGATACTGAATCATCGGCCCATGGCACGGACAGCGGTGAAGAAGCTGATACCGAAGCCGGATTTGATTACAATGGAGGTTATGTTTTAAACGACATTGTACCCTTTGTAATCAACCTTGACGATGAACAATCGT
>NC_033802.1:33710229-33723346 GCF_001876935.1 Asparagus officinalis | reverse complement strand
GCATTCAAATCCCTAATGGCAAATATGGTTACAGCTGATCCGTCTACAATGGAGGACGATGATCAAATGCCAACATGGGAAGACCCGTGGGTTCATCATCTGAATATGCAGTATGGTGACAGGTTCGAACAGAGAGAACCCCCCACTGAGGATAAAATAGTCCAAGTTAACATGGGCGACGAGGCCAACCCAAAGCCGATATTCATCAGCGATAGTCTTCCCTCAAATGAGAAGGATGAGTTAATTGCTCTCATCAGGGAGTATATTGACGTCTTCGCTTGGAACTACGAGGATATGCCAGGGCTCGACCCCAATGTGGCAATGCACCGCCTCGATATCAAGCCGGATGCCAAACCTGTCAAGCAACAGCAAAGACGGTTTCGTCCGTAGATAATGGAAGCCATCGAGGCAGAGGTTAATAAATTGATCGAATTAGGATTTATCCGAGAGGAGCAACATCCGGATTGGCTGGCCAATATCGTTCCAGTCATGAAGAAGAATAGTAAAATCAGGATTTGCATCGACTTCAGGGACCTGAATACAGCATGTCCAAAAGACGACTTTCCTCTCCCAATCACAGATGTCATTATCAACAATACGTGCGGATTTGAGAGAATGTCTTTCATGGATGGGTTTTCAGGATATAACCAAATCAAGATGCACCCAGATGACGAGAAGCATACAGCATTCAGAACGCCCCTCGGTGTATTCTGCTACACGGTGATGCCATTCGGTCTAAAGAATATAGGCGCCACATACCAACGAGCAATGACTAAGATTTTCCAAGAACATCTCAGGAAAACAGTCGAGTGCTACGTTGATGATTTGGTTGTGAAAAGTCGCAACAAAGAAGATCACATCAAGGACTTGAAGACGATGTTCGATCTCATGTGAAGCCATCAATTGAAGATGAACCCTACTAAATCCTTCCTTGGAATGTCTAGCGGAAAATTCCTCGGATTCGTCATCACCACTAAAGGTATACATATCGATCCTGACAAAGTGAAGGCGATACACGAGCTGCAACCTCCTAGAAACCTGAGAGGACAAAGTGAAGGCGATACACGAACTGCAACCTCCTAGAAATCTGAGAGAGCTCAGAGGATTGCAAGGGCGGCTAGCTTACATCCGGCGGTTCATCTCAAACCTTTCTGGGAAGTGCCAACCATTTTCTAAGCTAGTATCTGACGAATCCTCCTGTTCTCGTTGCACCGAAATCGGGTAAACCGTTCTTGATTTACATCAAGGCGATGAACCACTCGATAAGTGCTTTACTAGCACAAGACGACGATAACGGTCACGAACAGGCAGTTTATTACCTAAGTCGGACCTTGATAGGCGCCGAGTCTCGATATCCGATGATTGAGAAAGAATGTCTCGCATTAGTATTCGTGATGCAAAAGATGCGGCATTACTTGGTTGGACAGACGATTTACGTCATTTCCAATGTTAATCCAGTACGGGTGTTTATGACGCAACCGGCCTCTATGAATTGGTGGTTAGCGAAATGGGCCCTTCTCTTGTCCCAATATGATTTACACTTCAAACAACAGAAGTCAATCAAAGGACAAGCGATTTGTGATCTTCTGGCGGCAAACCCGACCACAGATAGGGCAGAAGTATATGATAATTTGCCGGATGAAACCCACGAGGTTAACACGACGTCGCACCAACAAGTATGGCAATTATATTTTGATGGTGCTTCGAGAGCAGTTAATAGGGTAATAACCCCAGGAGGTTCGCAGTTAATAGGGTAATAACCCCGGGAGGTTCCACAGTTTCCTCCGGGGTTGGAGTTGTCCTAATCTCCCCGGGGAAGCATGTGATGCCTCGAGCTTATTCGTTGACTAGTCCGTGCTCCAATAACGTAGCCGAGTACAACGCGCTTCTCATTGGACTCAGTTTCGCCAAGGAGCTGGGGGTCGAATATCTCGAAGCTTTTGGGGTTTCTCAATTGATAGTCAACCAAGTCCGGGGAGAGTATGAAGTCAGGAACCAGGACCTGAGCCCATACCACCAAGAGGCCATCAAAATGGCAGAATCTTTTGAAGAATTCTTCATTGAATATATCCCTCGTCTCCAGAACGCTTATGCGGATGCGCTGGCAGCACTAGCGGTTTCACTTGCGCAGTCTCCCGAAACAGAGCTGTTAGTCACAGTAAGGACGCATCAGCTCTGCATACCCATATACGATATGGATATTGAAAAGGAAGACGATGGAAACATAAACACCAAGGAGGTGAATTCAACTCAAGTTGGGTCTGAGTCCCGAGATTGGCGTTTTCCCATCATTGACTATGTCCAATATGGTATTTTGCCAGAGGATGTAAAAGAAAGAGAATCAATTCGCCGAAGAGCGCCAAGATTCTTCTATAATGTTGAGACCCATACGTTATACCGTAGAGGGTACGATGGTTTATTACTCCGATGCCTTTCGAACAAAGAAGCAGAAGAAGTTCTTAAGGAAGCGCACGAAGGAGAATGTGGTGCACATCAGCCTGGTCCCAAACTATATGATCGCATCAGGAGAATGGGATATTTCTGGCCAACGATGGTTCGAGATGCAATCGAACACGCACGAGAATGCCACGCTTGTCAGATACATGCGAATTATATGCATCAACCGCCAGAGCAGTTGCACACGTCAACCACATCATGGCCGTTCGAGACATGGGGTATGGACATTGTCGGTCCTATTTTTCCCCCTTCAGTCAAAGGCGATCGATTCATCCTCACGATTATAGATTATTTCTCAAAGTGGGCTGAAGCAATTCCGCTCAGAGAAGTAAAGACGAACAACGTCATCAATTTCATCAAACATCATGTCATATACCGACACGGCATGCCAAGACAGATCATTCACGACAACGGTCCACAGTTCATAAGCAACGCTTTCATCGGGTTTTGTGACAAATTCAAAATTGAAGATGTTTCGTCAATAGCTTACTATCCCGCTGCGAACGGACTAGCTGAGGCTTTCAACAAGACGATCATCAAGATCCTGTCAAAGCTCGTGAAGACCAATAAATGAGACTGGGATGATAAACTCGGTGAAGCACTCTGGGCTTATCGCACCACCATACGCACACCTACAGGCGCCACCCCGTATTCGCTGGTATACGGATGTGAAGCTGTGCTACCGCTGGAAATTCAGATTCCATCCCTTCGGATCGCCCTCGCAACAGAGATGACGACAGAAGAACAGCATCAGAAGCGTCTCGAAGAGCTTGAGAGGCTGGATGAAAAGCGCTTGGAAGCTCAACATCAAATTGAGTTTTATCAGGCCAGGATGTCTAGGGCTTTTAACAAAAGAGTCCGACAGAGAAGCTTCAAGGAAGGAGATCTGGTCCTCGCTGCTCGCCGACCAATAATTCTCACCTCCAAGAAGAAAGGTAAATTCGAACCCAAGTGGGAAGGACCATTTGTGATAGATACAGTCTACTCAAACGGTGCATATCGCCTGATTACTCAAGAAGGCACCAGGCAATTAATGCCAATAAATGGGAAGTTCCTGAAAAAGTACTATCCCTAGTACATTCAGGATAACCCATTTACCGGGAAGTTCCTTGAAGGATATTACACTTAATATTCTACAGGATAACCCAAAATCTTTTTCACCACCAAAATCCCTTACTGATCAATTTCAATTGACAGTGGGTCCACCAAAAATATCTTTCTGGCCCTCTTGACTCTTTCCATGAACAAGAGGTCTACTTTCATTTCGGAGTCCCCTTTCGATAAACGAAAGAACTCCCTTCTTCTTCTCTTTGGGTAAGCCCTCTCATGGCTATAACCGAAGTTGAAGTTTCACTTCGATAAATGAAGAACATTTTTTTCAGTTTAGATAACTAATCCTATAAAAGGCAGGTTTATCTAGATTTTCCAGATTCTCGGAGTGGAGATCCCACTTCTAGTTTCTTTTGCGCTGGAAATAGAATATAAAATTCTTCCTTTCCAGAATCAAGGAATAGAATATAAAATTCTTCCTTCCTTGTTATTCGGGTTTGTCTTCACCCTAAAAGAAGACCGGGAAATAGAATATAAAATTCTTCCTTTCCCGCACCAACCTTTTCTAAGAATCTATCAATCTAGGATTCATCCTAGGAAGTTTATCCCGAATCCTAAGCAGGGATAAGTCTGCGCCTAACACGCGCTGCCGGTTTAGTCTTTTCCGCACAAAAAGACACCAGAGTTCGATTCTGGGGTATTCTATCCTAAAACCTAAGTAAGGATAAGTCTGCGCCTAACACGCGCTGCCGGTTAGTTCTTAACCGTTAAAAAGAACACCCGCCCACATATTCAACATTGTGGCAGGTTGTTATTAATAACACCAAAATCCATGCCTTACACGCATGGGGAATTTCATCCTGAATCCTAAGAAGGGATATGCCGACGCCTAACACGCATCGCCGGTTTAGTCTTTCTCCGAAGAAAAAGACACCAGAGTTCGATTCTGGGGAATTTTATCCCGAAGCCTAAGTAGGGGTAAGTCAACGTCTAAAACACGTTGCTGGGTAGCCTATTCCCATTACAATGGCGAAGTCTACGTATTCGGAGCCGTAGCATCAAGTCTAAGGGAGTTCATTCCTTTAGCACAACGTTACATGCGGAACGGATTTAGATAATCTGCATGCTAGCCCGACTCAAACGGTAGTCGGTAAAGGCTAATCAAATCCGTTGAAGGCTGGGGGTTAGCCAAGAACCCTAATGTCAATGCCTAACACGCGTCGCCGGGTAGTCTATTCCCGTAAGAAAGATGAAGTCTACGTATTCAATATCGTAGCACTAAGAGTGTTAACTCTCTTAGCACAACGTTACATGCGAAACGGATTTAGACAATCCGCATGTAAGCCCGATTCAAACGGTAGTCGGTAAGAGCACGTCAAATCCGTTGAAGGCTGAGGATTTGCCAAAAATCCTAAGTCAACGTCTCATACACGTTGTTGTTTAGTCTTTTCACAGGAGAAAGACGAAGTCTACGTATTCAATATCGTAGCACTAAAAGGGTTAAATCTTTTTAGCTTAATGTCACATGCAGAACGGACTTGAACAATCCACATGCTAGCCCGACTCAAACGGTAGTCGGTAAAGGCTTATCAAACCCGTTGATGGCTGAGGATTTGCCAAAAATCCTATAAATACGAAAGTCACTGACGCATCAGCTTCTTTAGTTGGTCTCGTGACCTGAGCAACATACGACGTTCAAAACCCTAAGGTCTACGCCAGACAACGCGTAACCTTACTGAGAGTGTGATCTCCACCCCCAGAATACGGAAAGGTGGAACTGAGAGTGGGATCTCCACTCCAAGATTCGAAAAGATTCAGATAACCCTAACTATCGGACAACGCGTCGCAAATAAAAACTCAACGCCAACAATCGATGGTCAGCTAAAGATTAGAAAATCAGGAATTGACTTCAAGTTCAAAATTCCGATAACGGTCAGACAATAAATGCAGCACCGGAATCCTTACAGACATTCGACAAAGCACCGAACAGCCTGGGGGACTGAAGGAATCAAGAACAGAAGCCACTCCAAATATGTCGTCTTAACCAATCGAAGAATGGGACAATCATATCCAAAGTATTCCAGACTCTTCTATAAAAGAACGAGGCTGAAATACTTTGGAGGGGGTATCTGTAGACGTATAAAACTGCATATAGGTCCCTTAACACAGCTCGACAACGCCGATTCGACGAACCGACCATCGGGCGATGTATGCAGACACGATTGTTAGTCCACAACGCCGAAGCCAAGTGATACGCGACGAAGCGCATTAACGAGGCTACGAAGCTAATGAACCGCACGCAAACAACGGAATAAATCCACTCGCGTGCGGAATCAAACTAACGGTTTGAAGAGTCAACGAGTCATCCAACCAAGAGCGGACTCGGATGAATCACGACCAAATTAAGATCGGTTTCGGACTCGAACTGAGAAGCGGATTTACTGCCAAAACAGGAATCGGATTTACTGCCTAATCAGGAATCGGATCTACCGCCAAATCAGATCAACAAATCAGAGTCCGAATCAACCACGAGACCGGACAAAACGACGAAACCCAACGCCTAAGGGGGGCTCGGCCAAAAGCCGAGCCACCCATGGGTGGCCGACCCAGATCTATGCGCGGGCACAGATCTGAGAGCCTATAAATAGGAGGGCCTTGGTTCATTTTCAAAGGTTGGAAAATTTGGAGAGGCGAAGCCCTGCTGGATTCAAGACTCAGAACTTAAAAAGATCCAAGCTTTGGGACTTCGAGGACTTGTTCATCCAGATCTGGTGCTCGGCGATCGTCAACGCCAAATAAGGCAGGTGTTCGAGAGGACCAGATCTCAGATCTACGCAGGCATACTCCGGATCAAAGCTTGGCCTTTGATCCCGAGATTTGGACGATTATTTCCTTGGTGAACTAATCCTCCCCGGCTATTATTTCCTTGGTGAAATAATACCCGTCGTACTGCGTAGATCCGACCGGATCTAGATCTCGCGCTGGTCCACGGATAAACCCCGGCGCAGGCAAAGAACCCACAAAGCGAGTGACCGCAAACAGGAGCTCGCGATTTGTTCGATAAAAGGAGAAAGTTAAAATCTTTTTCTTTATTTTTGATTTCGTTGTAACCGGATCTTATAAAAAGACCGGATCTTTGTAACTCAAAAAGTTGTTATTTAAAGATAGCAATGGTATCAATAATGAAGAAAGACACGATTTTTCCCGCGAACACTTATGATTTTCGCTTGCAAGCTTGCCAGGCTCACCAACCTTGCCTGCAAGCTCGCCAGGCTCGCCAACTTCGTCTGCAAGCTCACTAGGCTCGCTTAGCTTACATACGAGCTTTCCTAGCTAGCCTGAGTTGTTAAAAACCACTTACCTGAATTGTGGAGGTGGTTAAGCCCACTTCCCACGATCTAAGGGGTTGGTTACAACCATTCTTCTCTATAAATAGTCATATTTGGCTACAAAGAAAGGGGGGTAGGGACTTTTAACCTCTTGGAAATCAGACTTCTTGGAGATAGAAGAACCGAACCTTGCATTTTCTTTGCATTCGGCCTTAATTCTAAAGCTCGGTGTTTGAACTCCTTTAATCAAGCTTCTACCACATACTGAAGTTTGTTCGCAATCTAGGTCAAATCGTCCAAGGGAAGCAAACTCGACACGAGCATCGAGGGAGGCATCCTATCGCTACTAAGAACCCACGTTAAACAAAGGAGAAGTCAAATCAACCTTCTCCTTTTCTGTACTTGAGAGAAAGAGTGATTGTAAAAGGACTCTTACCAAGTGATAGAGTCTTTTCCCAAAACTAATACAGTTAAAGGAATCAATCAATTTTTTTAAAAGACACTACATTCAATTAAGGATTTCTTGTTCCTTTGTAAGCTAGGGTCCATAGGGGTGAACATCTTATGAGTTATAAAAGGCTTGGGTTTATACAGTAAGGAATTAGTGATTTGTGGGCTAAGGAAGATATGATGAAATCATTACCTTATCTTTATTAGGAGGTACTTCCCTTAAGAGTATTTTCAAGTTTGTGTCAAATTAAGATGCTCAAATCACTTTGAATTCTTGCTACTATATGCAACGCAACCCCAAGAACTAAAAGCAACTATAATAATTTTTTATTTTTTAATTAAGGTTAACAATCAAATAAATATGAAAAAAGGGTTCTTATTTGAATTTATTATCTTGTTAGTAGTTTTTCAAGTAGAGGGTGAATTTAATAGGATTGACAAAAGAAAGATTTTTATTTTTTTAATTAGATACTAATTATCTCTAATTGTGAGAAACTAACTAAATAGGCGAAATTAAAAATACGAGAAAGATGACTTATCTTTTTAAGCAAATATTCAATTTTTAATCTTCAATCTTCAATTTTCAAGCTTAAAGTGGTTTCTTCACAAGAAAATACACAACTTGAAGATAAAAAATAAAAAAAATTCTAATTATAAGCATTTTCCCCAGCAAAGACACCAAATATATTTAGGGGGTAAATAAAATAAAGTTATAAGTGTGCAACTATCAAGTATAGTATATAATCATGTTGATCCCATAAGGAAGGTATTGTAAGAAATAATCTAGATTTGTCCCTCGAGATGTGTGTGGATGAGTAGGAGTGAAAGTGTGGATATATAAACGGTGAGTGAATATTTGCAAATAAAGAAGACAAGACAAAGAGAGGGGAAAGAGAGATGAAGAATTTAGAGAAAAAAATAATCAAGAAAAAAAATAAAAGAAAATTAAAATTAAAATGGAAAATAACAAAATCAATAGAGGGAAATTTTAACCAAAAATTGGAAAATCACAACAAGTGAAAGATCGAGGTAATCAATTAGAGAATGTGAAGTCTGGAATTAAACCAACTAATTGAATTCATGTAAGAGTTATGAACTACCCTTTTTTCTCATATTTTACTTTAGATTTGTTGAGTATTCACTATCAAATCACTTAAGAAAAGAATATTCTATCAAATTATCATCCAAGTAAAATCAACATTTATGAAAGGAGCAATAACTAGATACTAATTCTAGAATTCACAAAATAACCTATTAAACCACTCAACATAAGCATTAATTATCAAATTCTTCTTCTACCAATTAGTTATCTAGTTAATTATTCTAAATATTATCATTTTAAGCACAGGAGAGTAATCCAAAAATCATAAAGGAACAAATTAGTTTCACACAATTCTAGAATTCCTACAATAATTTAGTTATACATTTTAGAAAATAAAAATAAAGAAATAAAATCTAGACAAGACAAAAGAAAGGGAATGCAAATACAAAAAATAAAAACTAATTATAAAAGTAAGAACAAGAACAATAAAATAAAGATATAAACTATGAGTGTAAAGGAAATTTAACTACAAAAATAAAAGAACATAAAAGTAAATCTAAACTATAAGGAATAAAATGCAAGAAAATAAATCTTCATTATAAAAAATTTAAGAAAATAAAAAATATATTAGAAAATAATAAAAAATATAAAATTAAATCTACTCAAGAAGGCATCAAAATAAATATAATCTACCAACAAAAATGAAAAAAATCTTAAAACATGAATATCTAAAGCAAGCAAATAAAAGAGCAAAAAGGAAAAACTTACATTACGAGGGGTTGGTCCTTTGAAAGTAAATATTCATCTACATCTTCATGAGTCAATAAAGAGAAGAAAATTTTTTTGAAGGGGTAATTTTTTATATAATTGTAGAAAAAGTTTACAATTTTAAAAGGTCTTCTAAATTAAGAGTAATGTTCCATAGTAAATGTAGTTTTATAAAAACATTTCACACTCAAAGCCTCACTCTCTAACCCTATTTATAAAGTATTACAATCAATGTTTACCCTTAGATCAAGCTTAAGCCCAAAGTTGTACAATTCCTGCCTTTGATTCGTGACTTCTTACTAGGTATCTATACTACTATCGATACAAGTATCTATATTAGTACCGTTACCCCTATGAATAAAAGTGTCGATACAGGTAGCGATACTAGTTGTTTCTATACTATTATCGATATTAGTATCGATACTAGTGTTGATAATCTGACATTTTATTTGTTTGAATGTTAGATACATGATAATGGAATCATATATAGTGAACTTTGGAAGGTTTCAACTATACCCAAAATTTTTTTACTTAAACCTGTGATTTGTTGCTCAATTTTAGGAATATGGTGAACAGAGATGCTGTTCTTGAGAATGGTTCTTGGTTATTTGTAGTCAAACCATTCACCTGGGGACCTAGGAGAAATTCTGGTTATGTGGAACAATTCAAACATACAACATATCCTATGTGAATACAATTGCCTAGATTAAGGCTTAATCTTTGGCACATATGAATGGTATTAGCAAGATTGCAAGCTTGATTAGACGTCCTATTACTACTCATCATCTAATTGCATCCAAGAAACAATTAGCTTATGCTCGTGTGCTTGTTAAAGTGGAAATGCTTGCTACGTGACCTGATTCTGTTGTCATAAAGGAGCTGCAGAATAAGGAATCTGTCCAAAAAATTAGATATGAGCTCAAGCCTAAATAGTGTAAGCACTGTAAGCTAATTGGCCATAACTCCTTTCCTTATTGAAAGATGAAAGAGAGAAATGATTGGATACCGGTGAATAATACAAGTGCTAGTGGAAACACTGTTCATACTACTGAGGTTCTTTCATGTTGGAGATTTATCTTCTACTCAGGTTCTTTCTCCTATGGTGGATAAGGGGGGTTCTCATCTATGAACTGGCTAGTATGGAACATCAAAGTATTAGTAGACTCATAAATAGAATGAGGTTAGGGCACTCATTGCTCAATATCATATTTCCCTCCTTGTTCTATTAGGAACTAGAGTGAAGATAAATAAGGCTGAAGATATTATGAAAAAAATAACTAGACACTGAAGTTAGATAGAGAATTACTCAGAGGCCTCTAATGGTAGAATATTGGTGAAGGGGGATAAGAGTTATTTTGATGTGGTGTGTTGCAAATTATGTAGGTAGTGTGTTCCTTGTAAAATTCAATCAAATGATGATAGGATCCATTGTGTTTTATAATGTATCTATGCTTACAATCAAATGGAGAGCAGAAGGGAATTATGGGATGATATTAAATGGGTTAGTGGACAGATAAGATGGCCATGGATTTTGTGTGGGAATTATAATTGTATTGTAGGTCCTCATGAGAAGTGTGGTTGAAGCCCTATTTTGGAGGTTGATACTCATGATTTCCAAGACTGTATTCTATTCTATTCTAGACTAAATGGCACCAGGATCTAACGGGTATTCCAATTCATTCTTTAAATCAACTTGGAACATTATAGGAGGAGATGTTACTGATGTAGTGTGGAGTTCTTTTCTAATAACAAGCTTTTTGGGAGATTAATGCCACTTCTCTTGCACAAATTCCTAAGGTAGAATGTCCAGCAAAGGCTGCTAGACCAATTTATTGCTACAACCTCATTTATGAGGTGATTTCTAAAGCTATTGTTTTGAGGCTTCAATCTATGTTGCGGTCAAATTACTGGGGATTTTCAATATTTGTTTGTGAAAGGAAGATACATAGCAAGTAATATTCTACTTGGTCACGAGCTAATGAAGCACTACGGTAGAAAAGAAATATCCCCTAGGTGTATGATTAATGTTGATGTTAGGAAAGCATGTGAAACCATAGATTGGGGATTCTTAAAGTTAAATGCTATTTGGTTTGAGATTTCTTGACCAAATGATAGCATGACTTATGACTTGTACGTGTGACTAGCCCTAATTTGCATGGAATATTCAAGAATATTGGGCATATTAAAGAATGAGAATACTTTTAAATATCACCCTATGTGTTCTAAGTTGGGTATTACTCATATTATCTTTGCTGATGATTTACTCATGTTTGGGAGGGGTGATTGTGCAGCTATGAGGTTGCTACTTTAGTTCTTAGGTTATTTAGTGATACATCTGGTCTTGTTGCTAATCCTACCAAGTATTCTATAGTTTTTGGGCATTTAACATGGATACAAAACAAACTATTCTTGATATACTTGAATATGAGGAAGGTAGGCCACCTATGAAATATTTGGGGGTGCCAATAGTGTCTAAGAGACTCGCTATACCATATTGTAGAAAGCTGGTTTTTAAAATCACTAGTAGAATTCAAGGAAGAGAAGCAAGGAAACTATCATACCCAGAAGGTTGCAGCTAGTTAGAAGTGTGTTATTTAACGTTCAACTATATTCACTAGTAAAAAACAGGGCATTGGCGATGTTGCAGCTAGTTAGAAGTATGTTATTTAACATTCAACTATACATTGATCTACTTGTTATGTGCCACCAAAGCAAGTTTTGAGAATAGTGGACAGCGCATGTAGGAGACTTCTATGGGGTGGTTTGCATGATACAAACAAAATCGGTCTAGTTGCTTGGAATAATTTATAAAGGAGCACTAAGCAGGGAACACTTAGTCTGTTTTCAGCTGTAGTTTAGACCACAGGTGTTGCATTAAAAGTGATATGGTATATAGATATATATGTGTATTTGTGTGTGTGTATGTATACATATATATTAACGGGGGGTTAATAAAATAAATTCACAAGTGGACAACTACCAAGTTATAGTATTGAAAGATATTGATCCCAAGATGAAGGCGTTGTAAAAAATAATCTAGATTGGTTCCTAGAGTTGTGTGTGGACAAATAGGAGTGAAAGGGTGAAGATATAAAGGGCGAGTGATTATATGCAAGTAAAAGAAAACTAGATCAAGAGGGGAGAAAGAGAGATGAAGAAATTAGAGAATAAAGAAAACAAATAAAGAAAACAAAGAACAAAATGGAAAAAACCAAATCAATAAAGAGAATTTATGCAAAAAGAGGAAAATCACAACAAGTAAAAGATGGAGGAAATCAATTAGAGAAATAAGGAGTCTAGAATTGAATCCACTAGTTGAATTCATTTAGGATTTATGAACTACTCTCTTTTTATCACATTTTCCTTTAGATTTATTAAGTATAGACAATCAAACCACTTAAGAAAAGTATGACCTATTAATTTATTATCCAAGTAAAATCAACATTCATGAAAACAGCAAAAACTGGATATTAATTCTATAATTATAAACATTAAAATTACCCTAGAGGGGGGGGGGGTGAATAGGGTAATCAAATAATAAATATGCAATTAATGAAATTCAATGCAACACAATATAACAATAAGGCAATAAATGAGAGAGAGGGTTAGAAAATAGTTAGCCAAATGAAGCCCTGATATGTTCACGAGGTTCGGTCCTCTCGACCTACATCCCCGACCACCTCTACCGATGGTAATCCACTAATCACAACCCGGTTTGAAAGCCGGAACTTCTTAACAACGATCTCCTTGAGATCTCACAATCCACACAATGATCTCATCGTGATCAAGCTCACCACACAATACAAGATGAATGAAAGAAACTCTCTTACAATAATCCTATGACAAGGATTGAAGAGATAATCAGTTAAAACTCAGGGGTGTGTAGGATGTGTAATTGAAAATCGAAACTGAAACTGAAAACTTAGGAATGAGATTGAAAGTTTGAGCCCAAAAACAAAATACAAGTGAAACTCTTGTTTTTCTTTTGCTTGATTAGTTGCTGGAGTGAAGAGGGTTAAGA
>NC_033802.1:33702708-33710219 GCF_001876935.1 Asparagus officinalis | reverse complement strand
ATTCAGGAAATCCTTAACTGGCCGTTACAATCGCCATCAATCGACTGATGTACTGTTCAGTCGACTAATGAGCTGATGGTTGGCTGCCACTGAAACATCATCGGTCAACTGATGAACTCATTAGTCGACAGATGAGCTGCTTCAGTCGACTGATGGGAGTCAATCGACCAAACAGAAACTACGATTCCAGAGTATTTCATCAGTTGACTGATGAACAGTGTCAGTCAACTGATAACCATGCCCAACCTAGTTATAAACAGTAAAAAAATTCAAAGGGCTTTTAAAAATAGTAATTAAATTCCAAAAATATGAAAATTGGGAAAATGATTATTATGATGAAAACAAACATGTTAGAAAAAGAATTTCTCAAATATCATTTCCCAATTGTGAAAACTTATTATTTTACAAAACAGTCAAAATAATGTGTTTAGAGATATGTGTGTATGAACCCCAAATGCTCCAAATGTTATCTATTTTAATTCTTGCATACATTATGAACTAGAGTGAAATAAAAAAATATAAATATTGTTCACAAATGATACACAAGCCTTGAGCCTTGATATTTGCTAAAATTGTTGATGAATCTCCTCTAGTATATATTATACTTGTAAGCTCTTCTTCATCAACTTGCCTCCACCTCCACGGATATTATCGTTGTGGTGCAAAAACCATCTAACCTCTAATCATGGCACTATATTGCTTGATAAAATATATATCCTGCTTAATATCACTCGGCAAGCAATTAGCACCAATAATGGGGTTTGTAAATCATCATCAAAATACGAGACCTAACAATCTCCCCCTTTTTCATGATGACAAACCATCATTATAAAATAGCATAAAATAAATAAAAGTATACTTATAGATAGATGCTCCCCCTATCTATAAGAATCTCACCCTATCTATGTGCACAAAGTGTAGGACATCTTTCTCCCCCTTTGTCACCATCAAAATGGGGTATACATAAAAAATAATATACATGTTGGAAAACTCACAAGACACTTCTCTAAGTGTTGGCCTACCCGTGTCATATTCCTCAAGTGTTTGGATTTATAATCTTTTCCTAAACTTTACTACCAACTCACTCCTCTTGGAATTGACCCATGTCTCTCCTAACCACTGCTCTAAGTATCCTTCTATTTTCAAATATGTTATGACATTGAGTGCGAATAAAAACATTAAGATATGAAAATTACAATCCAAAAACCAAGAGCAAGAAAAAATCATCAAAACAAATAATCAAAGGATACACATGCCTAATTCATTTCTCATACAACAAATATCTTCTTCGCTAAGAGACTTGGTAAAGATGTCCGCTAATTATGGTTTAGTATCAATGTAAACAAAAGAGACATCTTTCCTTTCTACATGGTCAAGTAAAAAATAATGTCGTATATCTATGTGTTTGGTTCTAGAATGTAAAACATAAGTTTTTGAAATATTTATGGCACTAGTATTATCACAAAATATCTTTATATCATAACTATGTAAATCAAAATCAACTAAATTTTGTTTTATCCATAATAATTGTGCACAAGATAAGCCGACGATAATGTATTCTGCTTCCGTAATGGATAATACAACATAATTTTTCTTCTTGGATGACCAAGAAACAAGTGAGTTGCCTAAGAATTGACATGTGCCACTAGTGCTCTTGCGGTCTACCTTGCATCCCGCAAAGTCGGCATCACAATAACCATAAAGATTAAAATTAGTGTTTTTCGGATAAAACAAACCAAGTTTAACAGTACCATTTATATATTTAATAATTATTTTAACTGTAATTAAATAAGATTTTCTAGGGGAGTCTTGAAAGCGAGCACATGCACGAACACTAAACATAATATCCGGTCTACTAGCGGTGAGATAAAGTAAACTACCAATCATACCTCGATAAAGCTTTTGATCTACCTTCTCACCACTTTCATCTTTGTCCAATTTGATGGAGGTGTTCATAGGAGTTGGTGCATGCTTTGAGTTTGACATTCTAAATTTCTTCACCAACTCTCTAGCATATTTGATTTGCGACACGAATATTCCATCATCCCTTTGTTTATCTTGGAGACCAAGAAGGAATGTAAGCTCTCCCAATATACTCATATCAAATTGCTCTTGCATAACCTTTGAAAATTCCTTGCAAAGAGGTTTATTAGTAGCTCTAAAAATGATATCTTCAACATATATTTAAACCAAAATAAAATCATTTTTCCTGTTTCTAATAAATAAAGTGTTATCAACTTTTCCTTTTGAAAAACCATGCTCAATAAGAAAACTAGAGAGGTAACCATACCAAGCTCTTAGAGCTTGTTTCAACTCATACAATGGTTTTTGTACCCAGTAAACATGATTAGGAAATAATGGATCAATAAAACCGGGTGGTTGCTCAACATACACCTCTTCTTCAATAAAACTATTTAAAAATGTACTTTTCACATCCATTTGAAATAGGTTAAAAATTTTAAAGCTAGCAAAGGCTAAAAACATTCTAATTGATTTTATGCTTTTAACTGGTGCAAAAGTTTTGTCATAATCAATACCTTCATCTTGATTGTATCCTTAGGCGACTAAACAAGCTTTATTCCTAGTCACTATGTCAAATTCATCAAGTTTATTTCTAAAAACTCATTTTGTTCCAATAATATGAAAACATATTGGTCTAGGAACAAATTTCAAAACATTATTTCTTTGAAAATTATTTAATTCATAACGCATAGCTAAAACCCAAAACTCATCATTCAAAGCATCATCAACGCATTTTGGTTCAATTTGCAATAAGAAAGCAATATTACCACACTCGCTCATAACCCTTGAGCGAGTCATGACGCATTTAGATAAGCTTCCAATGATTTACTCCTTGGGATGATCCGGTGCAAACATCCATGTTTTGGAGAGTTCTTCTTGATTAGGTTCAAGCTCTCCTTCTCCATCCTTTGATGCAATCGTTGAGGGGGTGTCATTTATTTGCAATAGTTCCATTCCACCTTCAATGTCATCATCATCCCTACTAGACACACAATCTTGTGAACCAACATTTGTTTCATCAAAGATAACGTTTATAGATTCTTCAACAACGAATGTTCGTTTGTTGAAAACTCTATAAGCCTTACTCCTTGATGCATATCCCAAAAATAAACCAACATCTAATTTTGAATCAAATTTATCGTTGTGATCTTTAGTATTCAAGATAAAACATTTACAACCAAAAATCTAAAAATAGTTAATATTGGGTGTTTTGCCAAAATAAAGTTCATAAGGTGTTTTCTTGAAGATAGGCCTAATCAAAACATGATTTAAAATTTGGTAAGCCGTGTTAACAGCTTTCGCCCAAAAATACTTTGGCAAATCAAAAGCATTTAACATAGTTCATGCCATTTTTTGTATGGTTCGATTTTTCCGTTCAACAACACCATTTTGTTATGGTGTTCTTGAAGCTGAAAATGTGTGTGTAATACCATGATGGTTACAAAAATTATTAAAATACTTGTTTTGAAATTTATCACCATGATCATTACGAATTTTTATAACTTTCAAATCCTTTTTATTTTTGACTCTTTTTACAAAATAAGAAAACTCTTCAAAACAATCATCCTTGTTAACAAGAAACAATACCCATGTAAATCGAGAAAAGTCATCAAAAATAAAAAAAACATAGTGTTTACCTCCTAGTGAGGCAACATGCATAGGAAGATCAAGATGAAGTAGTTGTAAGGGTTTGTGAATTTTTAACAAAAGTTAGGCTAGGTAGACCTCTCACCAAGTTCTTCTTTGATAATTTTAAGATCAATTTCATGTTAGCATGTCCAAGCCTTTTGTGCTAAATTTAAGGATCGCCATCCACCGCGGCAAGGCATTTCACATCTTGATCTACAAGCTCATTCATCTTAAAAATATACACATTAGATTTTCTAAGGGCAACAAAAATAGTTTTATCATTAAGGTTAACAATTCATTTATCCGGTTTAAAAATAATTTCATAGCCTTTGTCACTAAGTTGACTAATACTAAGAAGATTGTGATTAAGTCCATTTATTAATTAAACATCTTCAATAACGGGAGAAGGCTTCTTACCAATAGCACAAATACCTACAATTTTACTTTTCTCACTGCCGCCAAAGGAGACATTGCCTCCTTCTATCCTTGATAGGGTTGCAAATAAATCCTTATTGCCCGTCATGTGATGAGAGAAACCGCTATCAAGGTACTACATCTCCTTACATCTTGTGTGAGACGTTCCCTACATGTAATGAAGTGGTAGAAACTTTAGGTATCGAAATCTTGCATCCTTGAATGTTAGTATTCTTGGTACCCTTAGACACCCACATTAACCCATAGTAATGAATATTATCTCTAATCTTACAATGTGTGGAGGTGTGGCCGTATCTCATGCAATATGTGCAAATAAAATCTTTCTTATAGGTGGGGGCATGAGGCCATCTTCTTCTAAAATGATGATGATGAACATTACTAGTAGTAGCATGATTAGATTTTAATCTATCATTTTCATTTTTTAATTTTTCAATTTGAGACCTTAATTATTTGTTTTCAAAATCATGGTCTCCTATCATTTTATCTTTCAAAGCAATGGCAACATTTAAAGAAGATTGTAGTAACTAAAATCTTGAATCACATGAGTTATGAATTTGTTTAAAAGAAGAATATTCTTTTGCTAACCTTTTAAATTCAAAATTTAATTCATCAAGAGCGAAACCTAGTTCACATTGCATATAAAAAGAATCATCGTTGGAATCGGATAATACCTCATCTTCATGAGCCATGAAGCATATGTTTGGATCATGAAAGGCGCACTTGGCGGCTTCTTCATCACTATCAGAATCGCTCGGTTCGGATTCTTGCCATCCCATATACATCGCATTCTTCTTCTTGTACTTCATGTATTTCTCTTTTAATTTGGGGTAATCCCTTGCAATGTGTCCCGGTTCATAACATTCAAAACACTTACTTACACGAGAAGGAAATTTATTAGAATGATTATTCTTAAAAATTTTGTTCATTCTTACCAATATTGATATTCTCCTTGAGAGGTGTGCCACTTCTTTGGAGACATCAATATCACTATCGGATGAGGAGGAATCACTTTCAATTGCTCCTTTGAGAGCTATTGACTTCATCTTTTGGGAAGGTTCTTCGTTTGCCCATGGGGGTTCTTCCTCTTTCTCCTTGATTTTCTTCTCATGAACCTTGAGTTTTCCAATGAGGCCATCAAGAGTGAGCGTGGTGAGATCATTGGCTTCCTCAATAGCCATTGCTTTGGGTTCCCATGCTGATGTAAGAGAACGGAGGATCTTGTAGTTCTTCTCTTCAGTCTAAAACACCTTATCAAGACCTTGTAGTTGATTCACGATATTTGTAAACCTACAAAACATAGCGTTAATAGACTCATTTGGAAGCATTTTGAATAATTCATATTCATGCATCAGACCACTAATTTTTTATTCTTTAACTTGAGGAGTTCCCTCATGAGTAATACATAATTTCTTCTAAATTTTATGCGCGGTTGCACAAGTGGACACTCTATTATACTCATTGGGAGTGAGTCCACAAATCAAATATTAAGTGTAGCCAAATGCCTCTCATTCTCGGTCATGTCATTACTAGATTTTTAAACATATTTTTTCTCAACAATGTCTAGGATGTCAAGATCAATGCATCTCAAATATATACACATCCTAGCTTTCCAATATGAAAAATTATTACCGGTAAACAAAGGAGGTCAAGTAGTTGATTGACCTTCAAGAGCATGCATATTCATGTTTGATTCCATTTGGATCTTTACTCTAAGGTGATTAAACCTCAACAATTATAGAGACCAAGCTCTGATACCAAATAAAATTACCCTAGAGGGAGGTGAATAGGGTAATCAAATAATAAATGTACAATTAATAAAATTCAATGCAACACAAGACACAATATAACAGTAAGGCAATAAATGAGAGAGAGACGGTTAGAAAATTGTTAGCTAAATGAAGTCCCGATGTGTTCACGAGGTTCGGTCCTCTTGACCTACGTCCCTGACTACCTCTCCTGATGGTAATCCACTAATCACAACCCGTTTTGGAAGCTGGAACTTCTTCACAACGATCTCCTCGAGATCTCACAATCCACATAATGATCTCCACAAGATCAAGCTCACCACACAATACAAGATGAATGAAAGAAACTCTCTTACAATAATCCTATGGCAAGGATTGGAGAGATAATCAGTTAAAGCTCAGGGTTGTGTAGGATGTGTAATTGAAAAATGAAAATGTCACGTTCGCTTCCCAAAATACCAGGGAATCAGAACGTGAACAAGCCCGCGATGTATTAGATTAAGGAGAATAAATAAAAACATACATTTCTCCTCAATCTAATATGCTAAGCATCAAGAAATAAATGCAAAGGCACAGGTTCCCGATTACAGTTAGCTAAAATATAATAGACAAACTCAGAACAAAATATCCATATCACAAGTAAAATCATCCAAGACATAATATTCGGGTCAAACATGTCATTATACAAAATTGAAAAACTAAAAACTAAGAAATATAAAATACATCGTTCAACAGAAAAGGAAGGAAATACTTCAAAAGAATAAACTAAGGACCATCAAATAACTAAAGAAATAGCTAAGCTTCAACTTATTCTTCTGCTCCATCTGCAAGGCACTCCTGCTGAGAATCCTCTGGCTCCTGCACATTTCCTACAGATTATGAGAAACCACATTATAAATGATATATTTATTTAAATAAAATAAATATTAAATATATAAAAGTGTAATAAAATGTGATACTCAGATACCCCTGCACCTAAATTTTTGGTAGTCCTCTAGTAAGGAAAGAAAATAAAAAAAGAGAAAAATCCTAACTGACTTTCACAGGAATCACAATTGTATTTAGTGCATATGATAACCATTTAAACCACTAAGTTATCCTAGAGGATGAGTTACAGTCTCGTGAGGGTTATAGTGAATATAGCCAAAAAAATCAATCAACTTGTCGATTTAAAGAAGTCAATGAACGATTAATTCAGTTGATGCCTGTAAACAATCTAACTATAGCTAGTTTCTTTTTTAACTCGAGAAACATTTTTATATATAAATCCAAAATAAATATTCTAAAAAGTATTTTCATTATAGATATAAAATACCAAGTCTAAATTAAAATTTTAATTAAAAGTGTTGAAAAGAATATGCTAACTCTTTGCTTCAAATAATATTTTAAATATCTTGATCAATTTATTTTTTCAAAAACATATATACAAATCTAACTATATAAAAATATTATTTGTGTGTGTGTGTATATATTAACGCTTTTTATTGTGTAGTGACTTTGTTCTACTTTATAGGGCTTTGCAAGTGACATTTTAAAGAGTTTTGGGCCAATGGATCCCAACACAATGGGGCTTAGATCATTAAGTATAAAAATTCTCCTCAAGCTTGATTACTCGGTTAACTTAGGCTTAACAAAATAGAACTACCTTGGAGTTCAAGAGATTTTTTATGCCTTTTTTTG
>NC_033802.1:33656808-33702177 GCF_001876935.1 Asparagus officinalis | reverse complement strand
AGTCAAAGATTCAAAATTTTTTTTACTTTTATTAAATATTTAAGTTGGACTATAGTAAAGTATTCTAATTTGAAAATTATTTCTTAAGAAATGTATTTAGAGTTATCATAAAAGGTTAAACTGAGTACAAAACTAACTAAGAACTAAAGAGCTTAAAGATTTAGAATATAGACTAATTATTAATAATTCATCAAGTTGGTAAGTGACAAATTTTTTTAGAAAGTAAAGAAAAGAAAAACATGACATAGAAAGAAGAGAAAATCAAAAAAGGTAAAATAAAGAAGAAAAATAACAAGTCCCCACCCTAACATAAATTTTGTATTGTTCTCTATGATGCACACAATAAAGTAGATAGAAAATAAAATATTTATATTTCTTCAATCGACCTAGAGTAATAATAAAATGATAAAAAACTACAATTACACTTGATATGAGGAGGATGTAGTCAAAGTTTTCTTCTATTTCTTTTTTTCATAATTATTTCATCTTTTTTATCATTTTTTCATTATGTATTGTATTCCTTTTTTTTCTTTTTTTTCCAAAATAACAAGAATCACTTACATGAGAGAAAAATAAATTCTTTTATTATTTTCATTATTATGAGACAAAAAGAAAAGATGTAGAATAAAAGATTGACAATGAAAAGCTCATACTCTAAATACATTCCAACCTTATTGCTAAAAATTCAACCTCTAATTTTAAAGAAGTCTAAGAATGATAAACTCAGTGATGTGCTTTAATTTTGTACACTCCAATGTTTCCAACAAATCTATAGCATTTAAAGGTAGGTATGAAGGGGTTTATGCGTTTTGATTTTCGGATATTGATCAGAGAAATAGAAAATCTTAGATTTGAACTCAAGTTCTGCATGACTGAGGGCTTATCCTAACACAACTAGTTTTTCTTTAAAAATTTTCTCAATCCCAATATTCATGGTTGAGATATGATAATTCAATTACTCAATATTTTTTAGAAACCTAAGTTCATTAGCAGAAAGTTCTTCAAAGCTAAGATCAAAGAAACTTGTATCTAAATTAGTTCCTTCCTTCTAAAAGACTTATTCTGATCCTAATTCCTTTGGTATCTTTAACTCCTCAACAAAGATCTATTGAACACTCATATCTAACTCACTCTCGTCTCCTAACTCTTCAGTTGAAATTTTTTTGATATAGTTTACTTCACAGTCAGCTGGTCTAGTTTGAAAATATTTAGATCAACAGTAATGTTCCTAAAAGACAACTTTATTTAACCAGTTTTATAATTAATCAAAGCATGAGAAGTGGTTAAGAGCGGTCTTCCTAAAATAACAAGTATCAGACCTTTGGGATTGGAAATGGGCTATGTTTCTAAAACTATGAAATTCACTAAAAAAAATATACACTCTAGCCTTAATAACAACATCCTCTATCTCCCCCATGAGAACTTTGATAGATCTATTAGCTAATTATAAAGTGCATTTGGTTAGTTTTAGTTCTCCTATGCAAAGTTGTTGGTGGATCGAGTAAAGAATCAAATTAACATAAGTCCCTAAGTCTAAAAATTTATTGTCAATGAAGGTATTTTCAATTACATATGAGATATATGGACAACCAGGATCTCTCTATTTCAAAGGTATGGGCTTTGATATCATGTCACTAATATTGGTTGCAAAAAAGACTTTCTTTAGAATATTAATTTATTTTTTAGAACATTAATTGTTCTCTTCTTAGTGCACAAATCTTTTAAAATTTTTATATAAGAAGGAATTTGTTTAATTATATTTAAGAGAGTAATGTTGACCTTAACCAGCTTGAAAGTTTCTAGGATTTTCACTATTTAAGGTAAAAATTTTCAAGACCTGAGTTTAATCGGGAAATAAGCAACTAGCATAAACTTATTGAAATTGAGCACATGTTCGGATTCGGGTTCTTGGTCATCGGAAGGAGTCATTGTTGAAAAAAAAACTATTATAAGGAGAGAGAGTTTGCTCAAGTTTAGGAGTTTGACACGGAGACTGTGACGCCCCAGGGTTCACACAAGGCTGCAGTCCAAGGTAAAATCCGGATTGTCAAACCTGCCAAGCATCAAACACCATGCTACGACATGTTTCACCATCACAGTCACTATCTCTCTAGTGGAATCAACAAATAGGTGATGGTACAAAACATGTAACTAATAGAAGTAGTACAAAATCAGATATGCACAGAAGAAATATATTAATAAATGAGCCCAACTAAAATAGAATAAAAATATCTCTGAGTCTGAAATACATCTTAATACAATGAGTCAAATGAAACCTCACTAGGGAACTCAGCCTCTACAAAATGAATACAACTCTAAAGTCTGAATAATAAACATAACTATACAGTGGAGCTTTAGCTATTAAGACTGTGCGACGGTAACTATGCTAGAACTCCGTCATCCTACGGCTCTCTGAAACTCTGATCCACCTAAAAGAGACAATTTAAACAAAAAAACAACAAGAGCGTCAGAGCGCTACAGCAAGATCACCTCCATCTCCCCTAGGGGAAGGACTGCTAGATGAAGTGAATGCTCTATCTATTAAGCATAGTCTACCTATATTATTTTTTCTGTATCTAATAGAGTTAATATTTAGACACCTACAAGATGAGACGTAGTACGTCGAGCGAAATAATCCAAATAAGGAAACCCTCATATATATACCATATGTCTCAAATTATAGATCCCTAAATACCAATTCCAACTCTATGAATAAAACAACACTCAAAAGAAATACTCTAAGCCTCAACCATATAGAACCAATGTCAAAATTTCGAACTACTTCTCAAGTAGTTGGCGCAATAATAAGAGAATATCATCCAACTCAAAAATCACCATAGGCCATATTCTGTATGCCACAAATCAAAGAATGTACCCTACTCATGGATAATCTAACATGAGAGTAACTATAACTGATAATACATATATGTGTACATCTCCTTGTGTAATAGCGATACTCTTGTAATACTCTTACTCAAACGTTCTGCGACAATAGGTTTATGTTCAATACATGGACTGCAAAAGCTTAAAGTCCAACACGAAGACTTCAATGGTTTATAGTCCAACACAAGGACTTCAACTACTATATGTTAAATAAAAACAACTCAGATAAATGTCTTACACATGGACTGCATATGATAAATGCCCAACACATGGACTGTAACTGGTAAAAGCACAACACATGGACTGTAACAGCTAAAAGCCCAACACATGAATTGTAATGGGTAAATATCCAACACATGGACTATATGATTAAGATCCAACACATGGACTGAAATGAGTAAATGTCCAACACGTGGACTATATAATTAAGGTCCAACACATGGACTAAAATGGGTAAATGTCCAACACATGGGCCACAATAGACAAATGTCCAACGCATGGACTGCATACGATTAATATCATGCAATGAACAGATACAAGTAAAAGCATATATACTAGTCACTCTCATACCCCAGTGAATAAATCTAAGACTCATGTCCATAGTCAACTCATGTACATAAATCTCAGATGTTAAACAATACTTAAGCATTGTATTATAACAATACAAGATCGAGAAACTCTCTTGAAAACCAAAACAAAGTCAAACAAACATGCACAGGCCAAAGACTGATTGGTGGTAAACCGCACATGTATGGCGGTCGACCGCGATGGGTTCTAGGGCCTACTCAGGCCTCTATCCTGCACGTGGTTGACCGCCGCTCACATCGCGGTGGACCGTGCCCGAAAATTTCAGAACGTGCAGGTTTCTGCACAATGTTGAGTTCATGTCTACTTTGTAATTCAAACATGTTTAAAACTTACTGAAATATATATAAAACATATAATAACACTTAAACATTGATAATCACTTGCTGAAATTATCTCAAACATAAATCAAACTCTTGTGTTATTCTAATTAGGATTTTTCAATCTAATTAACCAAATTCTTCAACTTAAAACATGATCTTTTAACATATTAAACATAAGCATGATTGCCAAACATCTCAGAAAGATATACATTAATTAATTATATTTTTTAATACTTAGGTATCACAAACATAGGGTTTTCTCATCTTTAATCCACATGTAAACTTAATTAAATATCAAATTAGGGTTTAAACATGATTAGAACATGATTAACAAGATAAAAAAGAAATTAAGAACAACCCTAATAATCATGATCATGTTTCTATTATAAACAGCAATAAAAATATGTAGATCTAACATTTGTTTTAGATCTAACAACAAAAATCTAATCTTTGTCACATTAGATTAAGATCTAAGCATGCAAACACAAATTAAACTTCTAAGCTAGTTATTTAACAATGTGAATGGGTTTGGATGCAAGTGATCTTTCCTTTGCACGTGAACAAGCCTCTAAAACGAACAACAAATGATCTTTCGATGCCAAACATCACAATTCCTCGCCTTTTCTTTGACAAACACCCTAAGATCTCTCCCAAAACTCACAATTAGGGTTAGGCTTTGAGGAGGAAGGTTGATGGTGTTAATCTCACATAAAAGAGGGTTAAAAGAGTTTTAAAACGAGTATATATACATAGGATAACAATTGGGTTCGGTATAAACAAAATCCAACCCGAAACAAACCTGGCAGAAACAGATACGCCCAACGATCGACCGCCGCGATCAACTGCGCAGGTTTATGGGTCGTGCTCAGACTGGGGTTTGGTAAAAAAGCTATATCTTTCTCATCCGATCTCGAAATGAGGTGATCTAAGATTTGTTGGAAATCTATTGAAGAGACCTATAACACTAGTCTTTTACACTTTTTCATATTCTGACTGCATCGATGTGTAAAACATAAAAACTCTTAACTTGTCATTATTCCCAGAATTTCACTCTTTTGGTCTTTGTGCATGTTTTATGCATTTGCACTCATATTTTCACAAATATACATTGAAATGATCTCAAATCAATTATTATTATACTCAAATAGAAAAATATATTATTTTTACCATATAACATATTTATCATTATTTATCACAAAATATTCAAATTTACGGGGTTTTACAAAGACATTCTAACTTGATTATTGACATGTTTTCCTGACCATAGTGAATCGATTGCATTCACTTGAGCTTGGTAGGTTGAACTTAATCTCATGTCCTTAGAGTTGTCCATGGGTTGAATCAAAAATTAAACTCCATTCGTTAAAAGATTAAAGTTTATTCAGTCAGTTAGCTAGGTAATGATAGTACTAGAGGGAGGTCAAAGACCAATTAAGTACCTCATCTCTTATAGAGCGCTTTATGCAATCCTAAACATTATCTTAGATACCAATGGATTTAAGTAAATTTAAATCGGGTCACCTAAGGGTTTCTTGTTTCTTAGTGAGCTAGAGTCCTTACGGGCCAGTGTCTAATACCAGCGTCTAATAAGTTTAAAGGCTTGAGTTTGTGTAGTGAGGAATTAGTAATTTGTGGGTTAAAGAAAGGATGATAAAATCCCTCACTTTATCTTGATTAAGGGGTATTGTCCTTAAGAATATTTTCAAGTGGAGAATTTTTACTACTATATGTAACACAACCCTATGAATTAAAAGCAAGTACAAAAAGACACAAAAACAAAATATTTTTTTAGTAAAGGTTAACATTCAAACAAGTGTGAAAAAGAGAGCTCTTATTTGAATTTATTATCTTGTTAGTAGTTGTTGAAGTGGAGGGTGAATTTTATTAGGATTGACAAAAGAAAGTTTTTTTAAAATTAGATCCTAATTGTCACTAATTGTGAGAAGCTAACTAAATAGGTGGAATTGAAAATACTAGAAAGAAGACTTACCTTTTCAAGCAAATCTACAATCCTCAATCTTTGTAAAACCTCATAATTTTGAAAATATTATGGTAAATAATATTAAATGAGTTTTATTATCGTTAATATTATTCTAGGATGAATGAGTATGTTAGTGATCGATTTGAGATCGATTAAGTGCATATATGAATATATATAAGTGTAAACATGCATGTATGCAATAACCTTTCGACTGAAATCCAATCTCTGGTCGGTCGACTAATGCCTAGAGATTAGTCGGCTAATGGATGCACAGAGACTGGGTTCAGGTCAGGTCAGATTTGGGCTTGTTTGATCACACACCTATATATATGATATATACCCGATTTTTCTCCTCTTTTCTTCTGTAATTCCCACATTGATCAACATCCACCATTCCCCTCAAAACCCTAATTCATCAGTTTGAATATTTGGAGAGCCTTGAGAAGTAAAAAGACCTAAAGAAGGGGGAGATCGGCAGCTTTTGACGAAGAAGGGTCATGTCTCTCGCGTGTTTGGGAGTTCAACACGAATCTTTGAGGCGAGTTTCATTTCCTCCAATCCTATTCCCGTTTTCCTTGTTTCTTCTTGGTTTTTATTGGATTTCTAAAACCTATTTTATGCGTAAAGTTTACCCCTTTATTTTGTTTGATATAAAGATTTGATCTTTCGGACATAAAAGGTTATGAAAATGGATTCTTGAGTTGGATTTTTTTTATGTTAAGTAAGTAAACACGAGATATTTACTAATTTAATTGGTTTTTATGATGAACTTATAAATATTACATGTTAGGGTTTGTAGATCCCCTCAAATATCCATAATTGTGTTTTCATGCAATAGAATCAACCCTAATTACCTTAATCAAGATTTTAACACATGAGTTTTATTCAAAAGTTTTTGATTTTGATGTATGGTAGATAAAAACCTGACACAGGCATCGGTCGACTGATCAAGAGAATCAGTCGATCGAACTGGTCTTCAGGAAGTAAAAAATTTTTCCCTGGTCGATCGACCGAACATAGGCATCGGTCAATCGATCAAGGCTGAATTTTGTGCAAGTGTTGCGCACATCCCCATCGGTCGACCAATGGAAGATATCGATCAACCCGTTTTTTGATGTTTGGAAAATATTGTTTCTTTTCCAAATGATTTTGATCATGAACACAAAGTATGAGTCGCCTGTTGATGTACATGCGTTACCATGAGAGAGCGTGTATTTTGTTGAGCACGCACGAGCTTTTGGAGGTGCATAATTTAATATTTGAGTTTGTCAAGATAGAGAGTAAAGTTTATTTCATTCTACGACAGTTTTGGATGCTTGAATGGGGTTAGTTGGTGCACTGTAATGAGAACGCGGATTGATTAACCTCAGAGTGGGTAAGTTGGTATACTATAATGAGATCGTAGTGGACTACACTCCGTTATATATTATTGTATTTTCAGAATAGGTTGACATGCCTATACTCTGCAGGGTGTTCAAGTAAGGTAGCGAGCTGTAACATATTGTAATGAGCCATAGGATATTGTGAGTGCCTTACTCAGCATTATTATTTTCTTTTTAGAGGATCAAAAAATTATAAATTTGATCCTGAGTTACCTGCCTCGAGGATAGATGTAAAGTTATAGTTTGTCATGCACGGTGTATCCTAGATGAGATCATTTATCAGATTTTTATTCTTATTCTTGCATCAACTACCCGAAGGTAGCGTGAGACATTATGATACAACTTGTTATTTTTCATGAGGTTTGGTAATGTATTGTCCTTTCTTTACTATTTTTTTATTTATAAAATTTTGGAGTCTGTGACGTCTCTAGGTTCACACAAGGCTGCAATCCAAGATGAAACCAAGAATGTCAAACCTGCCATGCACCACACCGTGAAATAACATGTTTCACCATCACAATTACTATCTCTCTAGTAGAGTCAATAAAAGGTGTAGGTACAAAAGCAAGTAAAAGATAATATAGAAATCAACAGATGAAATAATAGAGATCAAATTAATATTTCATCATCTAGCATACTGAAGTACAAGTCAATGTCTGAAATAAATAAACTGAAATACTCAACAAGTTTCAAATACAAATGTCTGACAAGAGGAAATAAGGCACACAACCTTTACAACTTCTAGAATAAAACTCTCAAATGTCTAAACAAAAGTCTACTGTGGAGCTCCAAAATAAAACATAGCTATAAAAGGCAGCTGAACACTAAAGTGCATCGCCATCAACCTACGACTCTCCGGACACCTAGCTCGTTACCTGAAAGGGGGAGGGACAACGAGCGTCAAAGCGCTAGCAAGCAACATCACAACCAACCCCAAGGGAAAGGGCTCGTTGTATAAGAAAATACAAATTTATACATAGAATAGTCATATCATTACTCCTAACAAATAAATGGTTTTAGTATTTCGTAAACTACAATACGAGCGTAGGTACGTCGAGTGAATAATCCAAACAAGGAAACCCTCATGTATATACCTTATATCTCAAATTGTAAATCCTAAATACCGAACCCAAAGTCTAATACAAGAACAATAAAGAAAAGAGACAACCTATGACATTATGTAAAACAAATGTCATGTCGGAACCACATGAATGTCATGTCGAAATCACATAAGTGTCATGTTCGTGATCTAACCAATATCCAACAAATGGACTGATTTGTGAATGTCCAACACGAGGACTGAAATGGATTATAGTCCAACACGAGGACTTCAATGGATTATAGTCGAACACGAGGACTATGTATATAAAATATGGAATACAAATGTTAAAGGTATACATATCATATTCTTGCACGTGTCTCAATGTACAGATCTAAGCATGTGACAAAAATATGCCATCTTACATGTGTGGATGAAATCAACAATACTATAATTTATACCCGATAAACAAGGTGACTCCTCGTACTCAAAATGATAAACAATACACTCAAAAATATATACACTATATATATACACAACAGGTGGTTAAACAGAAACAGAAAATAAATCACTCGTTAGTCGACTCACAGTCGACTGGGATCATCAGTTGACTCGCGGTCGACTGGGATCACCAGTCGACTTATGGTCAACCAAAAAAAGAACAAATTTAAAACCCGACAGTCGACTCACAGTCGAATGGGGTCATCAGTCGACTCACAGTTGACTAGGATCATCAGTTGACTCACAGTCGATTGAACAGAGGGGTTTTCCCTATTCGTGCATGCTGTGATATTTGCAAAAAATTTCTCTAAAAATCAAATTTTTATCAAACCCAAACAATATATTATCAAATCTAAACATATGAGACAGTGAAAAATTTGTATAAAACATAGAAAACGAAATCTTGCATGTTAGATCTAACATTTAATCCCTAAACATGTATGAGAGCAATTAATCAAAATAGAAACTCGTTTTTAAATAAATTCTCAGATCGGGTTCATAAAAAATTCGTTGGTGAGGATTTAGAGATCTGAAACACATGATTTTTAGCATCTACACTAATAGTAACATCGATTTATACTTGAAAGTAATTCTTAGGCTCAATAAACCTCATGAAAAATGTTTAAAAACTCTTTAAAACATAGGAGAGGGATTGGACGAGATGCTACTCGCCTCTGGTGTGTTGAACAATGCCTGGATCCGCGAGAGAAGGACTCCCTTCGCTACAAACCACAAGAAGCGCTGAAAATCACCGAAAATCTCCCAAAAATGGCCAAAATCCAAAGCTAGGGTTTTAGAGGGGAAAGGGGGCTTGGGTTTCTAGGGAGAACTGATGAAAGGGTGACTTTCTCGGGTAAAAGAAATAAATACCAACAGTTAAAACCCGACCCGAAATCCCAAACAGACCCGAACTGGATAATCCTAAAATCAGCCATCAGTCGACTCGCAGTCGACCGAACCCATCAGTCGACTCACAGTCGACCGAACAGACTACATCTCTGCCTGTGCATGATTTGAAAATTTACAAAACTCAACCTCAAACCTGATGTATATATATATTCACATAAACTCAAAACACTAGTTATCATGCACAACCATGACATAAAGACATTTATCATAAATAAACATTATTTTTCACTAATAATCATATATATATAAATTATTAAAATGTACAGGGTTTTATATTCTTCCCCCCTTAAAAGAATTTCGTCCTCGAAATTCAGAAATCATATCTAACGCATAATGATACTAGAAAAGCACGTCGAGGGTCTAATCTAACCCACACACAATACACCTTTCGTAATATTAAACTCTAGATAAGCATATAGTAATATTTATACTTAACGATCTACAATGATAACATTCTCACTCAACCCTTAATCTAACGGAACTAGTACGCCGGGCGAAAAATCCAAACAAGGAATCCCCCATATATATACCATGTGTTCCGAAAGATTAAGAATTAAGTGAAAATACACTCATTCTAGTGTTAAATATAAATCTCAGGATATAAAAAAAACATAAGTAAGAATTCACATCATAAATAAATTTATCTGCTTAAACAAGTGTGGGTAGTCGCGTCGCATATCCTCCTCACACTCCCAAAAAGCTTCCTCAACTCTACTTTGGTTCCACTGAACTTTCACCAACGGAATCACCTTGTTCCTAAGTCTCTTGTCTTCTCTAGTAAGTATAGACACCGGGATCTCAATAGTAGTCAAATCCTCCTGAAGCTCAATCTCTGGTGCATCCAACACTCGCTGCTGCTCCTCATCATGCAAGTGCTTCTTAAGCATAGAAATATGAAATACATTGTGTATACTAGACATAGATGCTAGAAGATCTAGTCTGTATGACAAAGCTCCAATACGCTTCAAAATACGGAATGGTCCAATATATCTTGGTGCAAGCTTTCCTCGCCTCCTGAATCGCTGCACACCTTTCATAAGCGATACCTTTAGTATAACCAAATCCCCAATCTGAAACTCTAAGGGTCTTCGCCTCTTATCTGCATAGCTCTTCTGCCGACTCTGAGTGGCTAGAATCCGCTCCCTGATCAATGCTACCTTCTCAGTAGTCTGCCTCACAAGCTCTGGCCCAAGCATCAAACTATCCTCCGGCTCTGCCCAACATATCAGTGATCTACAGGGTCTCCCATACAATGCCTCATACGGAGCCACACCCATCATCGCTTGATAACTATTATTATAAGAGAACTCTATCAATGGAATATGATCTTCCCAGCTGCCTTGGAAGTCAATGACACATGCCCGCAACATGTCCTCCAACACCTGATTCACCCTCTCCATCTGACCATCTGTCTATGGGTGGAATACACTGCTATAAGATAGCCTGCTGCCAAATGAGTCCTGAAAACTCCTCCAAAAATACGAAGTGAAAACCGATCCTCAATCCGACATGATCCTATATGGAACTCCATGAAGTCGAACTATCTCCCGAATGAAGATCCTCGCATACGCCTCAGCTGTATATATAGTCCTAACCAGAATAAAATACGCTGACTTCGTCAACCGGTCCACTATCACCCAAACAGAATCATTCCCCTTCTTCGACTTCGACAACCCTACAATGAAGTCCATAGAAATATCCGCCCATTTCTACTCATGGATGGGTAAAGGCTAAAGTGTTCCTGCTGGTCTCTGATGCTCTGCCTTCACCTGCTGATAGGTAAAACACTTAGCCACATACTCTGCAATCTCTCTACACATACCACTCCACCAGAAGTGTCTCTTCAAGTCCTTGTACATCTTAGTGGTCCCTGGATATACTATGTATCGAGTACGGTGCACCTCATCAAATAACTCCCTCTTCAACTCTGCACTGGCTGGCATAACCAATCTACCATTCATCCGTAGACCTCCATCTGCTCCAATGGTCCAATCAGCCTTAGGCTTTTTAGAAATCTTCTCCTTTCGGATTTGAATCCAAGAGTCTTCCAGCTGAGCTCTGACTACTCTGGTACTCTAAGATGGCTGCACTGACACAGCTCCCAAAAATGCACTGGTACCACCAACCTCAGGTCTAAAATCAAACTGGCTAAGGGTGAGAAGATCTTGATGTAATGAGCACCTCAAAGATGCAACCTGATGTCGATGCTTCCTACTCAAAGCATCCACTACGACGTTCGCTTTCCCTGGATGATACTGAATCGCGAACTCGTAGTCCTTAATAAACTCAATCCACCTCTGCTATCTCTGGTTGAGTTCCTTCTGAGAGAAAAGATATTTCAGACTTTGATGGTCTATGAACAACTCAAACTGCACTCCATATAAATAGTGCCTCCATGACTTTAGTGCAAATACCACTGATGCTAACTCTAAGTCATGAGTGGGATAGTTCTGCTCATGCATCCTCAACTGCCGAGAGATATATGCTACTACCCTCTGAGTCTGCATCAAGACGCCTCCTAATCCTGTCAATGATGCATCTGTGTAGACGACGAACATCCTGTCGCTGCTCGGAATAGTCAAAACCAGTGCTGTAGTCAACTTAGCCTTCAATGTATCAAAGGCTTTCTGGCACTTTGTGCTCCAAACAAACTGTACACCCTTCTTCGTAAGGCGTATAAGTGGCATCGAAATCTTCGAGAAGTCCTGGATGAACTTCCTGTAATAACCTGCTAATCCTAAGAAGCTACGAATCTCCGTCACCGTCTTCGGCGGTTCCCAATCAAGAACTGCTGTAACCTTAGCTGGGTCTACTGATATGCCCCCTCTACTGATGACGTGGCCGAGAAATCTGACATCTGAAAGCTAAAACTCGCACTTGCTGAACTTGGCATATAACTGGTGCTCCCGAAGGGTCTGCAAAGCTAATCAGAGATGCTTCTCATGATCTGCCTCCGATCTCGAATAAATGAGGATGTCGTTAATGAAAACAATCACGAACTGGTCCAAGAAAGGATGGAAAACCCAGTTCATCAAATCCATGAATACCACGGGTGCATTGGTCAACCTAAATGGCATGATCATGAACTCGAAAGATCCATATCGAGTAAGAAAGGTGGTATTTAGAATATCCATCTCCCGAACCCGCAACTGATGATAACCAGAACGAAGATCAATCTTTGAGAAGAACTACGGTCCTTGCAACTGGTCGAACAAGTCATCAATCCTAGGTAGTGGATACCTATTCCGGATAGTGACCTTGTTCAACTCTCTATAATCTATGCACAATCTCATACTACCGTCCTTCTTCTTCACGAAGAGGACCAGTGCGCCCCACGGAGAATGACTACGACGAATAAAACCCTGAGCTAACAACTCGTCCAACTAGGTTTGCAGCTCCCTCATCTCAGCTGGTGCCATGCGATAGGGTGTGTGGGATATCAGGGCTGTGCCCGACTGCAACTCAATACAAAACTTAACCTCTCTCACAGGAGGTAACCAAGGTATGTCCTAAAAGACATCCTGATAATTCGAGACAACTCTAGTCTCCAACAAATCAGAACTCTGATCCCGTCGCATTAACTCATCGATGAACGCCAGAAACGACTACGCAAAACGGTTACCCTGAGAAGTGGCCACAATCATCTCGGACCCATCGAACGCTAGCAACTTGACTGTCTTCGCAAAGCAGTCAATATTAATATGGTAGGGTGACAACCAATCCATACCAAGGATGATATCGAACTTGGACATATGCAACACTATCAGATCGACTATGAACTCGGACTCGTCTAAACTAACAATACATCTCCTACAAACACTCTCTAAAAGCGATACCTCTCCTAGAGGGGTGGAAACTGATAAATGGGTGTCTAATGGATGAGCTACGAGCTAGAGTCTAACCATGAAAGCATACGAAATGAAAGAATGCGAAGCTCCCGAATCGAAAAGAATACGGGCGGGAAAGGAATTCATGAGGAACGTACCCTCCACAACTGCTCCGCTAACACCATGATCACGGGGAACCACTGCATATACTCTGCCTATGGCTGAAGACTGCTCTACTGCTGGTGCTGGAGAATATGGGACAATCTGCCCCTAGGGAGCCTCCTGGACTGTTCGAACCTGCCTCTCTGTCCTCTGTGTTGCTGGCGGTGCCTCAAGCCTGTTCTGCTGGCCCTGACCTCTGTCCTGCTGTCGCTACTGCTGCTGGTTCAGACCCCTGCCCTGCTGGGCTCCTGCTGGTGCACTACGACACTTATGTTCGACCTTATGATAGTTAAAACACACTCCCTAGAACTTGCGCTACTGATGCGCTCTCTGATCCTGTTGGAGTCCCTTCTTATGAGGACCTTGCTGCTACTGCTGGGATCCGAAAAAATGCCTCTTGTTCTTGCCCTTATCTCCTGTGTGCCCTACCTTGGTCTTCCCTTCCTTATCCCTCTGAAACATGGCAGTCTCAATCTCCTGTGAGGTGGTGGCTTCTACTACCTCTCGAACTAAATAGAACTTCCTCGAGACGAGGTATCGACGAAGATTAAAGTGAAGCCCTGCTAAGAACATCTGAGCCTGGCGCTCTCCTGTCTGCCACATTCCTATGAAATGCAGTAACTCCATGTACTTGCTCCCAAACTCTACAACTGACATGTCCCCCTGAGTCAAACGGGACAACTCAAGTTCCTTCCCAATCCATGCTACAGAAGAAACATACTGTGCATCAAAGAAGTAAACAAAATCCTTCCAAGTAAGGATCATCCGCTGCTCTAATGGAAACTAGAATCGGTACCATCTCCCGGCATCCCCCTTCAGACTGTAGAACGCCAATCTCTAGTTCTGGACCGAATCCACATTAAGTATATCGAGGATGTTACTCACATCCTCCTTCCACTTATGGGCTGCAAGAGGATCTGCTGACCCCTGGAACTCTGGTGCTCTCATCTTCTGGTACCTCTCTACCAAGCGGAGCCAAGCCTCTTGCTTCGTGGTTCTGTCTTGTACCACTAGTGAAATAGCTGCAGGTGCTGGTGGGATAACTACGGGTGCTACCTCTGGGTCTTTCTCTCTGATTGGGATGGTTTGTATTCCCTATGGTGGAACTAGTGGTGGTGGTGGTGGTAGTGTTGGTGGCGCGATATGACTCGCCACAAGCTCCTGATTTGCTATCATCCTAGCTACGATGGGAGCCATGAGATCTGTCATCCGGGCAATAAGAGGAGCCATGATATCCACCAAATACTGAGGAGCCTGCTGTGGCTCGGGTGGAGCCTGCTGAGGCTTTGCCTGAGCGACTCTTCGAGTGCAGGGTTTGCCACGTCCTGCCATATCTGATCATAAGAAAATAAAAGTTTATTAGTCAAAGTAGACATATATACATACATAATGTATCACAGTACGATTTTCACAACATATCGTATTCACGCATATACTTTAAACAAAAATAGTTGTAAAAAAAAATTCTCAAAATTTTAAGATATATGCATATACCGTCCTCACTCATACTAGGAAATTCCTATCGGACTCTATACATGAATCCTAAGAATCTCTATCCTAACTCCACGACTCGACATAGGAAGATCCTAAGGATACTGAAAACCTGGCTCTGATACCAACTGTGACGCCCATGGGTTCACACAAGGTTGCAGTCCAAGGTGAAACCAAGAATATCAAACCTACCATGCATCACACCATGTAATAACATGTTTCACCATCACAATTACTATCTCTCTAGTAGAGTCAATAAAAGGTGTAGGTACAAAAGTAAGTAAAAGATAATACAGAAATGAGTCAATAAAAGGTGTAGGTACAAAAGTAAGTAAAAGATAATACAGAAATCAACAGATGAAATAATAGAGATCAAATTAATATTTCATCATCTAGCATACTGAAGTACAAGTCAATGTCTGAAATAAATAAACTGAAATACTCAACAAGTCTCAAATACAAATATCTGACAAGAGAAAATAAGGCACACAGCCATTACAACTTCTAGAATAAAACTCTCAAATGTCTAAACAAAAGTCTGTTGTGGAGCTCCAAAATAAAACATAGCTATAAAAGGCAGCTAAACACTAAAGTACATCGCCATCAACCTGCGACTCTCCGGACACCTGGCTCGTTACCTGAAAGAGGGAGGGACAACGAGCGTCAAAGTGCTACCAAGCAACATCACAACCAACCCTAAGGGAAAGGGCTCGTTGTATAAGAAAATACAAATTTATACATAGAATAATCATATCATTACTCCTAACAAATAAATGGTTTTAGTATTTAGGAAACTACAACACGAGCGTAGGTACGTTGAGCGAATAATCCAAACAAGGAAACCCTCATGTATATACCTTATATCTCAAATTGTAAATCCCTAAATACCGAACCCAAAGTCTAATACAAGAACAATAAAGAAAAGAGACAACCTATTACATTACGTAAAACAAATGTCATGTCTAAACCACACGAGTGTCATGTCGAAATCACATAAGTGTCATGTTCGTGGACTAACCAATATCCAACACATGGACTGATTTGTGAATGTCCAACACGAGGACTGAAATAGATTATAGTCCAACACGAGGACTTCAATAGATTATAGTCGAACACGAGGACTGTGTATATAAAACATGGAATGCAAATGTTAAAGGTATACATATCCTACTCTTGCACGTGTCTCAATGTACAGATCTAAGCTTGTGACAAAACATGCCATCTTACATGTGTAGATGAAATCAACAATACTGTAATTTATACCCGATAAATGAGGCGACTCCTCGTACTCAAAATGATAAACAGTACACTCGGAAATATATACACTATATATATACACAGCAGGTGGATAAACAGAAACAGAAAAGAAACTACTCGTCAGTCGACTCACAGTTGACTGGGATCATCAATCGACTCATGGTCGACTGGGATCACCAGTCGACTCATGGTCGATCGAAAGAAGAACAAAACTGAATCCTGACAGTCGACTCACAGTCGACTGTGGTCATCAGTCGACTCACAGTCGACTGGGATCATCAGTCGACTCAAAGTCGACTGAACAGAGGGGTTTTCCCTATTCGTGCATGCTATGATATTTGCAAAAAATTCCTCTAAAAATCAGATTTTTATCAAACACAAACAATATATTATCAAATCTAAACATATGAGACAGTGGAAAATTCTTATAAAACATGAAAAATGAAATCTTGCATGTTAGATCTAACATTTAATCCCTAAACATGTATGAGAGCAATTAATCAAAATATGTTAGATCTAACATTTAATCCCTAAACATGTATGAGAGCAATTAATCAAAATAGAAACTCGTTTTTAAATAAATTCCATCCCTAAACATGTATGAGAGCAATTAATCAAAATAGAAACTCGTTTTTAAATAAATTCCCAGATCTGGTTTCATCAAAAATTCGTTGGTGAGGATTTAGAGATCTGAAACACATGATTTTTAGCATCTACACTAATAGTAACATCGATTTATACTTAAAAATAATTCTTAGGCTCAATAAACCTTATCAAAAATGTTTAGAAACTTTTAAAAACATGGGAGAGGGATTGGGCGAGATGCTACTCGCCTCTGGTGTGTTGAACAATGCCTGGATCCGCGAGAGAACAACTCCCTTCGCTGCAAACCACAAGAAGCTGCTGAAAATCCCCGAAAATCTCCCAAAAACGCCCATAATCCAAAGCTAGGGTTTTAGAGGGGAAAGGGGGCTAGGGTTTCTGGGGAGAACTGATGAAAGGGTGACTTTCTCGGGTAAATGAGATAAATACCAACAGTTAAAACTCGACCCGGAATCCTAAACAGACGCGAACTGGAAAATCCTGAAATCAGCCATCAGTCGACTCATAGTCGACGGAGCAAACTACATCTCTGCCTGTGCATGATTTGCAAATTGGCAAAACTCAACCTCAAAACTCAAAACACTAGTTATCATGCACAACCATGACATAAAGACATTTATCATAAATAAACATTATTTTTCACTAATAATCATATATAGACAAATTAAAGAACCAAACTAGAAAAATCATAATTATAAGCACCTTCCCCGGCAAACACGCAAAAAATATGATATGGGGTAAATAAAATAAAGTTATAAGTGCACAACTATTAAGTTATAGCATAGAAAGATGTTGATCCTATGAGGAAGGTATTGTATAAAATAATCTAGATTGGTTCCTAGAGATATGTGTGGACAAGTAGGAGTGAAAGTGTGGATGTATAAACGGCGAATGATTAGTTATAAATAATAGAAAACTAGACCAAGAGGGGAGAAAGAGAGATGAAGAAACAATAGAAAAATGAAATCAAGAAAACAAATAAAAGAAAATAAAGAATAAAATGGAAGAACAAAATCAAAAAGAAAAAAATCATAACAAGTAAAAGATGCAGAAAATCAACTAGAGAAATGAGGAGTGTAGAATTTAATCCGCTTATTGAATTTATTTAGGATTTATGAACGACTCTCTTTTTATCATATTTTACTTTCAATTTATTAAGTATAGACTATCAAACTACTTAAGAAAAATATAGCATATCAAATTATCATCCAAGTTAAATCAACATTAATGGAAAATAACTAGATATTAATTCTAGAATTCATAAGCATAGCTTATCAAACAACTAAAAAAATATAGATTATCAAATTCTTCTTCTACTAATTAGTTCTTCAGTTGATTATCCTAAATATAATTATTTTAAGCATAATAGGGCAATCCGTAAAGTATAAAAGAAAACAAATTAGTCTCGTACAATTTTAGATTTCTTATAAGATTTTAGTTACACATTTTAGAAAATAAAAATAAAGAAACAAAATTCAAACTAGAGAGCATGAAAGAAAGAGAATAAAAAAATAGATGCTAATTACAAAACTAAGAATAGCAAAAAAAAATAAAGATCTAAATTATGAGTATAAAGAAATTCTAACTATAACCATAAAAATATAAGAAAGTAAATCTATACTAGAAAATAAAAATATAATAAAATAATAAAAAATATAAAAGTAAATCCACTCTACAAGGTATCAAAATAAATCTAATCTACCAAAAAATTAAAAAGAAAATATAATCCTAAAACATGAATAATTAAAGCAAGTAAATAAAAGAGAAAAAGAAAATCTTACATTGCAAGGGGTTGGCCCCTTAAAAGTAGATCATCATCTTCATCTTCATCAATCAACAAAGTGAAAAAAAAGAAAATTTTGAAGAGGATAAATTTTTTTATTAATTACAAATAAAGTTTTACAATTTTTGATGGACTTCTCAATTAAGAGTAGCCCTCCTCTTCAAATAGAGTTTAACAAAATTTTTAATACTCAAACACTCATTTCTATCCATATTTATAGAGTATTACAATCAATATTACCCTTGGATCAAGCTTAATCCCTAAGTTATACAATTTTAGTGTTTGATTTGTAACTTCTTTCTATGTATCGATACTACTATTGATGCGGGTATCAATTCCGGTATCGATACCACTATCAATATATATAACTATTGATATAGGTGTCGATACTATTATTGCTAGTGGTATCAATACTGGTGTCGATACTAGTACAATAATCTGACATTTCAGATGGCTTCGTCTCGTCGGGATTGGCATTTTTCATATATTATATGTTAGATTTTACATTATGGATTGGGAGATAATGTTGTTTCTTTGTGGATAGTCATCCTAAATATGAATTTAATTTAATTTATTTTCATATTGGATCCTTGCTTTTTCGGCTTCTATAGGTTGCTTGACTTGATCCTGTGCTTTAATAAAATGTTAAAAAATAAGGAAATTTGTGTTCTTTTTTTATCTCTTATTTCCTGAAGATTAAGAGAAAAACACATTATTAGTGATATATTTATTTAAATAAAATAGAATATGAGGATATAAAAGTGTAATAAAATGTGACTCTATATATATATATATGAGATATTTTATGGATCAAATGGGTGAATAAATACTATTTACGCAGGAGCTCTTTTAGGAGATTCAATCAAAAGCAAGGGATTCTTGGTGCTGGAAATAATTGCTGAAGGTTAGAGATAACTACATATTGTTATGGGGTCTATTCCAAATGTGAAGTAAAAGATAAGGGGCTATGCCTTTTAGGTACTCTCTCCAGACATTGATTTTTCATGAGCCAATTGTTGCTCAATCTAATGTGAGTTGGTATAAAATTGCATGGAGTAACCTTCATGTTCCTAAGCACTCATTTGTTGCTTGGCTTGCATTATATAAAAAGTAACTGACACTTGATAGGTTAAAAAAATTTGGTGTTGTGACTGCAAATCTTTGGATGCTCTGTCAACACGCTACGGAAAATAATGAATACCTTTTCTTTTCTTGTATGTACTCATGTGATGTTTAGAACAATCTTATGGCATGGTTGAACTTAAGATTTAGGAGTAGTAATTGGATGATTCAGCAAATGGGGTAGTCCTTCAATAAAGAGTGTGAAAAGAGCTTATTTTGCAGCTGCATTTTATTTGATCTGGTTTGAAAGGAACAGGAGAATCGATGCAGAGGGTGTCGAAGCGTAGCTAATTTTATGAAGAGGGTTAAGGATCATACTTATGTATATTTTCAAGTCGAAACCCCTGATAATTATCGTGCTTGGGTTAATTCTTTATGTTAGGTGGGGATGTTGGATAAGAATTAAACTTGTAATAATTTATTGCTTCTCAGTATTGAGATTTTTATTTTGCTTGTGTATTGTTGGGAATGCTTATGCAATGGTAATGAAAAAAAGCTTTTATTAACAAAAAAAAAAGATTTTACAGAAAAGATACATGTAACATAGCAATAATTAGTAATTAATTATAGCCAACTATATTCAACAAAAGATACGTGCATCATTAATGCCAAAGATAAGATTAAAGATATAACTAGCATGTGTTAATAACTAAAACCATGACAGTTCAGAAATTTGGTATTTGTTGCATGCATCTTATCTATCTATTTATACAACCTCCCCGTCGTTCTCACTAGTGATCAACAGTGTTGCCAAACCATGAAGCTCTCTTTACTTCATACTTCTCTAATTCTCTTCTCCATCCCTCTGCAAACGCTAATTCCACAGCCCACATCAGCTCTCCCTCTTTCAACGTCAGGCCGATGGATTATTGACGATATGACAGGTCAACGGGTGAAGCTTGCATGCATAAACTGGGCGGCTCATTTGGAGCCTATGGTGGCCGAGGGGCTGAACAAGATACGTTTGAATGAAATGTCAATGGTAATACATGTAAATGGGTTCAACTGTGTCAGGCTTACTTGGCCACTCTACCTCGTCACTGATTCCTCCATGGAACCGGCCGTCACCGTCCGTCAGTCCTTGCTCCGACTCGGCCTTAATTCATCTATCGAAGGAATCTTAGAATTCAATGATTGGATATTAGATCTACCCCTCATTCAAGCTTTCAAGGTGAGATGCCCTTATTATGTTTATGCAAACAACATAGCTAACTGGTGTATACAATGGCTGAGATATAGTTTTGTATCAGTGGTGGTCTCATATAATTAATGAGTTCATTGGCAATTTCTTGGATTATCTTTCCTGTTGTTGTCCTATCCTAATTATAGTAGCGTTGTAAGTGGTAGACGCACGTAAAAGTAAGTAAAAAGTTTCAGTAAAATAAGAAATTAATCTAGTGGTTTCATGTGACACCACTACACTATGTAGCCATGCCAATTAGTATATAATTCATGTTAATATATGCCTCCCATCTTTCGTAGGATTGTATGCCTGAGACTTATTTTCATGTCAAAGTAGATAGAAAATTTACTTAGCATATTTTTCACTGTATAAAAAAAAGGAGAGACCATTATTAGTCATAAACTTCTACTTATTAAGTGACAGGTTGGCATAGGCTTTGAGTAAAAATTGAGAATGAGTATTATACATGGGAGATGTGGTAGGTAAAATATTTTGTCTTTAGTCACCACCCTCTATTAAACAATGGACATTTATCACTTGTAGTCCTCTCAAGGATCCAAATCCATATTAATAATTCATGATTTTCTATGTAGGACTAAAATATCATATTAGCCTTAAAAGTAACATCCCCTTACCACTTTGGCCTAAAAAGGGGCAGCGGCATCACTTTGTCCTAAAAAGTATCAAATTGACAACACATAGGCCTTTCCAATAGTCGGAGGTAGTATTTAGAAAAACTTTAAGGGAAATTTTCATATATATATAACTTGAATCTCCAATATTTTAGGATTTACCCCTCAAATTCCAAAATATGTATAAAAAAACTTCTCTCTCCCTCCCTTCCCATCATCTTTTCCCTCCTCTTTCCCACCATCTCCCTTTCCTTTTGTCCTCCTGATCCTCAACCCTTCTTTCTCTCTCCCACTCTCTTCCTTCTCATATCCTCACTTCTGAGGAGATTGTGTTTTTGAATATTGGAGAGTGCAGAGTGAATGGGTGAAGCAAGGAGGGAGATAGAGCGGGAGAGAGGAAGAGGAAGAGGGGAAGGTTAGATTTTTTTTGTAGAATGTTTAAAGTGAGGGACTGGGAGTAGATGGAGCAAGAAGGGAGAGTGAGTGGGAGAGAAGAAGAAGTGGGAGAGAGGAAGAGGAGAAGAAAGGAGAGGAAGTGGGACAGAGGAGGCTAGGGATTGAGTGTAAAAGAAAAAGAAGGAGATGATGGGAAGAAGGAGGGAGGAGATGATTGGAAGGAAGAAGTTTTTTACAAATTTTGGAATTTAAGAGAGGGTTTAATCCAAAACATATAGAAGATTGAGTAGTCTGTATGTAACATTGCTTTAATATTTCGCTTAAAAATTTTCTCCGGCGATCAAAAAGGCTTATGTGTCACTAATTTATCACTTTTTACGTCAAAGTATCATCGATATCACTTTTTTTCAAAAGTGATATAGATGTGTCATTTTTTAGACCTATTTGATATATTAGATGCTTGAGTAGTCATTGCTTGTTGTTTAGATTTTAATATATGTGCGATTTTTGAAATCATAATCTTGGTTTCCTTATTTGGAGAAGGTAATCACTCTAATATGCTTATGTATATGCTGTTGCGCGTCGGCGGAAGCGTGCGCACAAACCAAACGAGTTGTTGAGCAATTAGAGGAGAACAACTAACGAGTGCAATTCACAAAAGAATGACCAAAATCACACACAAACAAAGAAATTTATGTGGTTCGGCAAATTGCCTACGTTAACAAGGAGAGGATGGGTAGATTTCACTATATGGAGGAGAAAACAACGAGTTATAACTCACACAAACTCTCAAAATAATCCTAACCAAAGATCTCTCACTCCCTCACAAATAATCTCACTCTAAAAGTGCTCAAAAAATCTAAATTCTCTGATTAAGAAACCCTAGAAAACGTGTTTCTTTTTATATCAAAATCCAAATCAAAACCAACCAGGAAACCAAATCAGGCCCAGTAACCCGATATCGGTCGACTAATGATACCTCATCAATCAACTAATCAATGTGCATCGGTCGACTGATGAGGGTCCATCAGTCGACCGGTCAAAACACCAATTTCGCAACCCTATAGGTGCATGTTGTCAGTCGACTAATCATGATCGATCAATCGACCGACCCGAAACTATAATTTTTTTTGGTCGAATCGGTCGACCGATCAGACCTGATTAGTCGACTGATGAGCCTCCTCTTGTTCGTCTTATTTTTCTACACCGTTTTTTAATAATTCTCCACATCGGCAAAGTGTTCTCAAAACTGAGCCGACACCAAAATGAGCACCAATGCGTCGTCTCTTCAAATCTAGCTATACCAATGTAGTTGCCTATGTACTCCCTCTCCCAAGGGATCAAGTCACCCGTAGTTCATCCAAATGACCTTGAAAGGCCTCAAAAAGCACAAATCCATAACAAGCTTCTATAATGATCAAACTTGTTACTCGGGACCACCTTCGTGAGCACATCTGTTAGATTATCTTTTGTGTGGATCTTCACGAGCTCCACATCCCCATCTTAAAGAACCTCTCGGACGAAGTGATAACGAAAGTCAATGTGCTTCATCCTCGCATGGAAAACATGATTTTTCGCCAAATAAATAGTACTCATGCTATTATAATGAATGATGACGGATCGCTGCGAAACACCAAGATATTCCAAAAGTCCTCGAAGCCAAATCGCCTCCTGTATAGCCTGCGTAATCACCATATACTCTACGTCCGTCATTGACAAAGCTACTGTAGACTGCAAGGTGCATCTCTAACACACCGTGTATGGGTTAAAGTGAGCACATATCCCGTCGTCGACTAGCGTTTATCCAAATCTCTAGCATAGTCTGAGTCAACATAACCAATAAACAGCTACCCACGACTATTGTCCCGCTCAAACACCAAACCAATATTGAGAGTACCTTGAATGTACCTCAAATTCCACCTCATGGCATCCCAATGATACGGACCTGGATCGTACATGTATCATGAAACCATGCTAAATACCTGTGAAAAATCTAGCCTTGTACATACCATAGTATACATCAAACTTCCCACTCTGCTCGCATAAGGAGTCTTTGACATCAACTCTCTATCTTCAACTGTCTTCGGTTAAAGGTCAGCTGAAAGTTTCAAATGGGCTCCCAAAGGTACATTGACTGGCTTTGTCTCCATACTCACATTGAACCGCTGTAGCACCTTCTTCAAATAAGCCATATGTGTCAAACAAATTCTGCCCTTATCTCTGTCTCTGCCGATCTCCATCCCTAAAATGTGCTTTACTTCACCAAAATCCTTCAATCTCCATCCCCAAAATGCTTTTTACTTCACCTAAATCCTTTATCTTAAACTCGCTCAAAAGCTGTATCTTCAACTCATCAATGGAGGATCTGGAAATACAAGCAATCAACATGCCATCGACATAAAGCAATAAATAAATGTATGCACCTCCATTCAACTTATGATATTACACACAAGGATCAACTTAGCTCCTAATGTACGAATGGTCGAGCATAAACCCATCGAACCGCTTATACCACTGTCTCGAAGATTTCTTCAACCCGTATAGCTATTTCTTCAATCTACACACTAATTTCTCATTTCGTCCAGCTCAAAACCCCAATGGCCGAGTCATATAAATTTCTTCATCAAGATTGCCATAAAGAAAAATTATTTTTACATCCAACTGATCCAATTCCAATCCATATTGTGCCACCAAATCTAGCAAGACCTGAATCGAAGAGTGCTTCACCACCGGAGAGAACACCTCATTATAGTCAATGCCTTCTTCCTGTGCGTAGGTCTTTGCTACCAACCTAGCTTTGAACCTCACTGGAGTGTCCTGAATGTCCTCCTTCTTGGTATACACCCATTTGCAACAAATTGTCTTCCGCTCCTTTGGAAGCTCGACAAGCTCCCATGTGTCATTCTTCTGAAGAGAGTTCATCTCCTCCTGTATAGGTTCCTGCCTCAAATCAGCCTCTAAACTCTGCTCAGCCACTCTGAATGTAGTAGGAACCATCTCATCGATACTCTCCGCCGGAAGTGCATATGCAACCGCTGTATCTGTATACCTTGCTGGCAATCGTATATCTCTCCTGGGTCTCCGAACCACAATTGAATCTTAAACCTGAGCCGTTGGTCCCTGATCTTGCTCTGTCATAATTGTATCCTCCAAATAATCAATATGCTTGTCTGGCATCATCTCAGTTGGTACTCTAATGGATATGGTTCCACGTGGACTATGTGGAGCTACATCAATCTCCACCATCTACGATGTCTTCTCTGTTGGGGTGCTCTCCACCTAATGAGAGCTAGAAAGCTTCAAGAGCGAAGTCTTATCAAAAGTGATGTCTTTACTCAGTACAATCTTCTTTTCAACTGGATCTCAAAGCTTGTATCCTTTAACACCATGTTTAAATCCCACAAATATGACATTCCTAGCTCGATGCTCCAATTTATCTGTCTTCACATGATAAAATATAGGGCACCAAAAAACCTTGAGCTGATTATAGTCGTGTGCTGGCTCTCCTGACCATATCTCCATAGGGCTTTTTCCCTCAATCGCAGATGAAGATAGCCTATTAATGAGGTAGCTCGTATATAAAAGTATCTCAGTCCAAAAGATCTTCTCCAAACCACTCTATGATAACAAACAACAGATCTTCTCCAGTAAAGACCGATTCAACCTCAATGCCACCCCATTCTGCTGTGACGTATGACTAACTGTGAAGTATCTCTCTATGCCCTCATCTCGACATAGTTGCAGAAAGGGGTTTGAAGTATACTCTCCACCGTTGTCGGATCTCAACGTCTTGATCTTTCTCCCTATCTACAGTTCCAATCTACTCTTCCACTCCACAAATATCTCTATGACTTCACTCTTATGCTTCATGGTGTACACCCAACAATGCCTAGAACAGTTATCATCAAACGTGACGAACCAATGTCGACCACCAAGTGATGTCGTCTTGGTGGGAGCCCAAACATCAGTGTGCATGTAGTCTAAGATGTCGATTGTCCTATGAATGGCTATCCCAAACTTCACTTTAGTCTTCTTTCCAAGAATACAGTGCTCACAGAATTCAATCTTCCTACTCTAAGCTCCCTTCAATAGCCCTTGCTTGCACAATGCCTGCAGTGACTATTTTTCTGTGTGTCCCAATCTGTAGTTCCAAAGTCTACTCGCATCCGCCTCTGCAATTGCTAAAGCTACCTGACCAATCTCGGTGTTACCCTTTAGATAATAAAGATTCTTACTATGTACCGCCTTCATCACTACCAAAGATCCCTTAGTAACTTTTGCTACAACATTCTCAAAAGTCACATTGAATCCCTTTGCCTCTAAAGCGCCAACAGGAATAAGATTCTTCTTCAGCTGAGGAATAAATCTCACTTTATTCAACTCTCGAACAACTCCATCGTGCATCCGAATCTTGATGGTACCTATCCCATGAATGTCACAGGACTAATCGTTTCCCATGACCACCACACCCCTATCGAGCTTCTCAAAAGATGCAAACCAATCTCTCCGGGGAGTCACATGATAAGTAGCACCAGAATCCAGCATCCAATCCGATGCATCAGCATGGATAACCTCTAGAGTAATCAATAGAGAAAAGCATGAATCATTTGAATCATCACCATCTTTAGCGACATTCACCTCACTGGCCTTCGGCCCCTTCTTCTTTCTATTCTCTTTCTTTTTGAGCTTTGGGTAATCTCTCTTCCAATGTCCTTGTTATCTGCAAAAGGCACACTGGTTCTTTGAAATCTGTTAGTGGCCTCTAGACTTTGACCTGCCTTGATTACCACCTGTTGGATATGGACTCCTTCCTCTCGTCAACAAGGCCTCTCCTAAAGTGCTAGCTCTGGAAGACTCTTTATCCTTCCCCCTCAAGTCAAAAATCGTCAACGCATTAGTCACTTCACTATAGGTGATGAAAGATCTACCGTTCAATAAAGTAAGCATGAAGGTATCATACTCCTTATCGGGTAAGGAGCCTAACAATCGCCTTGTACTCATCCGATATCTTCTCATCCACATTCGCCATGTCCGACAACAACTTTGTGTAGTTGTTCATATGACCTGCAATCAAGATACCCCATGACATCTAGAATTTGAACAATCTTCGCAACAAGTTCAACCGATTCTCAACACTCTTCGTAAGATACTTGTTATTGAGAATCTCCCACATCTTCATTGCAGACGTCACGTTGATAACATCGTACTTTAACTCTTGTTTCAAACAAGATCTAATCACCCCACAAGCATTCTGAATCATCTTGTCCCATATTGCCTTATCATACTTCAGTGGCCTCTCATGAGTCATAATAGTCTTTTCCAAATTTTGAGCATTCAATGGATCTTGTACATCACTCATCCACAACCTAAAGTTGATCTTGCCGTCATACTTCACAACACTGATCTTCGTATTCTGAAGTGCAACCTGAACTGTACTCGTCGTACCCTTGCTATTTTCACCACTATCTCCTGCCATAGTTTGCTAACTCTGAATTGTAGAGAAAAGATTCGAACTTGATAGATTTGTAAAATTACCCGACTTGAACCCTAGATTGGATTCCAAATGAACTCCCAACCACACAAGGAAGGCGAGATCTCTAACGGCAACTCGCAATGCTATCTCCACCGAAGCCTAAAACTCCAAGCTCCAAGCTTCCAATACCGAATTTCTTCCACCCAAACCAAACCCTAGGTTTGAAACCCTAGAGCTTTGATACCAATTGTTGCGCGTCGGCAGAAGCGTGCGTACAAACCAAACAAGTCGTAGAGCAATGAGAGGAGAACAACTAACGAGTACAATTCACAAAAGAACGGCCAAAATCACACACAAACATAAAGATTTACGTGGTTCAGCAATTTGCCTATGTCCACGGGGAGAGGATGGGGAGATTTCACTATATGGAGGAGAAAACAACGGGTTACAACTTACAACTCACACAAACTATCAAAATAACTCTAATTAAAGATCTCTCACTCCCTCACAATAATCTACCTCTCAAAGTGCTCAAAACAATCTAAATTCTCTGATTAAGAAACCCTAGAAAACATGTTTCTTTTTATATCAAAACTCAAACCAAAATCAATCAGGAAATCAAATCAGGCCCAGTAACCCAATATTGGTCGACTGATGATACCTCATCAGTCGACTAATCAATGTGCATCGGTCGACTGTTGAGGGTCCATCAGTCGACTGGTTAGAACACCAAATTTGTGACCCTGTAGGTGCATGTTGTCGGTCAACTGATCATGTTCGGTCAGTCGACCGACCCAAAACTCTTATAATTTTTCTTGCAGTCAAATCGGTCGACCAATCAGACCCGATCAGTCGACCGATGTACCTCCTTCGGCACGTCTTGTTTTTCTTCGCAGTTTTTCAACATATGCAATGTTGAATTGGTGAATAAAAAGTATATTCATTGACAAAAAAAAAGACAGTAACCAATTAGTTGATAGTGTAGTCTAAGTTTTAGTAGTGATCAAAAGATGCATGTGAGTATGAGTTGATTAATATGTTATTTCACTTTGAGTTTTTTCAAAAATCTGATGTTTATTATTTTAATTATATTTTTATTTTTTCTAATTGTAGTTTTAAATATTAATTTTCTCAAGTTTGATTTAAGACAGAGCAAGTTTCTCGTAATTTGTTACAATTAAAAGACATAAAACAAGAAAAATTAATAAATTTGATTATCTAAAGAAACCCCCAAAACATATAACATAAACATTTTAGATTCAATTTTGCAAGATGTGTCTTGGATTCAGTTAAAAGTATAAAAATTAACCACGGAACGTGGGGGTGTTTGATTTTAAATTTGTAGAAAAATATAATATTCAAGGAGCAATTAACAAAAACAATACTTATAGAATTTCATGCAAATTGAAATGGTATAAAAATCAACGTAATTATCTACTTCAAGAAATCCAATGAATGACGATTCATCCGATTAGGTATTTGCAATTTTTTCACTGATGTATTAATAAATTCAGTACAAACAGAGGATATGCCATTAAATCATACCAACTTTAGACAAAATAACTAATATGACTAAGATAACTCAGATCTCAAGAAAATATTTCATAACCCCTTCCATACGTTAAATAGTTTATTTCCACAAATGTTTTGCAGATAACAACCCCAAACTTGTTAATTCTATTAAATCAATTGAAGATTGTCCACTTTAAACCCCTCAAAGTAACACCATTAAATGTTAGTGTCAGTACGTGATGGAAAAAGGCAAAAATATGTCTTCTCCTAAAATATTAGTAGAAATGATAAAAAGAGGATATTTTTGAGTTCAGTTATTTTCTCCCTTTCTTGCTTGCTTGCGAGGGATGCAACACATGTTATACACTTCAGGGGAATGACATCAAGGGTGTGCTTGGCAAACTCTCTCATAATTAGTCAAGATTGATCCTGGCCCAACTTTAAGGTAAACTAGTTCTTTTTTGAACTAAGGGAGGGGTGGTTCAAAAAAGAACAAGTTTTAGGCCTCATTTTTGGCCCAACAAAAACTAGGTCAGAGCTTGTCTAGTGTTTGCGAAAAAAAAAGAAACCCCCAAAACTGGATTATGTGCGGTCCTTGCCTAGTTTTAAGGATTTGCTAAACACAACTCAAGTCAGAGTGTTAAATCGAAAATTAATATTCAAGATATTAATGAGAATAGAAGAAATTTAGGGTGGTTATGTGCAAAATTCCTCAAAATTAAGACGATTTTGTAAAATTAAAATAGTTAAGAGGGATAATCTGAAAAAGCAATTGACCTTTTAAAGCAAGTTTTCTTTTTGAATCTACTCAATATATTATTCTAACTGTCGTTATTATCAAGTACCCAAAATTTGATAAATCACTACTTTGAAATAAAGAAAAACCGCCTTCTTAGCTTTCTCATTCTCCAGCTTCGCTATATTGTTCGCCTCCAGCGTCATCTTGTCTGTCCTCTACCCCTCCGTTTTCTGTGTTGGAAACATCGATGTCAATGAAGATCGAAACATTAGGTACTAAAATTGGGTAATAAGATTTTTAGAAGTGTCGCAAATCTAGTCAGTTCAATGTGTGATGTTTAATCTAATGAAGCTCAATGTGTGACGATCAATTAAATCTAATGAAGTTATAAAGTAAGATTTAGTTTCACATTAAAAGGTAGTCTGTAGGTGGACATATGGTTGAATGTGTTTGGATTAATGAATCAATTAGATTAAATTATTTTTAGTCAATTTGAGTCTAATTAAATATATTAGCAAAGTCCATTTTGATTCATGTGCATTTGCACCCGAGCGAATAGGTATCAGGGACACGGGCATTTTGATACTCACTTTGTTTGGGGGACTCTGTTACCATAGGTTGTGACTGAAGGGGGAGCGCATCTTGCAAAATATTTTATTAGGTGGTGTACATAGTCGAACATAACTTAGGTTCTCTTGGATGTACATGCCACGACTTTTGCTTCTGGTGTTAATTTGTTTGTCTACGAAAATGTTAAGGTGACATGCTTTAGTAAGGTATTAGCGCTGAGTTGGATTAGCTGAATTTGAGCTAACATGCATGCATATTTCTGATTATGTCACATTCGTTCATTTTTCGATGAATACATAATGGTAAACTGTGGGTTCCTAAAAGACAAGAAAGACAATTGGAGTAAACTTTCTACTACTAAAAATAGAAATGGAAACAACTCATTTCCTATTATCTTACCTTGAACTGATATCATGCAGGCTGTGGTATCAAACCTTAGAAGCAACAATGTAATGGTGATACTAGACAATCACATAACCAAGCCAGGCTGGTGCTGCAACTACCATGATGGCGATGGCTTCTTCGGGGATGACTTGTTCAACCCTAGCGAGTGGATCTCAGGACTGACCAAAATGGCAGGAATGTTCAAAGAAGACGACAATGTAATAGGCATGAGCCTAAGAAACGAGCTCAGAGGTCCAAGACAGAATGTTCCAGACTGGTACAAGTTTATGCAAATGGGGGCTGAGGCAGTGCACAAGGCGAACTCTAATGTTCTAGTTATACTATCGGGACTTGACTTCGACACTGACCTAAGCTTCCTCTTGAATAAAAAGGTCGATGTATCTTTTACAACCAAGTTGGTGTACGAGATGCACTGGTATAGCTTCACTAACGGTGACACCTGGGACTCTAATTTGAATGATGCTTGCAGTTTTGTAACTTCCAGAGTGATGAGCAGAGCGGGATTCTTACTAAGTCACGGATGGCCCTTGTTTGTGAGTGAGTGGGGAGTCAATCAAAAGGGAGAAAACAATTTTGAAAACCGATACTTAGATTGTTTTCTGGCATTTGCAGCTGAACATGATGTGGACTGGGGTCTTTGGGCATTGCAAGGGAGTTATTATCTCAAAGAAGGAAACGTTGATGTGGAGGAGTTCTATGGTTTTAATAATTTTACTTGGAGGACACGGAGGAATATTACATTCTTCAATAGGATCTATAAACTGCAAACTCCCTTCCAAGGTATTGGTTGTCATAATGTCTAATTCTCTGAAACCTTATGCAATTAGTTCACTTGTGTGATTACATTAACTGCATATAATTATCAATCAAAAGTATATCTAAATCCATTAATGTTAATATAACTTTTTCTAATATTGTATGATTGAACTTCATGGTACAGGTCCAGGACTCAACCATGCGCTCCATACAGTACTCTACCATCCAGTAACTGGGTTGTGCGTCAACCCATTTGAGTCATATAAGTTGCAGTTAGGCTCCTGCAACTCAGCGAAAGGGTGGAGATACACGAAGGAGAAAATGATCCAACTTCAAGGAACAACCTTATACATGAAACAATCGGGTCAAGATGGGAGCGTGATGCTTGTAGACTATCATACTGACCCTAGTTTGAAATGGGAGCTGGTATCTACAACAAAAATGCACATCTCTTCACAGAGTGAGACTTATTTGTGCCTGGATGTGGGCAAATTTAACAATACTCTCGTGACGAGTCCATGCAGGTGTCTTAGTAAAGACAAAGACTGTGGCCCTCAGGATCAATGGTTCAAGATGATTTCCAGTAATAGACCAGTAGTGGAGCAACTATAACATATTAGCATTTGGAGAGAATGTAGAGAATGAAATTGGAAATAGTTGATGAATGGAAAATAAAATCAATCAATTTAAACAAATAAGGTTCTATGTACCTACCTATGCATGCATTTTGGCTAGTTGCAAGAAAATGGATAATAAAAAAATATTAAGAAACCAGCGAAGGTAGATATCAACAATATGGATAGATAAAATTCTTAAGAGTTTGATCTAATAGGTGATTTCTTAGGGTTGTGATAGCAGGCGATCTAGATCTTGTTATCGTGTTCCTTGCTGAGGAAAATTGGGAGAAAATGTAAAGATTCAATGAAGATGAATGGAGAGCAAAGCCTAGTTCAAAGTTCATCTCTAGGTTTAGAGCTAGAGGATGGATTATATGATGGTGTTTTGGGATCTCAATGAATGGGGACTACAGGACCGATGGGAGCTCGTAAGAAGATGTTGGGAAATTACCCAGATTTCCCTAGTGTCAGATTTAAGAGAGCGAAAAATAAAATACGCAAAATTTGGGGACACGCAAGATTTACGTGGTTCGGCACAAAATTGCCTATGTCCACGGACTGCTGCAGATCTTTCACTATTTGGAAGAAATTTTACAAACACTCTCACAAATTTCTCACACTCCCAGCTTCACTCAGAAAATTTCTCTCAATTTTCTCACTAAGACTTTTTCTCTAAGCCTTTCTTTTCTCTCTCTTATTCTTCTATAAGAGAAGTTGTTTCTGGGATGAGTTTTCCTTAAGAGTTTGTGGGCCTATTTATAGTGTTTGGGAAAACACTATGCACTAATATTTTATTAGTGGTGGGGCCCGGGGTGGGGCCTACGTACAATTTTTTTCTTGCTCTGGGACCCGCTCACCTATCCTCTTCTGATGCTTTGTCAAAAGATGTTGGCTTGGTTTCTTTGGACGGTGGTTGCAGTCAAAAAAAATATGGGCGGCTCCTTTAAAACATGTGGACGGCTCGTTTGCTTCTCTCAATTAGAGAAGTCCTCCCCCCTTCTTTGACTAACAATCTCCCACTTAAAGACTGATTTTAATCTGTCTTCACATCTCGATATATGCAGCAGCTCTTCCCTGGTCTTGATACTATAACAGGCCAACTGAAGCTGAACACAGCTTCAGTTTGTCAGTAGGCACCGTCTTTGTCAGCATGTCTGTCGGATTTTGGGCTCCACTGATCTTTTCAAGCTTCAAAATTCCATCTTCCAGAAGTGATCGGATAAAATGATACCGCATCTGTATGTGCTTTGTTTTGGAATGAAAAGACGGATTCTTCACTAGATGAATAGCACTTTGACTGTCGCAGTATAAGACATTGTCTTCTTGTTTCTTGCCTAATTCATCCAAGAAATTTTGAAGCCACACCATTTCTTTGCTAGCTTCTGTAATAGCGACATATTCTGCTTTAGTTATGGAGAGAGCAACTATCTTCTGCAGTTGAGAAGCCCAACTCACTGCAGTACCTCCTAGAGTATATACATATCCTGTAGTGCTCTTTCTGATATCAATATTTCTGGCTAGATCAACATCTACATAGCCTGTTAGTATTGTATCTCCACCTTTGAAACAAAGTGCTTTACCTGTGGTGCCCCGTAGATATCTGATGATCCATTTGACTGCTTCCCAATGTACCTTGCCCGGATCATTCATGTGCCTGCTAACAGCTCCCACTGCTTGAGCAATATCCGGTCTTGTATAGACCATGACATACATCAGACTTCCAATTGCTGAGGCGTACGGGACCTTCGCCATGTGTGCACGCTCTTCCTCTGTCTTCGGTGACTGTTCTTTAGAAAGTCTGAAATGAACACCTAAAGGTGTACCCACTGGTTTCGCATCTTGCATGTTGAACCTGGAGAGTACTTCGTTGATGTACTCAGCCTGTGATAACATCAAGGTCCTAGACTTCGTGTCTCTCTTGATCCTCATTCCAAGAATCTGTGATAGCACCAAGATCTTTCATCGCGAACTGCTTTGACAATTTTTGCTTCAAATTTATAATCTCTTGTAGATCTGATCCTGCAATGAGCATGTCATCAACGTATAACAATAAAATAATGAAGCTACTGTCAAACCTCTTGAGATAGCAACAATGATCTGCTTGGCATCTAGTGAAACCGTCGCTGCTCATAAAGTTGTCAAATTTCTTGTACCACTGCCTGGGAGCTTGTTTCAATCCATACAAGCTCTTTTTCAAATGGCATACTAGATTTTCCTTGCCTGCCTTCATGAAGCCTTCTAGTTGCTTCATATAGATCTCCTCCTCTAAATCACCAAGAAGGAAAGTTGTTTTTACATCTAACTGCTCAAGATGTAAATTCTCAGCAGCTACAATTTTCAACACTAATCTGATTATAGTCAGTTTCACAACCGGAGAAAAAATTTCATTGTAGTCGATACCTTCCTTTTGCTGAAAGCCTTTGACAACCAATCTTGTCTTATAGCGCTTGTTCCCATCATGCTCTTCTTTGATCATGTATATCCATTTGTTATGAAGAGCTTTCTTACCTTGTGGTAATTCAGCTAAGTTCCACATCTGATTTGACATGAGTGAGTCCATCTCATCTTGCATAGTAGACTCCCACTTGACTGAATCCTCCACCTGCATTGCTTCATCATAACACTCCGGTTCACCACTGCCAGTCAGCAACATGTAGTGCAAAGAAGGCGAATAACGCTGGGTTGGCTTAGGAATTTTGGAGGAGCGTCTCACTTCTGGCGTGCTTGGTTCTTCTTGAACTGCTTCAGGGCTTGTTTGAACATCATTTTTAGAAATCTCCTCAAATTCAGCAAATTTCTTTGTTTCAGCTATTGTACTGGAGCTACTTGATTCTGCAGTTGATCTGTCTTTGTACATCACATTCCCATTGAATATAACATCTCTGCTTCTGATGATCTTCCGATTTTCATAATCCCAAAATCGGTAACCAAACTCATCACCACCATAACTAACAAAAAACACATTTGTTAGATTTGGCATCAAGTTTACTTCTTTCAGCAGAATCTATGTGTACATAAGAGATACAACCAAAAATTCTTGAATGTGAAAGGTTTACCTTTTTCTGCTCCAAGCTTCTTCCGGTATTCCACCATCCAAGGGAACTGAGGGACCGCGATTGATTAGGTACATAGGAACTTGGGCAGTCCGGCATGTATCCTCATGCTTCTGGCACGTTCATTCAAAGTTCTGTTCATGCGCTCCGCTACGCCATTCTGCTGCGGTGTCATGGGAACTGTTTTCTCCATCTTGATCCCGCTGTTTGCGCAAAACTCTTTGAATCTACTGTCTTTGTACTCTCCTCCATTGTCTGACCTCAACTTCTTTATCTTCAAACCAGTTTCATTTTTCACCATGGCCTTCCATTTTCTGAAGGTATCAAAGACTTCTGATTTCTTCTTTAGAAAATAGACCCACACCTTCCTTGTAGAATCATCAATGAAGGTGACATAGTACAGTGAGCCTGCAAGAGATGAAACTGGAGATGGTCCCCATACGTCGGTATGAATCAATTCTAACTTTTTTGTCTTGGGTGTCTTGCCAATCTTTACAAAACTGACTTTCTTCTGTTTGTCAAAGATGCAATCCTCGCATAGGCTGACATTTACATCCTTCAGATCCGGCAGCTTCCCTTTTGACAGAAGTGTCTTCATCCCTTTCTCGCTCATATGGCCAAGCCTTTGGTGCCATAGGTTTAATTTTTTATCTGTATATGTTACTGCAATGATATTCTCTAAGTTCGAGGTTATATAGAGAGTACCACTTTTCTCACCTCGATCAATGACGAGTGCTCCTTTGGTAATCTTCCATTCATGACCCGAGAAGGTTGTACAATAACCCTCTCCATCAAGCTGTCCCACAGAGATCAAATTTCTTCTAAGACCAGGAATATGTCTCACTCCTTGCAGCTTCCATGTGGTCTGATTTGGCAATTTTAATCGGATGTCTCCCTTGCCAACAATCTTCAAGGTTTCATCATCTGCTAGATGTACCTTTCCGAAATCACCACTGACGTAGTTCTCCATGATTTCTCGGCATGGGGTGGAATGGAAGGATGCCCCTGAATCAAGAATCCATGATTCAATCGGACTATTGACGCTTAGAATCATAGCATCACATCCTTCCTCGGTCACGTTGGCAGACTCCTATGCGCCGGTGTTTTTCTTCGGTGCCCGGCACTCCCTCTTTAAATGACCCTTCTTGCCAAAATTGTAGCACTTGAAGTCTTTCTTTCCTGATCTAGATTTGCTCCTTCTAGATTTTGATCTGCAGTGATTTGAACTTCTTTCAAAAGTTCTTCCCCTAGACTCCGTGTGTAAAGCTGAGGAGGTTGAAGCTTTACCTGATTCTCTCCGCCGAATTTCTTCACTAAGAATCAGATCACGAACGTCATCGAACTTCAACTTGTTGCTTCTCGATGAGCTACTCACAGCCGTGACTGTAGCGTTCCAGCTTTCTGGTAGAGAAGAAAGAAGTATCAATGCTCGTACTTCTTCATCAAATTCAATCCCAACTGAACTCAACTGGGTTGTGACTATTTTGAGTTCATTGAGATGTTGAGCTATCGATGCGCCTTCCGTCATTCGCAAATTGAACAACCGCCTCATCAAGTGAACTTTGTTTGAGGCAGAGGGCTTCTCGTACATGCTGTAGAGAGCCGCCATAAGACCCGCCGTGGTCTTTTCCTTTGCTATGTTGAAGGCAACGTTGCGGGATAGCTTCAATCGGATAACTCCCAGGGCTTGTTTGTCAAGGAGAGCCCACTCTTCATCCTTCATATCATCTGGCTTCTTTCCCGAGAGAGGTTGATACAGCTTCTTTTGGTACAGATAATCTTCGATCTGCATTTTCCAAAAGCCGAAGTCCGCACCATCGAACTTCTCAATTTTCATCTTCCCTTCGTCTGCAGCCATCGCTCCCACTCGAATCCGACTTCCTCTGGATCGTTTCTGACAATTTCTGCGAACCACCTTGTATTTAAGATACATCTGCCGACAAGTCAGTACCACCGGCAAAATTCTACTATTCACAAAATTTACTATTCACGTGAATAGTAACCTTACAGAAATTTGACAGACGTCACAACCAGAGCTCTGATACCAGTTGTGGGGAAATTACCCAGATTTTCCTAGTGTCAGATTTAAGAGAGCGAAAAATAAAATACGCAAAATTGGGGGACACGCAAGATTTACGTGGTTCGGCACAAAATTGCCTACGTCCACGGGCTACTGCAGATCTTTCACTATTTGGAAAAAATTTTACAAACACTCTCACAAATTTCTCACACTCCCAGTTTCACTCAGAAAATTTCTCTCAATTTTCTCACTAAGTCTTTTTCTCTAAGCCTTTTTTTTTTCTCTCTCTTATTCTTCTATAAGAGAAGTTGTTTCTGGGATGAGTTTTTCTTAAGAGTTTGGGGGCCTATTTATAGTGTTTGGGAAAACACTATGCACTAATATTTTATTAGTGGTGGGGCCCGCGGTGGGGCCTACGTACAATTTTTTTCTTGCTCTGGGACCCCCTCACCTATCCTCTTCTGATTCTTTGTCAAAAGATGTTGGCTTGGTTTCTTTGGGCGGTGGTTGCAGTCAAAAAAAATGTGGGCGGCTCCTTTAAAACATGTGGGCGGCTCGTTTGCTTCTCTCAATCAGAGAAGTCCTCCCCCCTTCTTTGACTAACAGAAGATATTGATGGAGGAAATTCTCGTAAATATGTCTATTCTTGCTCATTCTAACCCTATCCTAGTGATGGGGAGATCATCGGTGTGTGAGGAAGATGGTGGTGATCAGAGATTGGATTTTGTAGAGGTTTCTTTTCCTCCTTTGAGTACAACACAATCTTCAAATTAGGCTCAAGAGATGGATTTCCATGGGGAGATTAGGGTGGATGAGAATGTTGATCAGCGTAATTCTGGGGTGAATTGGAAGCAAACTAAGGAGGCTAAGGAGAATCAAGAGATAGTTGATAAAGATAAGGAAGTAAAGAACTCAAAGACTCGTGATGAAAATAATGAATGGAGCACTGCTAAAAAACTAGGCATCCTAGACGGAAAAATCCGTCTAGGATACACACAATTCCGTCTAGGATGTGTATCCTAGACGGAATTCCGTCTAGAATACCCGTCTACTTTATTTCCGTCTAGGATGCAGTATTCTAGACGGAAATTCCGTCTAGAATACATCCTAGACGGAATATTCTAGACGGAATTCAAAACCGTCTAGAATACATCCTAGACGGATTATTCTAGACGGAATTTTCGTCTAGAATAATTTATTCTAGATGGAAAAAATTTCCGTCTAGAATGAGTATTCTAGACGGAATTTCCGTCTAGAATACTCATTCTAGACGGAAATTGATTTTTTTATTTTTAATTTTTTTTATTTTTAAAAAGGTATTCTAGACGGAATTTGAGCATCCTAGACGGAATTTCCGTCTAGGATGCTATGCTACAGTAGTTTTTTTTTTCAGAATCTACTTTGAGTGCATGTACACAGTATTGAACAAAAAAAAATTATATTCATATCCAACACAATCTAATTATATTCCAATATCAAATCTCATTATATTCAAATAATACATTCACAAAAATAGTAGAGAGATACATAAATTGTTTACAAACTTTTACAGATACATAAATTATGATAGCATGTATTTCTTTCAAAATGATTTATTGACCTCTTGACACGCTCATCTGGCTCGATGTCAACAATGAGGGTCTACACTATTTCATATCCATAAGTAGACATAGACTTCTTGAGCTCCTCTTTGGCAGCTTTAGCAATATCATTCTCCTGTGCCAATGTATCATCCAGGTTCAGCTTTGGAACGCTTGCTCTGATCACTGAAGTTACAAGCAAGCAATCTCAGTTCTTACAAAAAATAGCATCATTGGAATTCTATGATTAAGTTGAAGTAGAAAATGAAATCCGTCCATCAAACACATAGGCTTGAATCTGAGCCCTTGTGTTGCTCAGCTTATAGTATGCATCATTTTCCTTATCAGCATGCCTCATAACCTACGTATGTATCATGCAGTACACTACAATTTCTACAACTGCAATGAAAACAAAAAATTAAATTGAGAATCTTCATCTAATTATCAGCATAGTGTTTTATCATCAGGATTAGGTTTGGTATTGGACAAGAGGTTATACAAAAATACTTGATAAATTTCATGACAAGCTATCAAGTTCTTTGAGTAATTAATATTAGACCTAAAGCTAAAAAAACTAAACAATACAATTGACACACCTTGAGGAGTTAGGTCTGAATCAATAGTGAGAACGAACCCTCGAGCTTCGGATCAATGACGAGACATTTCTTTTCACGAACCTAAACATTATAACAAAATAATCTAAGTAAAAATTAAAAAAAAAAGAGAATTCAAGAGAGAGAGAGAGAGATGATTAAAAAGCAGAGAATTCAATTATTATTTAGAAGTTAAAGTATCACCATGCCCGCCTTCATTTCACGCTTAAGTTCACCAAGCTCCCTGAACTTTGCACAATAATTTGCCAAGAACAAACTCCAAGTCCATTATAGATTTACTCATTTAAACTTGAACCGCCTTTAGTTTTGCAAAATTAAAAGACTGATTATTTCGTCCTCCTCATTGAAAGACACCAACATATGCACACATATATATAGAGAAAGGACAATAAATAAACCAAATATATACAAATAGAACCAACATATGCACACATATTTCGTCCTCCTCATTGAAAGACACCAACTGATGATTTCCAAAATTAGAACTTTATAGCTGAAGTAAATAAAGAGGAGCTGATACTGTAATTAGAAAAAGGATTTGCTTTGTAATACAGAACATATGCATTAAGATAAATATATAAACGGATGAGGAACTGCCTCTTGAAATGACCACAATACACATAATAGTACCCTTACGGTGGTAGGGAAACAATTATAGGTAACTGGTTAAGACTGCATGAATGAAATTATATGAAGAATGGGTACTACTTGAAACACGTTGACGCTGTAACTCATTAAACTTATAATTTGTTTGTATGAAGATTGGAGACTACCTGAGTGTTGCCATTCTCTAGAGCAGACATTTTCAGATGTGAGCTGTCGTTGATGCAATTATCAGAACGAACTTAACATATACTTCGTTTTTTTAGGTTTTTTCTTTTGTGACTATTAATCAATGTAGTATTGCCTGACAAAGATTATCAAGCTTTAAAGTACATTGATATTAAATGATGATCTTCTGTATGATATTCGACTTATCGTTTGCTCATGTTATGCTGTGCAATTGCCCTTTGAGATATGATCACCTCTCTCTCTCTCTCTCTCTCTCTCTCTCTCTCGAAAGCATATATAGTAATGTGTGTTCAATCATTTTGATGATACAAAACAGTTAAAATCATTAACAAGTATCTTGTAAATGCTCCCCAGATGTTAGTCTCGTTCATATTTGATCATAAATCGTTGCATTCTGATATAAGACATTGTGTCCATCTAAGAAAGAACATTAAAGAATAAAGGGAAGAAAACCCTCTATTTTCATATTTTTGTTGAAAAATCGGAATCCAAGCAAATACCCCCTCAATGAGACATCAAACACTTTATTTTCCTATTTCTGTTTGTGTTCTTATATTTGCAAAATGCATTATATATATAAATCACAATGAAAGTGAGGAAATTAATGACCTATCTGAACCTCCCCAAGTAGGAAGTATGTATCACAAAGATTCAATTAGTGCATTCTTGGCCTTAAAGATGATTTTCTCATAATGTGATATGTACCATGTCGTAAATTCTTTACAAAATTAGGCATTATCAATATGCCCTGTTAAATAACTGAAATGCTTAGAAAAAGCCATAATTTTCACATGGGAATTTATACAAACACATTGCATGCCATCCAGCTGAAAAAAAATTCAAGAAACTTACAAGCAATTCGAGCTTCAGCGCTGCAATGAGCTCAGGATCAGGGCCTTGAGTACTTGCTAGTGGATCGAAAGCTGGGGATTCCTCGAGCGTCGATCCTCTGCCAATTAGACCCTTATTCCTCCTATGGGTCAGCTGATTCCTCCCTAATTCTGATCGAAATTGGTTCAATTTGATAAATGGGCGGTTATGGTGATGATGAGAGCGACAGTGCAGAGACGAAGGAGGTAGAAGAGGAGAGGAGAGGGTGAGGTCAAGGAGAAGGGGGAGGAGAGGGTGAGGTCGCCGGAGAAGGGGGAGGAGAGGATGTAGAGGGCGGAGGAGTGGAGGCCTGAGGGGGAGGTGGAGGGGTCAAGGGCGGAGGAGTGGAGGGCTGAGGGCTGAGGGGATCGGGGAGAAGGTGGAGGGCTGAGGCGGAGGAGTGGAGGGCTGAGGGGCCGGAGAAGGAGAAGTAGAAGGGGGAGGATTTTGGGATCAAATTTTGGGTTTTGGGGGGAAGGCGGGAGATTTCGATTTTGGGTGGACAGCGGAGGGGAATTGGGCTTTTTAATCTCAGCCTAAACGTCTAGACGGAAATTTCCGTCTAGACGGAAATTTCCGTCCAGGATACTTGAATATATTAAAAAAAATTAAAAATACAAAAAACCGTCTAGGATACTATTCTAGACGGAAATTTCCGTCTAGAATGATTTATTCTAGACGGAAATTTTCCGTCTAGTTTACCGCAAACTAGACGGAAAATTTTCCGTCTAGAATATTCCGTCTAGAATAAACGATTTTCTACTAGTGGAGGAATTTGTTTTGTGACAATCGAAGCTCAAGTAAAGGTTTGAAGTTAGATTTTGAGTCCCTATTTCTTCTGATTTTTTGGTTATTAATGATGATGAATGGGAAGAAGGGGGTAAGCCTTGGACTTCTGCTATAGTTGTGCACGTCTTACGGTTGGATGTGAAGTATATGGCTATGGTGCACTTTGTTAGCCAATAATGGAATAAGATTGTTGTTCCGAAGGTTGTCCTGCCTAAGTTTTGTATTTTCTTATTTCAATTTACTTTTGAGAGGATAGGGATGCAATACTCTCTAGTTGCCCTTGGTTTTATGGTAGTGAACCATTTTTAGTGAGCCCGTGGTCTGATAACATGGAAGTAGATAAATTTGATGTTTAGACATTTCATGTATGGATTCAATTTTGTGGGTTATGCTTGAACCTATGGACTGATATTTGTTTGTCAAAAATCTATAGTATGCTACGCAGGCTAATTGCAATTGACAAATTAGTTGCGACTAAGGAAATGTTATTGTATGGTTGGTGGAGGTGACAATGCTAAAAATCCTGCCTAATACTATTGAGATTAAGGGGCCAAGAGGGAGAGTAATATAGCAGGAAGTGGTGTATGAATTGTACCTTTGGTGGTGCAATTTCTGGAACAAAATGAAGCATGATTCCGATTGTTGTGCTAGAAAAAAGAGTAATATGCAGTGGATACTAAAGAAGCAGGTGAACAATCAAGTTGGGAATGATGGCCAAGCTAGTAAAGTAAAAGGGGAGAAACAAGGAAGAGTGTATGACGGGCATACAATGAAGGATCCTAAAGGGGAGTCTCCGATATGAATGAGCAGGTGGCTAATACTACTAAAAGTTCAACTATTAGGGGTTCTTCCTATTTGGATGGTGGATTTAGACAAGGAAAAAGTGAAAATTCTTTTGTACCTCTGTTAAATGATGATGGCAGTGAAAATTCAATGATGGATGTTTGGAGTAGTGAGGTAAATGAAGGAGATGGTTTTAGTAGGATGCAGGTCAGATTAAAATATCATGGACGAGGCTTTTTGGAATGTTAGAGGGCTTAACAAGCCACTCAAGTAGAAACTAGTTTGTAAATTTATAAATACATGTAAATTTGCTTCTGTTGCCTTATTAGAGACTAGAATAAAAGAAGATAGAGCCAGTAAGGTAGTTGATAAATGGTTTAAAGAGTAGAGTTAGGCTCATAATTACCTATGACGCCCCTATTTTCACATATGGCTGCAGTCCAAGGTGAACCCAGAGATATCAAACCTGTCATGCACCCAACACTGTGCATAAACATGTTTCACTGTCACCGTTACTATCACTCTAGCAGATATTAAAATTAAAGTAGTGAGGGTACAAGCAGATATAACAATAGTGGGAATACGAGAAATAAAAATATAGAGAAGAGATACTCAAAAACATTTATAAATATGTCCCAACAAAGGAAAAGAAAATACATCTAATAAATTGAGATAAGAATAATGAGTCTCTAAAACATAAGAGTCAACTGAACAATACAAAGGCACTCAGCCTCCAAAATGAAATACATCTCTAAAAGACTAAAACCATAGATAGTCTACTGTGGAGTACCAACTAGATACTTATAAATGACGGTAAACTATGCCGAGTCTCCGTCAACCTGCAGCTCTCTAAATCCCCGACCCGCTACCTGAAAAAAAAAGTAAAAAACAACATGCGTCAGAGCGCTAGCAAGAACATCTCCACCGCCTCTAAGGGAAGGGGTAAAGCATATAAAAATACTACACATAGCATGCATATACATATATCATATACCCTGTGCTAAGAGGAGTTAAGATTTAGAAACCCACAACACGAGATGAGTACGTCGAGCGAATAATTCAAACAAGGAAACCCTCGTATATAGCATATATCTCAAATTGTGAACCGCTAAATATAAACTCTCAAAATCTAATAAACAAGCAATAAAGGGGAATATCACTAACACCTCATTCAGGACATATCGTACATGCCAAAACACAATATGTCACACTACCCTCGGGGTAGGCGGCACAGGAGCAAATACACAATACTGTGTAAACCTTACCAAAGATATGCACTGTCGCAAAGTATACGTTAATGTTGGAATACGTCCATAATTAGTACCCACCTGAGACCCAGGCGATCAAATATTGTAGAGTGTTGTCGCTCACAAAAACCTGCGGCTCATCGCATCATCATGCGGGATGGACTACCTAGTAGGGCATCCTAGATAGTATAGATGCATCGACCTCATTGCATCATCATGCAGGACGAACTACCCACTCGGGCATTACAGGTACGGCGCACCGACCTCATCCCATCATCATGCGGGATGGACTACCTACTCAGATATCCTACAGAGCGTGGGGGCATTAGCCTACTCCAGTGTGGTGTACCGACACACTACCCTAGGTAATACTGAGCTATGCCCATCAAAGGTACCCATGCAAACATATGCAACTCTAACTTGTCGTCTCCTATTGTGAAGAAATCAACACATGAGGCTTCACACTCCCAAGTGTCCATGTGTGCTCAAACCCCACACATATACTCCCATGGCCACGTAAGTGTATCAACATGCAGGCCCGTACATCGTGTCCGCGACCAAACATGCGTGGAAAATCAACACACGCAAAAACAACACCAAATCAGTCGACTAGCCCTTGCGGCTCAGTTGACTAACACTGGATCAGTCGACTGTCGACCGAACAGCGAGCAATCACAAAAGTCTTGATCGGTTAACTGATACATATGTCAGTCGATTGACTCGTGAGGAACTCTAGTTCCTAGATATTGATCAGTCGACCGATTCATATGTCAGTCAACCAACCCTAGAGGAACCCCAGTTCCGTAAGACCAATCGGTCAACTGATCCTTCTGATCAGTCGACCGACCCGATGACGGATCAAAATTGATAGACTTCGTGAGAATTCACAAAAAAAATTGAAATTTCTTCAAAAATAATTCATGTTTTTTATTCTTAATTATGGTGTGTAGGGTTTACTTTGATACATAAATCTACAAACATCAAATTAGAGGGGATCTAATAACCTAAAACATGATTATGGTTGTAAATCCATCCTGAAACAATTAAATCAGCAATATATCTAATATTAGATTTATTTCAAATCTTTAACACTAATTCAAGAATTCGTTTTTAGCTTTTAATCAGAATTTAGATCTTTGCATCATCAAGTTTAAGGGAGTGATCACTACACAACTAATAGATTTTAATCTAATAAAATCAAAGAAAAAGTGGATGGGTTTGGAGAAGATGATCTTGATACGCGAGAGAAACTCGATCCTCCTTCATAAAAGTTGTAGCCTTACTACTCCTCAAGAAGTTTTCTTCACGAAATTTCTCCAAAAAAAATAAAACTGAGAAATTATATAGAAAAAGTGGATGGGTTTGGAGAAGATGATCTTGATACGCGAGAGAAACTCGATCCTCCTTCATAAAAGTTGTAGCCTTACTACTCCTCAAGAAGTTTTCTTCACGAAATTTCTCCAAAAAAAATAAAACTGAGAAATTATATA
>NC_033802.1:33606846-33654283 GCF_001876935.1 Asparagus officinalis | reverse complement strand
CGCAAAAAAAATTGACCCACAGCAGGGTCTAAACATTCTAAGATCAATGACTCGTACCCATCTGATCAACACGCAAAAAAAATTGACCCACAGCAGGGTCTAAACATTCTAAGATCAATGACTCGTACCCATCTGATCAACACGCAAAAAAAATTGACCCACAGCAGGGTCTAAACATTCTAAGATCAATGACTCGTACCCATCTGATCAACAGAAAAATACTAAAAATAATGAGAATGTGGCAAGTTTTAGTAGACTCGCGATACTGAGGTTGAAACTGCGAATCGATCTCAAATCAATTCCAGTCTGATCCATTCATCCCAGAATGGTCACCAACCATAATAAAACTCATTTATTATCATTTAAAATTAATTTTTTTTCAAAATTTTTAAGGTTTTACATTTACCCCTCCTTAAAGAGAATTTCGTCCCCGAAAATCAACAATCTCATCTTAGAGGTTAATAATACGAGAAAAGCATGTTGAGGGGATAATCCAACCAAGGAAACCCTCATGTACACATATTGTATCATTAATCACAAGATATGGATCAAGCATGAAATACTTACACTTAACATCTAGAATGTGAATACCCTCACTTAATCTCTAATTAAACAGAACTAGTACGTTGGGCGATAAATCCAAATAAAGAATCCCCCATGTATATACCATATATTCGGAATGATTAGACGTTAAGTGTTAATACTCACATTCCAGCATGAAGTATAAATGCGGCTATATAGATACGAAAAATACCAACAATATCATAACTGGCAATATACCTGCTCGAACAGATGTGAGTGTAGGCGTATAAAACTGCTTATAGGTCCCTTAACACAGCTCGACACGGTAATTCAACAAACCAACGAACCATCGGGCGATATATCCAAGCATGATCGTTAGACCACAACACAAAAGTGGATTTACTGCCAAACCAGGATCCGGACTACCAAATCAGAGTCTAGATCAACAAATCGAGTTCGAATGAAGCGCAAGACCGGAAAACGGCAAAACCAAACACCTGGAGGGCTCGGCCGAAACCGAGCCACCTCTAGGTGGCTCGGCCGAAACCGAGCCACCTCTAGGTGTCTCGGTGGCCGAGCCACCTCTAGGGGGCTCGGCCAAAACCGAGCCACCTAGGGGGCCAAGCCACCTGGGCTAAGCCAAGATCTGGGCCCAGATCACCTGGGCCGAGACACCTAGGTGGCCGAGCCACCTGGCCAAGCCACCCAGATCTAGGCCCAGATCTGGATTAAAATTCCTATAAATAGAGAAGGAGGGCTTATTTTTAAGAGGTTGGATTTTTGGTGGAACTTTGGAGGCAAAACTCTGCTGGATCAAGAGCTAAACTTCGGAGTTTTGGAGCTTTGAAGACCCAAACTTTTCAGGTCTAGTTCTTGGCGATCATCCACGCCAAATAGGGCAGGAGTTCGAGAGAGATCAGATCTGAGATCCACACGGTGAGAAAAGTATCGATTTCGCTTGGTCGATTTCGATTACTTAGGGCTATTATTTCCTTGGTGAAATAATCCCCTCGGCTGTTATTTCCTTCGTGAAATAACACCTGTCATACCGTGTAGATCCGACTGGATCAAGATCGCACGGTGGTCCACGGATTAACCCCGGCGCAGGCAAAGAACCCACACAAGCAAGAGACCGCAAAACAGGATCTTGTGATTTGTTCCAGAAAAGGAAAGTTGTAATTCTTTTAAGATTTTCTTTTTTTTTTGATTTTGTTGTAACCGGATCTTATAAAAAGACCGGATCTTTTATAACCGATAAACTGTTGCTCAAGAAAACAATGACATCAATGAAAGCAATTTTTCTCACGAACAATCTGGCGACCACAGTGAGAGCCACCGATCTCGCTGCCGAGATCGTTACGTCGCAGCCGCGGATCTCGACCCCAATCGAGGAGGAGGTCGAGTATGAATTCGATCAACAAAAGTTCGAGGAGTATCTGTCATCCTCGTCCGGATCCACCTCCCCCCTCAAGTCTAAGAAGTTCTCCTCCAGGAGGAAAGTTCGTTGGTACAAAGAAGTGCAGAATACCAACGAAGATCTCACCCCAATTAATGCCAAAGTTGCATCAGGTGAAGCTCCATCGACCTCCAACCAGGTCAAGACTATTCTTGCCAATTCCTCCGTCACTGAGAGAGTAGTGACTCTTTCACAGAGAGCCCGCCAGAGGCAACGTCAACGCTTGGCACGATAATTCACGAAGGCAATGGAATCCACTGATGGGATCCGCTATAACGCGAATCTAAAGAACAGGGGAGGCAAACAGCCTAAACAACTGATGAATGGCAACTCCTCCAAGCCGCCAATGAACGAATGGATCCGTGTCAAACGGAATCGTTCGACACTTGAAGAGCGCATTCGCAAACACCGCACGCTTTTAGCGCAGGCACGGGCTCAAGTCCAAGAAGCTCGTAGAAGATTGCAGAAGGAAGTGGCCAAGAAGCCGCCACCAATCCGCCAAGTATGGAGGCCGAAGTCTGAAGCGGCGATTCAGGCTAAGGAACAATCATTGCAGTCTTCAACGCAAGTAATTCCAGTAGCTACTCCGGGAGATCCCGCAGAATCATCCCGAAGAAAGAAGTCAGTTTTGGAGCGCCTCGGTCCACTTCCCGATGAGGGATGCAAAGCTCTAGTTCAAGAACGTTTGGGCCCGATAAAGAAGCCCCAAACGACTCAACATGCTGGGGTCGCCGCCACCTTCAACATGACAAGGAGTTCATGGCAGCTACGCGCACCAATTTGCGCATTGAAGTCCAGGAGCCCGCTGAGAACTCACACCCACAAAGGCATGTTTCGAGACGCGTGACTCTTGAAAGCCCAAAGAAGGCAGTTCACCCTCAGAAGGAAACATTGTTGTCTAATAATGATAACGTTATACCTGAGAAGTCGTGCCAACACACGATAGGTTACTCCGACCTTCAAGCAGACGAGTTGTACTATCGTGTTGGGAGTACGAGTAAAACCAGGAAAAGGAGTCCTCGAGAACTAGAAACTCAATGCCCATGTTCCAAACTCATTCGGGCAGTATTGTCTGAGTGCAACTACATCAAGACAGTCCCCGAAAGAATTTAGGTTTTTGAAAGGCTCAGTATCGAAATGCCAAAACCAAGGCCTAGGCGTTTCCGACAAAGAAGAACGGTAGTTGAAGATGGAGAATTTCCGAGGGTCACCACTAATATGACCAGCAAAGGGACATCGACACAGGATAATCCCAAGTCGATTCCGGAAGTACCCCAACGTGTAACACGTCTGCAGTCTGGTGCCATCATACGAGCAACTTATGGTAGGATTCGGACAAGATTACCTTCAGAAGATGAAGAATCGGATGCCGGCTCTGCGGTCGCATCAGATAATACGGTATCCAGCGAGGGACAACCCCGCGAGTCACTTATGATAAGTGTGGAACAAGTGGCCAAGATGCTCGAAAAAGCCATGGCTAAACAACATGAGAGCTTCAGGTTCGAAATGCAGATGGCCATACAAAATATGAGATAAATGCATGACCAACAAATCCAAGCACTGACAAACTAGCAAGGCGAACCAAGTCGTCATAACCAGGTTAATCAGGAAGATGAGGACACAGGTGCGAATGAAGCTCATAATGCCAATAATCCTCCTGTCAATGCAGGGGGTGGTAACGAGAATGCTAGCGAAAACACAGGTGAAAGTTTGAAGATTAAAAACCTCGAGAGCAAAATCAATACGTTGATTTCCGCTCAAGAGATGAAGAAGACGGGCATTCCTTGTCCCTACCCAAGAGAATGGGAATCGATCCCGTATCCGGCGAAGTTCAATCTAATTAACTTCACGCCGTTTAATGGGATGGGTTCACCCACTCAGCATTTGATTTACTTCAAATCACACCTAGGGGTTATCTCTGGTAATGAGCCTCTGATGCTACGGTCCTTCGTTGGCACTCTTCGTGGAGCCGCCTTCGATTGGTATCGTCACCTCAAGCAATGCTCCGCAACAGAATTTCGTCCCACGGGGGAAAGGTAAGGCACATGCTAATGCAGTTGATGCTAATCAAACTTTCCAATTGCAACCTCAGCAACAGCCGCAGCAACGAGCACCACAACAGTCGCAGTCGCAATGGCAACGACGGCCTCAGAAGCAGAAATCTTCGTAGCCAAGATTTCCTAAAGTGTACTCCTTCAAAGATGACGAAGTTCCCGCCATCTTTAAGTACCTATTGGAAAATAACAAAATCCAGCTGCCGTCGATCGTGGATCAAGAAGGGGCTAGCAAAGTGACGGATCCGAAGTATTACACATACCATAGAGCAGTCCATCACCCTACAAAGTCATGCTACCATCTCAAGGATAAAATCCAGGCGTTAATTGATGTAGGCGTCATAACCCGAAGCCGCCCAAGAATGTCGGAGCAAATGCAGTATCAATTAGCTTTGGATCATTGCCCACAATATGGTTTGAACCAGAACGCATCACCAAAGTAGGAATGAAGATAGTGAATGACGACCAATATGGACAACACCAAAAAGGACTTGTGCCACACACAGCCCCAAACGGCAAAATCCTCTGGGTTCATCCCGATCTAATTAAAGACGATCAGTGGGCGACTTCCTCGATCAAAAAAGGTAAAAGCAAGTCCTGCAATGCCACCTCCGCGATCTTCGAAGAGGATGGTAGTGAAGCTCCTACCTTCTCGCTCTCCGAAGAAGAACAAGAAGTTTTTGCCACTAGAAGCGGAAATCACTATCACTTCAACTATCCATCATCTAGTGATCAGTTAGCTGAGCAGGGGGTGACTAAGCTGGGACCAGCTAGAACTCTCACGGAGCTGGGTGTGATTATGACTCCTAGACCGGTTGAAGAAGCTCGACGACAGCCGGTTAATAAACAGAAAGAAAAGAAGCCCCAGGAGGTTCAGAATCCGAAGCAGTCTCGTTTCAATCGTCCGATTGGAAGAGATAAACCGGAAAGCTCGAACACTCCGCACGTCTTCGATATTATGGCTTAACTAGCTAACATTCCAGCACGGATAACATTGTATGAGTTGCTACGCTTGTCTAAAGAAACTAGGGAAGCCTTGCAAGAAGCCTTGGCCAATTCAGAAGTGTTCCTTACTCAGATCAAGCCAGTACCTGAAGAGCCAGAACCGTTAATTCAACACTGCAATATAGCGGCTAAAAACCTTTCCAGCATTACCTTCACTAAAGAGGATATGCAGACGAAGAATTCGAACCATGATCGACCCCTATATTTCATTAGATACATTGGTTCCAGCGAAGTCAACCGAATCCAAGTAGATCCGGGTTCCGCTGTGAGTATTATGCCGCTTCGCTTGATGCATAGCCTCGGCGTCCACAGGCACTGTTATCTATGGTCAACACTAGCGGGTCAATACCCTTGGGTAAGATCCGGGTGAAATGTCAAATGGGAGATTTGAAGACAGAAGTCACATGTTATGTGATCGATGCCGAAACTTCATATAACTTACTATTGGGTCGACCTTGGATCCATAGTAACGTTATAATCCCCTCCACTCTCCATCAGTGTTTGAAATATATCGACAATGATAAAAAGGTTAAGACGGTGGTCGTGGATAAGCAACCATTCAAAGGGTATGAGAATTATTTCACTGATTCTCTCCTTTATGGTAATGAATCCGATACTGAATCATCGGCCCATGGCACGGACAGCGGAGAAGAAGCTGATACCGAAGCTGGACTTGATTACAATGGAGGTTTTGTTTTAAACGATATTGTACCCTTAGTAATCAATCTTGACGATGAACAATCGTCAGATGGCAGTTGTAACTGGCAACTTGCCAATAATGAAATATATAACGATTTAGAGTACTCACTGTCTCTTGATGATGTAATAAAGGGATTGTATGGTAATCCCGATTTATATGCGCCGCTTCGATCGTCCTATGTGGCAAAGAAGCGCCTCCAGCATTCTTTCGGAATAACCCTGGTCATCCCTGCCAAAATAGGAGGCGAAAGAGAAGTGATTTACGGTAAAGGAGAGGGTTTTTCATTACCAGATCATTTCTTAAGGGAAGATGAGAATGATGACAAACCTGGTCAACATTTATCTAAGTATAGTCCGGAAGCGCGCAAGCTCATGGAAAAACAGGGATATGATTTCACAATTGGAGAAGGTTTATACTTCGATCGAGGTTCCCGTATTCCAGCCAAAGCGGCATATGTACCAAAAGGGAAACCAGATGAATATTATAAATTCAGACGAGGATTAGGGTATGTCTCTTCTTCAGAAGACGAATGTTGCTGGTTAATCAATAGCCAATCATCTGAGTAATACAAAGATGGGTACCCGTCAGATTCCTCGGAATGGGATTCCGATACAAGTCTGAGGGAAGCTTTCAAAGCCCTAATGGCGAACATGGCTACAGCTGATCCGTCCACAATAGAGAACGATGATCAAATGCCAACATGGGAAGACCCATGGGTTCATCACCTGAACATGCAGTATGGTGATAGGTTCGAACAGAGAGAACCCCCCACTGAAGATAAAATAGTCTAAATTAACATGGGTGATAAGGCCAACCCAAAGCCTATATTCATCAGCGATAGTCTTCCCTCAAATGAGAAGGAGGAACTAATTGCTCTCATCAGGGAATACATTGACGTCTTCGCTTGGAACTATGAAGATATGCCAGGGCTCGACCCCAATGTGGCAATGCACCGCCTCGATATCAAGTCGGATGCCAAACCTGTCAAACAACAGCAAAGACGGTTTCATCCGCAGATTATGGAAGCCATTGAGGCAGAGGTTAAGAAATTGATCGAATCAGGATTTATCCGAGAGGAGCAACATCCAGACTGGCTAGCCAACATTGTTCCAGTCATGAAGAAGAACGGTAAAATCAGGATTTGCATCGACTTCAGGGACCTGAATACAGCATGTCCAAAAGACGACTTTCCTCTCCCAATCACAGATGTCATTATCGACAATACGTGCGGATTTGAGAGAATGTCTTTTATGGATGGCTTTTCAGGATATAACCAAATCAAGATGCATCCAGATGACGAGAAGCATACAGTGTTCAGAACGCCCCTCGGTGTCTTTTGCTACACGGTGATGCCTTTCGGTCTAAAGAACGTAGGCGCCACGTACCAACGAGCAATGACTAAGATTTTCCAAGAACATCTCAGGAAAATAGTCGAGTGCTACATTGATGATTTGGTTGTAAAAAGTCGCAACAAAGAAGATCACATCAAGGACTTGAAGACGATGTTCGATCTCATGCGGAGGTATCAATTGAAGATGAACCCTACTAAATCCTTCCTTGGAATGTCCAGCGGAAAATTCCTTGGATTCGTCGTCACCACTAAAGGTATACATATCGATCCTGACAAAGTGAAGGCGGAGAACTCAGAGGATTGTAAGGGCGTTTAGCTTACATCCGGCGGTACATCTCAAATCTTTCTGGGAAGTGCCAACCATTCTCTAAGCTAAACAAGAAAGGTGTGTCATTTATTTGGGACGACGCCTGCCAAAAAGCACTCGAAGATATCAAAACATATCTGACGAATCCTCCTATTCTCATTGCACCAAAATCAGGTAAACCGTTCTTGATTTACCTCAAGGCGATGAACCACTCAATAAGTGATTTACTAGCACAAGACGATGATAACGGTCATGAACAGGCAATCTATTACCTAAGTCGGACCTTGGTAGGCGCCGAGTCTCGATATCCGATGATTGAGTAAGAATGCCTCGCATTGGTATTCGCAGTACAAAAGATGCGGCATTACTTGGTTGGACAGACGATTTACGTCATTTCTAACGTTAATCCAGTACGGGTATTTATGACGCAACCGGCCTCTATGAATTGGCGGTTAGCGAAGTGGGCCCTTCTCTTGTCCCAATATGATTTACACTTCAAACAGCAAAAGTCGATCTGTCTTAGTTTCCCCGGGGATGCATGTGATGCCTCGAGCTTATTCACTGACTAGTCCATGTTCCAATAACGTAGCCGAGTATAATGCTCTTCTCATTGGACTCAGTTTCGCCAAGGAGCTGGGGGTCGAATATCTCGAAGCTTTTGGGGATTCTCAATTGATAGTTAACCAAGTCCGTTGAGAGTATGAAGTCAGGAACCAAGACCTGATCCCGTACCACCAGGAGGCCATCAAAATGGCAGATTCTTTTGAAGAATTCTTTATTGAACACATCCCTCGTCTCCAGAACGCTTATGCGGATTCACTGGCAGCACTAGCAGTATCACTTGCGCAGCCTCCCGAAACTGAACTATTAGTCACAGTAAGGACGCATCAACTCTGCATACCCATATACAATATGGATATTGAAGAGGAAGATGATAGAAACATAAGTGCCAAGGAGGTGAATTCAACTCAAATTAGGTCTGAGTCCCGAGATTGGCATTTTCCTATCATTGACTATGTCCAATATGGTATTTTGCCAGAGGATGTAAAAAAAAGGGAATCAATCCGCCGAAGAGCACCAAGATTCTTCTATAATACCGAAACTCATACATTATACCGTCGAGGGTACGATGGTTTGTTACTCCGATGCCTTTCGAACAAAGAAGCAGAATAAGTTCTTAAGGAAACACACGAAGGAGAATATGGTGCGCATCAGCCCGGTCCCAAACTGTATGATCGCATCAGGAGAATGGGATATTTTTTGCCAACAATGGTTCATGATGCAGTCAAATACGCCCGAGAATGTCATGCCTGTCAAGTACATGCAAATTATATGCACCAACCACCGGAGTGTTTACACACGTCAACCACATCTAGGCCGTTCGAGACATGGGGTATGGACATTGTCGGTCCTTTTTTTCCCCCTTCAGTCAAAGGTGATCGATTCATTCTCACAATCACAGATTACTTTTCAAAGTGGGTTGAAGCGATTCCGCTTAGAGAAGTGAAGACGAACAACGTCATCAATTTCATCAAACATCATGTCATATACCGACACGGCGTGCCAAGACGGATTATTCATGACAACGGTCCACAGTTCATAAGCAACGCTTTCGTCAGGTTTTGTGACAAGTTCAAAATTCAAGATATTTCGTCAACAGCTTATTATCCCGCCTCGAATGGATTAGCTGAGGCTTTTAACAAGACGATCATTAAGATCCTGTCAAAGCTCGTGAAGACCAATAAACGAGATTGGGATGATAAACTCGGCGAAGCACTCTGGGCTTATCGTACCACCATACGCACACCTACAGGAGCTACCCCATATTCGTTGGTATACGGATGTGAAGCTGTGCTACCATTGGAAATCCAAATCCCATCCCTTCGGATCGCTCTCGCAACTGAGATGACGACAGAAGAACAACATCAGAAACATCTCGAAGAACTCGAAATGTTGGATGAAAAGCGCTTGGAAGCTCAACAACACATTGAGTTTTATCAAGCCAGAATATCTAGGGCTTTTAACAAAAGAGTCCGACAGAGAAGCTTCAAGGAAGGAGATCTGGTCCTCGCTGCTCGCCGATCGATAATCCTCAACTCCAAGAAAAAAGGTAAATTTGAACCCAAATGGGAAGGACCGTTTGTGATAGATACAGTCTACTCAAACAGCGCATATCGCCTGATTACTCAAGAGGGCGCCAGGCAATTAATGCCAATAAATGGGAAGTTCCTGAAAAAGTACTATCCCTAGTACATTCAGGATAACCCATTTATCGGGAAGTTCCTTGAAGAATATTACACTTAATATTCTAGAGGATAACCCAAAATCATTTTTCACCACCAAAATCCCTCACTGATCAATTTTAATTGACAGTGAGTCCACCAAAAGGGTCTTTCTGGCCCAAACCACCAGCAAATTCCCCTCTTGACTCTTTCCATGAACAAGAGCCACCAAAAGGGTCTTTCTGGCCCAAACCACCAGCAAATTCCCCTCTTGACTCTTTCCATGAACAAGAGATCTACTTTCAGTTCAGAGTCCCCTTTCGATAAACGAAAGAACTCCCTTCTTTTTCTCTTTGGTTAAGCCTTCTCATGGTTATAACCAAAGTTGAAATTTCACTTCGATAAACGAGAAACTCATCTTCAGGTTAGATAACCAATCCTATAAAAGGTAAGTTTATCTAGATCTTCCAGATTCTCGGAGTGGAGATTCCACTTCTAGTTTCTTATGCGCTGGAAATAGAATATAAAATTCTTCATTTCCAGAATCAAGAAATAGAATATAAAATTCTTCCTTCCTTATATTCGGGTTCGCCTTCACCCTAAAAGAAGACCGGGAAATAGAATATAAAATTCTTCCTTTCCCGCACCAACCTTTTCCAATCAATTTAGGATTCATCCTAGGAAGTTTATCCCGAATCCTAAGCAGGGATAAGTCTGCGCCTAACACGCGCTGCCGGTTTAGTCTTTCTCCGTAGAAAAAGACACTAGAGTTCGATTCTGGGGTATTCTATCCTGAAACCTAAGCAAGGATAAGTCTGCGCCTAACCTGCGCTGCCGGTTAGTTCTTAACCGTTAAAAAGAACATCCGCCCACATATTCAACATTGTGACTGGTTGTTATTAATAACACCAAAATCCATGCCTTACACGCATGGGGAATTTCATCCTGAATCCTAAGAAAGGATATGCCGACGCCTAACACGCGTCGCCAGGTTAGTCTTTTACTAGCAAAGAAGACACCAGAACATGATTCTGGGGACTTTTATCCCGAAGCCTAAGTAGGGATAAGTTAGCGTCTAATACACGTTACCGGGTAGCCTATTCCCGTAACAATGGCGAAGCCTATGTATTCGACATCATAGCACAAAGTCTCAGAGAATTCACTCTCTTAGCATAACGTTACATGCGGAACGGATTTAGACAACCCGCATGCTAGCCCGACTCAAACGGTAGTCGGTAAAGGCTAATCAAATCCGTTGAAGGCTAGGGGTTAGCCAAAAATCCTAAAGTCAACGCCTAACACGTGTTGCCGGGTAGCCTATTCCCGTAACAAATGGTGAAGCCTATGTATTCTACACCATAGCACAAAGTCTCAGAGAATTCACTCTCTTAGCATAACGTTACATGCGGAACGGATTTAGACAATCCGCATGCTAGCCCGATTCAAACGGTAGTCGGTAAAGGCTTATCAAACCCGTTTAGGGCTGAGGGTTTGCCAAAAATCCTGTGAGTATTATGGTCAATCATTCCAAACAGAATGAGAAATCATGATAAAGATAAAGATAAAACCATTTCCACTAAGAGGATCAAAAGTCAAAATATTCAGCAGATGAAATCATACATCAAGCCTATGGCTAAAAATCTGCTGACTAAACTTAGACAGCTTCTCATCATAAGCTTGTCTAAGCTCATCCTGCAATTCAGCTCTGATGGACTCTTCAGTGGTGGCTAAAGTCTTCACAGCAATCTCCTCCGTCTCGACCAGCTTCTGCTTCAAGGATTTCAACTCCTCAAATAAGGCAGTGTGGGCTTGCTGATCCTGTACCTTCGTCATCTGAAGGATACTCAAAGGTCCTCTTCTTCACGAAGTCCTCTTCTGAACTGTTCTATCTTGGTCTCGCAAGAGGCAATAGAAAGGTCAAGATCGTCAAGTGAAGATGATCTAACAGCAAGGTTAGCCTCAACTCGGTCTACCCGATCCCGCTGCACCTGAATCTCGAACTCAGCAAAAACTCAAGCATCGCGCCATGTCTGTAAGCGAGTATCCAAATTGGCAGCAATGAATGAAGAGGCACCTGCATCCCAGAGCTCATGTAACATCTGAAGCTCGTGCTCCACGCAATCAAGGTCATCAAGTATAGCCTTCGCCAGATCCGGATATCCTGCATCCCTTATTGAATTTATTCTGGGATCAAGGAAAGGCTTAAATTGGTGAAGGAAAAGTCCGCCGTGGAAGAGTTTGCCAATCATAGTATTCACGAAGGAGAAGAAGGAACGGACTTCTATACAGATGATGATCTTCTCAGGATCGTTGTCTGATAATAACTCCTTCACGAGGACATGAAGCCGAGAAGAAAGCCCTACACAGCCGGCTGTTGATGTATCAGCTGATGTAGTTGGTCTCACAGCCGGCTCAACAGGATCAGTCTCGACAAAAGCTTCTGTCAAACACAAAACGGAATTCTCAGATTCATCACATTATAGCTCCATTAGTCAAAAAATGGCTAGTCCCATAATTAACCTGAGAAGAGGCACGTACCTTCAAAAGGACCATCATCGGGATTCTTGGGGAGTGTAGACTCAGGAAACATATCTTCAGGCATTTGGACATCAATCTAAGGAGAGCCATACATGAAATGAAGCATAGGAGTGTCCACAAGCAAACCTTCCTCGTCGAAATCATCAGTCGAAAAATCTGACACAAGAAAATATAAATGCGAAAGAAGAATAAAGAGACTACGACCAATGGAAATGAGTTACCTCCTATGGATGTGTTAGCCTCTCTACTCCCAAGGTCCACGTTTGCCCCCTGAAATTTATCTAAAAAAAGAAAGAAGCATAGAGACAATTAAGGGAGGCACGAATTCTGAATCGTTCAACTCCTTTGTTTGCCATCTAAAGGGTATATTGTCAATGGTAGATGTACTTGGATTCGCTGAATCGGGTCCTACATTGATAGTCTCCCTAACGTCGGCAGCTTCTGCAGTTTCTCCAGAATACCTGGTGTGGTAGGTCAGGCTCACCAAAAAATACAAAATCATGAGGAGCAGGATCGGGACTCATCTCGCTTTCCCCACGCTCTCCTATATAGAGATGGAAAAGCATGAGTCTGAAGTTCTGAATGATAAAGAGGATGGTCTATAGGGTAGATATTACCTCCGTCGCTAGCAGGATCATCACCAGCCAAATCCATCTCAGATGCTTGCGGATCTGCACGCGGCTTGTGGGCTAGTCTCGTTCGCCTAAGCAGCTGGGACAACAATCGAAGGTCTCGCCTGAGTAAAAGGACGGAATTCTTCTTCCCTATCAGCCACTGTCCCTGAAACATCAAACAGTTGTTAAGATTAATAACTCTGGAAGACAGAGGGAAAAGATAGGTGATTAACCTCGCTCGAAATATTCCTTGTAATCTTCAGGATCTCCGCCTGAGGCCTCGTCAGCAGAATTGAAGGTCTTTTTCCTTCTTCGTCAATTCTACGAGTCTTGCTCCGCGTCCTCTGTGACCGAGCATCTTCCCGAATCACATGAGAATCAGCCTAAGAAGCCTCCTCAGCCACTAACTCTGCAATCGGCTTCACGGGGACGGGTTTGTTAGCTGCTAACAACCACCTGCAGCTTAAGAATGTGAGCTTTAACTGACGCTCAGCACTCGGGAGACTGAACTTAGCACCAGTACAGCCCGTCACGGTCCACAGCCATGCCCGGAGACCGTCCACCAAACCGCCATGAGTCCGAAGCTGCTGACGCGGGTTCCCGACATAAAGCTGATCATAACCAAACTGGCGAGCGAATCGGCAGAAGCACTGATTCCTTACCTGGAAGGTCAGATAACCCGGCCTAATGTTCACTAGCCAATTAAAGCAGCCGATATCTAAATGAGTTTGATTCCCCCTCGGCCTCTCTTCATCGGTCAAACACTCGCCATATTGGCTGAAGAACTGCGGGAAGCAAGTGGAAAATACCCAACACTTGTGTACCTATAGCTGCTTCCTGACTTCAAGGAATCCTCGTCCCTCCCACCTGCCATTCTCAAACAACTATAGTAGGGGAACAGAGCGGTCTGCGGTGTTAGGTACCGACATCATATCAGAACAATGAAGGACGAACCAAGTCATCAAATAAGTGTATGGGAGCTCCACCTTAGTAAGAGTAATCCGAGCTGACGGTACACCTTCGTTTTGTGTGAAAGTACAAGAAATCTGTCGAAGCCCTTGATGAATGTTAGCTACCATCACCGGAAGAAGCGAAAGTTCCTTTTTGTAGGCAAGCTGAACCGCTGGGTAGAGCACTTCCAATGGCAAAATGTCACTGGACTGATACGGGACCACGCATTTCTTTAACCAGATAGCGAGGTAACCGACGAGAAGGGTCAAAGATGAACCGCTGGGTAGAGCACTTCTAATGGCAAAATGTCACTGGACTGATACGGGACCACACATTTCTTTAACCAGATAGCGAGGTAACCGACGAGAAGGGTCATCGGCTGAATCGATGTGGTCGCATGCTATAAGAATGATTTAAACTTGGTCCCTGTAGGAAAGCCACTCTCGGGACTGCTAGTGGTATAGGAGTGGGCGTCAATCTTCTTCAGCAGACCATTAACCTCTGAAGGAGTAAGCGTTGCCAGCTCACAAATAGCCTCGCCAGAATTGCTCTCTAGATTTCTGAACAAATAACACGCGAACTGCTTCAGGCTCACATGTGACTTAGTCCTCTTTGCCTAAGGCTCAGACTGCGCCAAAGCAATATGGTAGTGACATGTGAGATCCTATAAAGTCTCATAGTGGTCGGGCATGCGGTCCTTCAGCTGATTCAATTCATGGTTGGAGGGAAAGTACTCCTGATATAGCATCTGACCCATGGGCAAACCAGAAATCTTGTGCATCTCATGGAGAGCCAAGCCCAACTCTCCGTGCCTAGTTAGAAAAGTGTTCGAATCTGGGTTATAGAGCTCGTACAAAGCGAAGAAATGTTTAGCACTGACGGGTAAACCATACATGGTGGAACAAATAGCTGCATATAGACCACAAGCGTGCAACTCCTCGCTCCATCGGCTTAAGACGTACTTCGTCATACGAGCCCACCAAAGCTTGTTTAAAGAATGGACCCAGCCATAGAATCTATGGCGCGTCGCAGGCATCTCCCGTCCTAAGTCGGTGAGACGATTCTTCAAAGTAGAAGCAAAAGCAAGAAATTCGTTACGCGGCGGTGTATCCAGCCCCAATACTCCAGGACGCAATCCAATGATATGATTCCTGCTCGAACCAGGAGCTGCCTGATGAGTAATATAGCCACAGTGAACGCTCTCATGCTCCTCCGTCAAGCGCCACGACATCTCCCGTGTCACGGCCTGACGCCTGAGCTCAGTCAATGAGCGGTGTCGAGGAATCTTAGGCAAATATAGAAAACCACCGTCATCTTTATGAAGCCACTACTCGGCATCAATAAACACTGCATCAGGATCTCTAACAGAGTCACCGAATAAAAAGTCAGTCTTCCTGAGAGGCTGAACAGAGCTGGTATCCTTCACGAAAGGCACATCAGTAATCAGCTGTCGAAGAACTCGATGTCCACCTTCCTTCACCACTTGGGCAACCTCTATCAACGTGCCCGAAGCAAACTGAGGAGTAAGTGGAATAGGTGAAAAATCATCGGAGGTCGCATAATACTCGTCACGACGCCCGTACACTGCATGAGATGAGAACGCTCCAGAAGGATATCCCACTAGAAACAAGCAATTAAGCATTTGTTAGTCTCAGTTATAAAAGGAAGTTGAACTCATCTTACGAATGGGTAAGATAGAGTCACTGCTTTATAAAGGGTGAGACGATTTGGCCACATTGTGCATTCATAAGATAGGGTATATCAACAATATATCCTTGCCTTATAACGCACAATGTAGCTTCAAAGCGCCCCCTTTATTTACTTTGAGATATGGTTTTGACCAAGCAAAACCTATCTTTTAAAGCGTCAATCCTCACCAAGGAGAACCAAGGCTCTTCCCAATTGTCTCACCAAGGAGAACAAAACGGGGAAAAAAGGATTAATCTACAAATTTCGAGCTCACCAGTGTACGAGGGAAGCACGCCATCAGCCGACATAGTAGGGGATTGACCTCTCGGGATATGCGACATGGTAATCTGCAAAATAAATCAGGGGATCAGATACAAAAAATTTCAGTTAGGGTGACAAACTCTAACCCTAAAATTTTAGCCCCTCTTTATTGCATTTAAACCCCTCAGATCTCCAAATTCTACCCCCTGAAATATGAGCTCGATGCGTCAAATCACAACCCTAACCCTCATATGCAATCCCACAAATTCATATACTGAATTAAACATGAAATATGCCAAAATTATGGAGGATTTTACCTGAGGAAAAGCTCGAGGATCCAACAAAAATCAGATCTTGAAGGAGGTTCAAACCACGTGCTCGAGGGGCCTGAGAGAAACTTTATATATGGAGATTTTGAAGGATTTTTCAGTCTAAGATCAAAAGGAAAGGTAGATCTTAGACGAATTTTAGGGTTTGAAGGAGAAAGGAGGCATGAGGGAAGAGAAAAATCCAAAAAGAGGGAGAAGGGGGGGGCCGGCCCTAAAGAGGAGAAAAGAAACTCTTTTATAGTGTTGAACCAGCCTTGAACCGGACCAGACCAGGTTGAACCAGACCAGAACAGGCTAAATCAGTTCAAATGAGGCTGAACCAGACCAAACCAGGATGAACTAGCCTGAACCAGGCTGAACCAGGCTAAACCAGTCCCGAACCAGTCCTGAACCAGTCTTGAACCAGGTTGAACCAGTTCTGAACCAGTTTGAACTAGATTTGAACCAAAATTTAAATTGGAGCTGAACCGAGTATCGAAACGACTTCAAATCGACCGACGGTTCAGTCCCTTATTTATTCATTCCTCTCCCATACACTCGGAAGGGTCGGAAGATTTTTTTTTGAGCCTAATTACTGCCTTTTTGGGTCATTATCAGGTTGGTTCAGCTCATTCTTAGTACTCCAATAAGGTATACGAGTATAAACTATTCCCTATTTTTGTTGAGAAGTTTCTGGAGAGTATTTTTCTAAAAATATTCTTAAGGATAACTCAATAACACTCCAAAAAGTATAAGAGTATAAACTACTTCTCAAGACTCCAGCAGACGTACGAGTATAAACTGTGTCAAACGCCGGACAACGCGTTACAAATGAAGACTCAACGCCAACAATCGATGGTCGGTTCCATGTTGAAACAACAAACACGAGCTAAAGATCAGAAAATCAGGAATTGACTTCAAGTTCAAAATTCCAACAACGGTCAGACAATAAATGCAGCACCGGAACCCTTGCAGACATTCGACAAAGCACCGAATAGCCTGAAGGATTAAAGGAATCAAGAATAGAAGCCATTCAAAGGTCCCGTTATACCGATTGAAGGTTAGGACAATCATATCCAAAGTATTCCAGACTCTTCTATAAAAGAATGAGGCTAAAATACTTTGGAGGGGGTATCTGTAGGCGTATAAAACTGCTTATAGGTCCCTTAACATAGCTTGACACGGTGATTCGACAAACCAACGAACCATCAGGCGATATATCCAAGCATGATCGTTAGACCATAACACCAAAGCAGATTTACTGCCAAACCAGGATCCGGAATGCCAAATCAGAGTCCAGATCAACAAATCGAGTTCGAATGAAGCGCAAGACCGGAAAACGGTAAAACCAAACACCTGGAGGGCTCGGCCTAAACCAAGCCACCTCTAGGTGGCTCGGTTGCCGAGCCACCTCTAGGTGGCTCGGCCAAAACCGAGCCACCACTTGGTGGCTCGGGCAAAGCCGAGCGCACGCAAGTGTGGCTCGGCGAGCACTAAGGTGGCTTGGTAGCCGAGCCACCTAGGTGGCCGACCGAGCCACCTTTTGTGTGGCTCGGATGGCCGAGCCACCTTGGCCGAGCCACCTAGGTGGCTGAGCCACCTGGCCGAGCCAACCAGATCTGGGCCCAGATCTGAGCCCAGATCTGGATTGAAACGCCTATAAATAGAGAAGGAGGGCTTATTTTTAAGGGGTTGGATTTATGGTGGAACTTTGGAGGCGAAACTCTGCTGGATCAAGAGCTAAACTTCGGAGTTTTGGAGCTTTGAAGACCCGAACTTTTCAGATCTAGTTCTTGGTGATCATCCATGCCAAATAAGGCAGGAGTTCGAGAGAGATCAGATCTGAGATCCACACGGTGAAAAAAGTCTCGATTTCGCTTGGTCGATTTCGATTACTTAGGGCTATTATTTCCTTGGTGAAATAATCCCTTCAGCTGTTATTTCCTTCGTGAAATAACACCCGTCATACTATGTAGATCCGACCGGATCAAGATCGCGTGGTGGTCCACAGATTAACCCCGGCGCAGGCAAAGAACCCACACAAGCAAGAGACCGCAAAATAGGATCTTGTGATTTGTTCCGAAAGAAGGAAAGTTTTAATCTTTTAAGATTTTCTTTTTTTTGATTTTGTTGTAACCGGATCTTATAAAAATACCGGATCTTTTGTAGCCGATAAACTATTGCACAAGAAAACAATGACTTCAATGAAAATGATTTTCCCCGCGAACAGTGGGTAGTCGCGACGCATATCCTCCTTACACTCCCACAAAACTTCCTCAACTCCTTTCCTATTCCACTGCACTTTAACTAATTGAATTACTTTATTCCGAAGTTTCTTTTCTTCCCGGGCAAGAATACGGACTGGAGTCTCAATTATAGTCAAATCCGCCTGAAGTTCTAATTCTGGCACATCAAGCACTCTCCGTTGTTCATCGTCTCATAGGTGCTTCTTGAGCATTGAGATATGAAAGAAATCATGCACACCCGACATCGCTGCTGGAAGATCTAGTCGGTATGAGATGGCTCCAACACGGCTGACTATCCTGAATGGTCTGATTTATCTCGGGGCAAGCTTTCCCCGTCTGCCAAGCCATTTGACACCCTTCATAGGTGATACCTTCAACAAGATATAGTCTGCAACCTGGAACTCTAAGGGTTATCTCCTTTGATCTGCGTAACTCTTCTACTGACTATGGACTGGAAGAATACGCTCTCGAATTAACCCCACCTGCTCTGTAGTCTGTCTAACAAGATCTAACCCAAGCAGTAAGCTATCCTCCGGCTCTACCCAACAAATCGGAGATCTACATAGCCTTCCATACAATGCCTCATCTATAGTCGATTGATAACTATTGTTGTAGGCAAACTCAACCAATGGTATATGATCTTCCCAACTTCCTTTGAAATCGATCACACATGCCTGAAGCATGTCCTCCAATACTTGGTTGACTCTCTCTGTCTGACCATCTGTCTAGGGGTGGAAAACACTGCTATAAGATAAGTGACTGCCGAAAGAATTCTGAAAACTTTTCTAGAAATTAGATGTGAATACTGAGCCATGATCTGATACAATTGTATTTGGAACTCCATGCAATCTCACAATATCTCGAATAAAAATCCTTACATATGTCTCTGCAGTATGGGTTGTCTTAACTAGCAAGAAGTACGCCGATTTCGTCAGTTGATCGATAATCATCTAGATGGAATCATTTCCTTTGCTAGACCTCAGCAAACCCACAATGAAATTTGATAAGCACGTTTTATTGCAATTTTATACCCATATTATCTATTTTATATGAATAAATATACTACTAATAATTGTTTTTATCTTTAATTGCAGGTTAATAAAGAATAAATCTCAAACTCCAATATATCAACAAAAAGCCCTTGATTTAATGAAGAAATGAAGCCCATGAAGCCAAAGGAATTCTTTCAAATATTTAATGAAGAAATAAATCAAAGCCCAAGTGGAAAATCAAGAGAAAATGCCAAAGTCCAAATGTTGAAGCCCAAAAGTACAAGCAAAGCCCATTGTCCAAGCCCAAAATCTAATAGAAGAAGAATTCTGCGGGCAGCAAAAGAAGAGAGCTTGACATCGATGCCAGCATCGATGGGGGCATCGATGCCCACATTGATGCTCGTATCGATGCCAGCACCGATACCCCTATCGATGCTAGCATCGATACGACGTATAGTTAGTTACGAATCTATGGCTGATTTTTGATGTTTTTGGATAAGATTTCGATCCAACGGCTCTCATTCACTGATGTTTACTATAAATAGGGGTAGAGAGTGGGGGGTTAGAGGTGTGAAAAATTTTGTAACTCCATTTGGAGAGGAGGGCTACTCTTAATTGAGAAGGCCTTCTAAAAATTATAACTTTAGTTGCAATTAATAATAATAATTTTTTTCCACTTTAAATTTGTCTTTTCTCCTCTTTGTTGAATGATGAGGATGGAGATGAAAAGCTATTTGAAGGTTTGCATTTTTTTATTTTCCTCTTTTATTTCTTTTTAGTAATTTTTTTATTATTGTTTATTAGTTAGATTTACATTCATGCGTGTAGTGTAGATTTATTTTCTTGTATTTAATTTTTGCAATTTATTTTGTAGTTTAGATTTTAATTCTTTGTAGTTAGATTTATTTCTTGTTCATAGTTTAGATTTTTATTTTCTTTTTAATTTTGTAATTAGTTTTTTTCTTCTTGTTTTTATTTCTTAAGATGTGAAATTAATTCTTGTAGGAATCTTATAATTATATGAAGCTAGTCTAATTTCCTTTATATTATGCAAGTTATTCTCTTTCACTTAAAATATTCATGTTTAGGATAATCAACTAGAAAACTAATCGGTAGAAGAAGAATTTGATAATCTATGCTTATCTTAAATGGTTTGATAGGTTATGCTTATAAATTCTAGGATTACTATCTTGTTGTTGTTCTTATCATGAATAGTAATTTTGACTTAGATGATAATTTGATAGGTTATACTTTCCTTAAATGGTTTGATAGTCTATGCTTAATAAATCTAAGTTGAAATATGATAAAAAGAGAATAGTTTGTATTTTGTAATTGAGATTAGCTAGTAGATTAAATTCTAGATTTCTCATATCTTAAATTGAATCCTCTATCTTAACTTTCTTGATTTTTTTTATTCTTGATTTTAATTCTTGATTTTATTCATTCTTCTTTCTTGCCTTGTGATTTCATTTATTCTTTAATTCTTTTATCTCTCCTCTAAAATTCAATTTATTGTCTCTTGCATATATTCACAACAATCACTCATCACAATCACACTTATTCTTAAATCCTATTTTGTCATGCACACAACATAAAAACCTATTCTAATAATCTTTTAAAATCACCTTCCTCGTGGGATCGATACTTTTTTATACTATAACTTGATCAATTGTGCACTTGTAATTTTGGTACATAATTATGCCGCATCAAGTTTTTGGCGTCGTTGCTGGGGAAGGTGCTAAAATAGGATTTTATTATTTTGGTTCTTTAACTTGTGTGTTTTCTTGTGAAGGAACCGCTTGGAGCTTGAAAATCTTGGATGTAAGATCAAGAATTTGGAGAATTGCTTTCGGGTAAGTCCTCTTTCTAGTTTTCAATTACATCCTTTTAGCTAGCTTCACAATTAGAGACAATTAGGATTTAAAAAAAAGATTTTATTTTTTTTGACCATAATTAAAATCCACCTTTCACTTGGACATTAACTAACAAAATAATAAATTCAAACAAGAGCTCTCTTCTCACATTTGATTGTTGTTGACCATAATAAAAAAATATAAAGATTTTCTTTTTATCATCCTTTTTAGTCGCTTTTAATTTCTAGGGTTGCATTTCATATAGTGTAGGAATTCACCAAAGTGATTGTAGCACTTGATTTGGCACACACTTAAAACATTCTTAAGGGCAAAACCCATAATCAAGATAAGGTAAGGGATTTCATCACCCTTTCCTTAGCCCACAAATCACTAATTCCTCACTTCACAAACTCAAGCCTTATAAAACTCATTACACGTTGGCCCCTAAGGATTCGAGCTTAATAAGGAACAATAAATCCTTAAGTGAATCGGTTTAAGTTTTCTCAGATTAGTTGGTATCTAAGGCAAGGTTTAGGGGTTACGTAAAGCGCTCCGCAAGGAAAGAGGTACTTAATTGATCTTTGATCACCCTCTAGTACTATCCTTACCTGGCTAACTACCTGGGTAAAACTTTGATCTTTTCACTGTAGGAGTTTTTGGTTAGGAGCTGGTCTAGTTGAGTTAGGCTAAACCCTAGAATTAGAGTGATTGAAAAGTGATTGCTTTGATTTGTTTTAGTTAGGATTTTTCTTTTTCTTTATCTTTTCTTATAAAAAAAACTAATTTTCTTTCTTTCCTTAAAAAGAAAAAAAAATATTTTGGTGTATGCAAACTTGGGTTCGTGATAATTCTCATCGTTTAATCCGTGTTGAACCAATTCAAGAAATGGCAAATCAGCCCGTTCTTCAGGATATGTGTTACCCCACCAGAAATGTAATTCCATCTTGCATAAGGCTCCCCGAAGTAAATGGAGCAAATTTCGAGCTTAGACCGCATTTCATTAACATGCTTCCCAAATTCCTAGGTAATGAAACAGAAGATGCATATATATTTATCTCGGAATTTGAGGAAGTATGTATTATGATTAAAATGAGGGAATTAACTAAAGATGCGATTAAGCTTAGATTTATTCCATTTGCTCTAAAGGACAAAGCTAAAAAATGGCTGTACAGCTTACCGATAAATTCCATCTCAACTTGGGAGGAATTTGTCACCGTTTTTCTCAAGAAATTTTTCCCTATTCACAAAACGGTAAAGCTTAGGAACAGCATTCAGAATTTCAAAATTGTCCCGGGAGAGCCATTCTGGAAATACTTTGACCGATTTAAAGATCTTTTAATCCAATGTCCTCATCATGGTCTAGAAAAATGGCGATTGTGCCAAGTCATATATGAAGGATTGGACTATTCTTCAAAAACATCTTTAGAATCGATGTGTCAGGGAGATTTTATGAGAAAAAACGCCGATGAAGCTTGGGAATTCCTAGAGAGTCTATCCGAGAAAACAATGCAGTGGGAAAACTGTGATGACAGGGTTTCATCTGTTTCCCAATCTAAGTCTAGTGGTCTTTCCCTGGAGTCAAACATTGCATCTGAAGCGAAGATGGCGACGATTCTGCGGAGGTTAGAAGCCTTAGAAGTTAAGGAACGAGCTCCGGCTCAAATCAATCATATTTCTGCCCCGGGATGTCATAACTGTCAGTCTCCTACCCACGTTTCAGAGGAATGTCCTCTTCTAGGAAACAACCATGCTTTAGAACAGATGAACGCTGCATTCCAGCGCCCTAGAAATGATCCATTTTCTCCAACCTACAATCCAGGTTGGAGAAATCATCCCAATTTTGCTTGGAACCAAGGAAATTCTCATGGAAACCAAAACTTTATTCCCGCGTCAAACCAACAATTCCCTAGGGGAAACACTGTCCCATTCAACGCACCGAACAATTTTTCTAACCCACCTTTTCCAAACCAACATCCTCATCCTCACCAGCCTACAAATCAATCAAATTCCGATCATGACAAACGTTTGAGTGTCTTAGAAAAGGGTTTAGAAGCTATGATCAAAGCTTCTACACAAACTACCAACATGTTGACCCAATCATCCACCACTCTAAATTCATTCATGCAAACCACCGGCCAAGTACGGTTATGCACTTGCAACCTTTTTGGTACATGTTTATGCCGCATCATGTTTTTGGCGCCGTTGCCGGGGAGGGTGCTTAAGTAGGTTTTAATTATTTTGGTTCTTTAACTTGTGTGTTTATTGTGAAGGAAACACTTGGAGCTTGAAGATCACAGATTGGAGAACTAGGATTTGAAGATTTGCTTTCGGGTAAGTCTTCTTTCTAGCGTTTTCAATTCCACCCCTTTTAGTTAGCTTCACAATTAGAGACAATTAGGATTTAAAAAAAAGATTTTATTTTTGTTGACCATAATAAAATCCATCTTTCACTTGGATATTAACTAAGAAGATAATAAACTTCTCATAATTGTTTGATTGTTAACCCAAATAAAAAAAATATAAAGATTTTCTTTTTATCATCCTTTTTAGTCGCTTTTAATTTTTAGGGTTGCATTTCATATAGTGTAGGAATTCACTAAGTGATTTGAGCATCTTGATTTGGCACACACTTAAAAATATTTTTAAGGGCAAAATCCCATAATCAAGGTAAGGTGAGGGATTTTATCACCCTTTCCTTAGCCCAAAAATCACTAATTCCTCACTACACTACCCAAGCCTAATAAAACTCATTAGACGTTGGCCCTAAGGACTCGAGCTCAATAAGGAACAAGAAATCCTGAAGTGAACCGGTTTAAGTTTTCTCAGATTAGTTAGTGTCTAAGGCAAGGTTTAGGGGTTGCGTAAAGCGCTCCGTAAGGAAAGATGTACTTAATTAATCTTTGATCACCCTCTAGTACTATCCTTACCTGGCTAACTACCTGGGTAAAACTTTAATCTTTTCACTGTAGGAGTTTTTGGTTAGGAGCTGGTCTAGTGAGTTAGGCTAAACCCTAGAATTAGAGTGATTGAAAAGTGATTGCTTTGATTTGTTGTAGTTAGGATTTTTCTTTATCCTTTTCTTCTCATAAAAAAACTAATTTTTTTTCTTTATAAAAAAAAATTAACAAAAAGAAATAGTTTTGGTGTATGCAACAGTGGATTAGAGATAATACACGTCGATTAATTCGCTTTGAACCAATCATAGAAATGGAGCATCCTAATCCACCCGTTCTTCACGATATGTGCTATCCCATTAGGAATGCAATCCCCTCTTGCATTAGGCTCCCAAAACAAATGGAATAAATTTTGAGCTTAGACCGCATTACATAAACATGCTTCCCAAATTCCTTGGAAATGAAACAGAAGATGCATATATTTTTATCTCGAAATTTAAAGAAGTGTGTATTATGATTAAAATGAGAGAATTAACAGAAGATGCGTTCAAACTCAGATTTATTCCATTTTCTCTCAAAGACAAAGCAAAAAAATGGCTGTATAGCTTACCCGTAAATTCCATCACTACGTGGGAGGAATTTATCACCGTTTTTCTTAAGAAATTTATTCCTATCCATAAAACGGTAAAGCTAAGAAACAGCATCATGAATTTTAAAATTGTCCCGGGAGAACCCTTTTGGAAGTATTTTGACCGATTTAAAGATCTTCTCATCTAATGTCCTCATCACGGTTTAGAAAAATAACGATTGTGCCAAATAATTTATGAAGGATTAGATTATTCTGCAAAAACTTCCTTAGAATCAATGTGCCACGGGGATTTCATAAGGAAAAACGCTAATGAAGCTTGGGAATTTTTAGAGAGTCTTTCTGAAAAAACCATGCAATGGGAACACTATGATGACCGAGTGTCATCAGTTCCCCAACCCAAATCCAATGGTATTTCCTTAGAGTCGAACATTGCATCTGAAGTTAGGATGGCCACAATCATGCGTAGGTTAGAAGCTTTAGAAATCAAGGAAAGAGCCCCGGCTCAAATCAATCAAGTTTCAGCCTAAGGATGTCACAACTGTTTGTCACCATCTCACATTTTAGAAGAATGTCCTCTCTTAGGAAATAATCATCCATTAGGACAGGTCAACGCTGCATTCCAGCGTTCTGCAAATGATCAATTCTCTCTAACCTACAATCCAGGTTGGAGAAATCATCCCAACGTTGCATGGAATCAAGGAAATTCTCCCGGAACTCAAAACTTTACCCCCACTTCGACCCAACATTTTCCTAGGGGAAACACAGTTCTTTTCAATTCTCATCCACAATATCAACAACCCAATCTGCCATATCAAAATCAGTCTCCTCTTCATCAAGCTGTAATTCGGACTCCTCATAATCCAGATCAGGATAAACATATTAATGTCTTGGAAAGGGGTTTGGAAACCATAATTAAGGCCTCCACTCAGACCACGAATATGTTGACTCAAACGTCCAGCACTCTGAATTCCTTTATGCAATCAACCAGACAAATGCTCAACTCCAACACTCAAGCTATAGCTAGATTAGAATCCCAGCTTGGTCAACTAGCTAGTGCCGTGAGTGAAAGAGAGAAAGGAAAATTTTCGAGTTAACCCGTGGTCAATCCTAAGGACACAGGATGCAGTTCATCGTATAAAGCTCAAGTGAATGCAATCCATTCACTTCGGTCAGGTAGATAGGTCGATAATCAAGTGAGAACTCCTCCAAGTCAAACTTTTGATCCAGTACAAACTCCTTCTCCTTCTCCTTCTGATGAATCTATTCAACAATCACCCTCCTCAGATGATCAAGAACCTGAATCGGAACCTGAGCCTGCTTTTGATAGGTTTAGACCAGTTGCGCCTTTTCCAGATAGACTCAGGCTTAGGAAACACTCCCCTCAAGAGGAGAAGATCCTAGAAACATTCAAGCAGGTTAAGGTCAATATTCCTCTCTTAGATGTAATTGAACAAATTCCATCTTATGCTAAGTTTTTAAAAGAATTATGCACTAAGAAGAGGAGAATAAATGTTCCAAAGAAAGTCTTTTTAGCCGCCAATATCAGTGAAATATTATCAAATCCCATACATTTGAAACGTAAAGATCCAGGTTCGCCCATTATTTCATGTATCATTGGTAATACTCACATTGATAAGGCTCTTCTAGACTTAGGGGCCAGTGTCAATTTGCTTCCATATTCAGTCTACCAGCAATTGGGTCTAGGTGTACTAAACCCAACCAAATGCACCTTACAATTGGCTGATAGATCTGTTAAGGTCCCTATGGGTGAGTTAGAGGATGTTCTGATTAAGGTTGGAGATTTTATTTTTCCAGTAGATTTTGTAGTCTTGTAAACACAGCCTGTTTCCAATCCCAAAGGACAGACGCCTGTTATCTTAGGACGACCTTTCTTAGCCACTTCTAATGCTCTCATCAACTGTAGAACTGGTCAAATGAAGCTGTCCTTTGGGAATTTGACTACTGATCTCAACATTTTTAATCCAGGGGACCAGCCAAATTGTAGAACCCCGTAATTTTTATATGAATATATGTGAATTACTAGTAAATAAATAATTCTTTTATGATAAATAGCTTGTGGTCCTTGATGTACATGATAACAAGTTATTTGAGATGATGTGAGAGTATGGGTGTAGAGTTTTGTGCGTTGGTTTTGAAAATAAGTAAAACATGCGCAAAAACTAAATTTTTCCAGATCAGTCGACACATCAGTCGACTGACTGTATCGGTCGACACATCAGTCGACTGATACGCTGATTTCTAGTTTTTACAGGTTTCGGGTTTGTTTTGATTTGGTGCGGGTTTGGGTCGGGTTTAGCTGTTCATACATATTCTCCTTCACCCGAAATCACCCCTCCCATCTTCAGATCTGAGAAAACCCTATCCCCCTCTCCCCTATCTCAAAACCCTAGTTTTGTTCTTCGTGATTTGGGGAAGAACTTGGAGGATTTTCGTCGAGAGCTTCACGTGGCAGCGAAGGGGAACCATTCTCTCTCAGATCCAGGAGTTTCTCATCACCCCAGAGGCGAGTAACATCTCGCCCAACCTTGCCCTATTTTTCTAAACGTTTTCAAAGAGTTTTTATGAGTTTTGATGAGCCAAAAATGTAATTTTTGTACAAAGAATTAATTTTTATAGCATATAGTGGGAAGATATGTGATTTCAAAATGTTAAAAACCGACGAGCAAATTTTTAGTCATCAGTCGACTGACGGGCTGATTGTGTTTTCTCAGCTTCTCAGTCGACTGATCAGTCAAATGGTGAGCTGAGGCTGTGCTGCCTGAGCCTTATTGGTCGACAGATGAGTCGACTTACGTCATCAGTCGACACATCAGTCGATTGATGAGCTGTTTTACAGATCTTTGATTTGTTTGAGTTGCCTTTTCGGGGTCGCCTCGATAACCTGACCCTAGTTTACCATGTTAATGATTTATCTGTACATGTGGGTTGACTTTTGACACAAGTTTAGATATGTACACCGAGATGCGGGCGAGTTTGGATTATGTATATCTGTCCGCATATACTTTTCATAGTTACACAGTCCTCGTGTTGGACTATAATCCATAGAAGTCCTCGTGTTGGACTATAATCCATTTTTGTCCTCGTGTTGGACACTTGCCACTTATTCCATGTGTTTGGAAAACCACAGTATCTAGTTCCTGTATCGGACATATTTCTTAACCCTGTATATGACTTTCTCACAGGAGTTTATGACATGACACTTATGTAGATTATAACATGGCATACATGTAAGTAATAACCTGATGCTCATGTAAGCTATGACATGGCATTGTATTTATGCTCTGAGATTAGTTGTATTTCTTTTATTATTGTTTCCTGTACTAGAACCTCGGGTTTAGTGTTTAGGGATTTACAATTTGATATACAAGGTATATACAAGAGGGTTTCCTTGTTTGGATTATTTCGCTCGACGTACCTATACTCGTGTTGTAAATTTCTAAGTGCTAAAATCCTTTTTAGTAAGATCAATGATTTTAGATCTATTATGTATTAACTGTATTTTCTTATACAACGAGCCATGTTCCCTTTGGGGTTGGTTGTGATGTTGCTCGCTAGCGCTTTGATGCTCATTGTCCCTCCCCATTTCAGGTAACGAGCCAGGAGCCCGGAGAGTCGCAGGTTGATGGCGATGCATTTTAGCTTCAACCGTCTATTTAGTTATATATTTTCTTTTGGAGTTCCACAGTAGACTTTTGTTTAGATATTTGAGAGTCTTATTCTAGAAGTTGTAAAGGCTGTGTGCCTTATTTCCTCTTGTCGGATATTTGTATTTGAGACTTGTTGAGCATTCCTGTTTATCTATTCTGACATTGACTATATTTTTTTGTATGTTGGATGATGAGATATTAATGTGATCACTATTAATTCATCAGTTGTTTCTTACAATATCTTTTACCTGCTTTTGTACCCTACACCTGTTTTTGATTCTACTAGATGGATGTTAATTGTGATGGTGAAATATGTTATTGTACGGTGTGGTGCATGGCAGGTTTGACATTCTTGGTTTTACCTGGGACTGCAGCCTTGTGTGAACCCAGGGGCGTCACACAAATAATCAGCCTCTAGAAATAAATTATATTCAGGAAAGATCAGAAGAAGAAGAAGAAGAAGATTTGAGTTTTGAGAAAATTTTTGATGAAGAGTTAGAGTTTTTAGAAAAAGCAGATCAGGTCCTTGAGAATAATGAAACTGTGTTAAACATTTGCTGCTTTGAATTAAATTTTGAAGAACTTTTCCTTGATGAACTTAGATTCTTGGAGAATAATCAACAACCAAATTTTCAGAACTCTACAGAAGAATTGGTTGTTAGAAAACAAAACTTCACAGTACAAGAGTCTGAGTTCATTAAGAAATAAAAAATGCATAACACCAATAATACCTACCTTACTTTATTGCAAGAATTTTTGAACACCCCGAAATGCTTAGAATTTTACATTATTGATTATATCATTCTGAATTTATTTAAAATCCGGGGAAGAATTTTCAATAATAATGTAGGATTTAATGTAGAATACGAGCTCTTCGTGTTGAACATTTTATTCTACATTATTTGTTTTGTTTATTTCAGAATAATGAAAAGAATTTATTCTTCTCTCATTCGAGAGTTTCTTATTCAGTTGAAAGAAAAAAGAAAAAAAAAAGAAGAAAAAAAGGAAAAAAAAGAAAAGAAAAGAAAAAAAGAGAAAAAAAAGAAAGAAGAACAAATTTTTGATTCCATCCTCATCAGACCAAAGGTAATTGCAGATTTTTATCAGCCGATCAAATGTAAGTATTTCAATTCTTATCTGATTTACTTTGTGCATCATAGAGTTTGCATTGAGGACAATGCAAAATTTAGGTGTGGGGGTGGGAATTAGTTATTTTTTCTCTTTATTTTACATTTTAGTTGCATTTTTGTCATTTTTTTTCCTTAAAAAAATTATAAAAATATCATCACTTGCTAAATTGATAGAGTTATGTAATAATTGATTTATTTGATGAATTTTCTAATCTGTTATTTACTCAAATTCACCTTTTATGATAACTCTAAATAAAGTTCTTAAGAAATGATTTTTAAAGTAGTATAGTTTACTTAAGTCTTAACTTAGATCTTTATTTAAAATAATGGAATGCATGCTTAGCTTAGAGTTAAAATTAATTTTTCAAAGTGGCTTGACTTACATATTTTTCAGAATATATATACATAAAAAAAAATTTTGCAAAAGAAGAGTGCAAAAAATGGGCACAAAAAAGAAAAAAAATTCTCTTGAATTCTAGGTGATTCTATATTATAAAGCCTAAGCTGACCGAGTAATTAAGCACAATGAGTATTTCCATACTTAATGACCTAAGCCCAATTGGGTTGGGATCCATTAGCCCTAAACTTGTTAAAAGGTCACTTAGAAAGCCCGTTAAAGTAGAAAAAATCACCAAGGATGAAAGAGTTAAAAAAAAATTAGAAAATAATAATAATAAATGTTTTATAGTTATATATATGGTCTTGGAAAATATTTTAGATCAAGCAACTTGCAAATTATTTAAAACAAAGAGTTAGCATGTTATTTTCAAAACTTTTAAATTAAATTTCTAAGTTTGGCTTGGTTTTGTATTGCTACAATGAGAAGATTTTCTTAAAAATATACCTTAGAGTTATATATAAATGTTTTCTTGAGTGATAACTGACTCCAATTAGATTATCTAAAAGTTATCAAGTGAATTTAGTTATTTACTAACTTCTTTAATTTGGCAAGTTGACCGAATTTTGTGGGTATATTCACTGCAAACCCTCACGAGACTACAACTCGTCCACTAGGGTAACCTAGGGGTTTAAAGGCTTGTTGTATGCGTTAAATACAACCGCGATTCCTGCAAAAGTGAGTTAGGATTTCTTTCATTTTTCTTTCTTTGCTAGAGGACTAACAAAAGTTTAGGTGTGGGGGTATTTGATAATCACATTTTATTATAATTTTATACCCTCATTATCTATTTTATATGAATAAATATGCTACTAATAATTGTTCTTATCTTTAATTACAGGTTAATGAAGAATAAATCTCAAACTCCAATCTCTCAACAAAAAACCCTTGATTTAATGAAGAAATGAAGATCATGAAGCTAAATGAATTCTTTTAAATATTTAATAAAGAAATAAATCAAAGCCCAGTGGAAAAATCAAGAGAAAATACCAAAGCCCAAATGTCAAAGCCCAAAAGTCCAAGCTAAAGCCAAAGACCCAAACCCAAAAGCCAAATACAAGAGGATCTGCGGACAGCACACAGGAGAAGGGCAGGCATCGATGCAGACATCGATACCCTGGGCAGTTAGTTATGAATCTAAGGCTGATTTTTAATGTTTTTGGATAAGATTTCAATCCAATGGCTCTCATTCACTGATGTTTACTATAAATAGGGGTAGAGAGTGAGGGGTTAGGGGTGTGAAAATTTTTGTAACTCCTTTTGGAGAGGAGGCTACTCTTAATTGAGAAGGCCTTCCAAATTTATAACTTTTTGTTACAATTAATAAAATAATTTTTTCACCACTTTAAATATTTCTTCTCTTTGTTGGATGATGAAGATGGAGATGAAGAATTATTTAGAGGTTTGCATTTCTTTTCTTTTTCTCTTTTATTTCTTTTTTATTGCTTATTAGTTTAGATTTATTTCTATGCTTGTAGTTAGATTTTATTTTCTTGTTAAATAGCCAAGAGGCTAGAACCCTCTTGCCTTAGATTTATTTCATGCTTATAGAATAGATTTAATTTCTTGCATTTAATTCTTGCAATTTTATTTTGTAGTTTAGATTTTGCAATTTATTTTGTAGTTAGATTTTAATTTCTTATACTATTCACCTTGAGGCTAGAACCCTCTTGGGTTTAGTTTTTCTTTCACTCATCACTCCTATTTGTCACGCACACAATATAAGAACCGATTTTATATTTTCTCCTACAAAAATACCTTCCTCGTGGGATCGATATCTTTATACTATAACTTGACACGGTTGTGTACTTGCAACCTTTTTGGTACATGTTTATGCCGCATCAGCTTACCGATAAATTCTATCTCAACTTGGGAGGAATTTGTCACCGTTTTTCTTAAGAAATTTTTTCCTATTCATAAAACGGTAAAGCTTAGGAACAGTATTCAAAACTTTGAAATTATCCCATGGGAGCCATTCTGAAAATATTTTGACCGATTTAAAGATCTTTTAATCCAATGTCCTCATCATGGTCTAGAAAAATAGCGATTGTGCCAAGTCATATATGAAGGATTGGACTATTCTTCAAAAACATCTTTAGAATCGATGTGTCAGGGAGATTTTATGAGGAAAAACGCTGATGAAGCTTGGGAATTTCTAGAGAGTTTATCAAAAAAAAATAATGCAGTGGGAACACTGTGATGACAGGGTTTCATCAGTTCCCCAATCTAAGTCTAGTGGTCTTTCCCTGGAGTCAAACATTGCTTCTGAAGCAAAGATGGCGACAATTCTGCGGAGGTTAGAAGCCTTAGAAGTTAATGAACGACCTCCAGCTCAAATCAATCATCTTTCTGCCCCGGGATGTCATAACTATCAGTCTTCTACCCACGTTTCAGAGGAATGCCCTCTCATAGGAAACAATCATACTTTAGAACAGATGAACGCTGCATTCCAGCGTCCTAGAAATGATCCATTTTCTCCAACCTACAATCCAGGTTGGAGAAATAATCCCAACTTTGCTTGGAACCAAGGAAATTCTCATGGAAACCAAAACTTTATTTTCGCGTCGAACCAACAATTCCTTAGGGGAAATACTGTCCCGTTCAATGCACCAAACAATTTTCAACAAGCTAACCCAGTTTTTCCAACCCAACATCCTCATCCTCACCAGCCTACAAATCCTTCAAATTCTGATCATGACAAACGTTTAAGTGTCTTAGAAAAGGGTTTAGAAGCTATGATCAAAGCTTCTACACAAACTACCAACATGTTGACCCAGTCATCCACCACTCTAAACTCCTTCATGCAAACTACCGGCCTAGTGCTCAATTTGAACACTCAAGCCATAGCCCGGTTAGAAACCCAACTTGGGCAACTAGCCACTGCCGTGAGTGAGAGAGAAAAAGGAAAATTCCCAAGTCAACCTGTTACAAACCTTAAAGATAATGGATCCAGTTCAAACCATCCAGTTCATGTGAATGCAGTTCACATACTGCGATAAGGGAAACAAATAGACAATCATGTTAGAATGCCACCGGATCAAACCCCTTCTCCCATCCAATACACTCCTTCCGATGAAGCAATTCCTTCCGATGACCAAAATGCTGAACATGAGATTGAGCCTGATCTAGATAGGTATAGGCCCGTTGCCCCCTTTCCAGATAGACTCAAACCTAGAAAAAACTCCCCGCAGGTTGAGAAAATCCTAGAAACATTTAAACAGGTAAAGATCAACATCCCTCTCCTAGATGCAATCGAACAAATCCCCTCTTATGCAAAGTTCTTGAAGGACTTATGTGTAGGCATATAAAATTGCTTATAGGTCCCTTAGCTCAGCTCGGCACAAACCGACGAACCAACGAGGCGACGAGATCGACAAATCGCACGCGAACAACGGAATGAATCCACCCGCGTGCAGAATCAAGCTAACGAGTTAAGGAATCAACGAGTCATCCAACCGAGAACAAACTTGGACGAATCACGATCGAATTAAGATCAGTTTCGGACTCGAACTCAGAAGCGGATTTACTGCCAAATCAGGAATCCGACTTACTGCCAAATCAGATCAACCAATCAGAGTCTCAATCAACCGAATCACGGACAAAACCGGAAAACGGACACAACTCAAAAACTCGGAAAACCCACACCTAAGGGGGCTCGGCTTAAGCCGAGCCACCCATAGGTGGCTCGGCCAAAGCCGAGCCACCCATGGGTGGCTCGGCCAAAACCGAGCCACCCATGGGTGGCTCGGCAGGTCGAACTTTCAAGAGCCGAAACTCTGCCGGATTGAAGAGTGAACTCGGAGCTTGAAGACCAGAAGACTTGCACCATTCAGATCTGATCCTCGGCGACCATCCACGTCAGAAAAGGCAGGATCTCGAGAGGAAGAAAGAACAGATCTGAGATCTACACGAGGCTACACTCCAGATCTAAGCTTGGTCTTAGATCTCGAGATCCGAGCGATTATTCCCTTGGTGGATTAATCCCTCCCGGCTATTATTCCCTTCGTGGAATAATACCCGCATACTCGTGTAGATCCGACCGGATCTAGATCGCGCGGTGGTCCACGGATTAACCCCGGCGCAGGCAAAGAACCCACCAAAGCGAGCGACCGCAAAACAGGAGCTCGTGATTTGTTCACAGAAGGAAAGTTGTAATTTTTTCTTTATTTTCTTTGATTTAGTTGTAACCGGATCTATAAAAGACCGGATCTTTGTAACCCAAGATGACAATCATATCAATGAAAAAGAAAACAGTTTTCCACGCGAACAATCTGGCGACCACAGTGGGAGCCGACGATCTCGCCAACGAGATCGATGCGTCGCAGCCGCGGATTGCAATCCCGGTCGTGGAGGAGGTCGAGTACGAGTTCGACCAAGCCAAGTTCGAGGAGTACGTGTCCTCGTCCGGCTCTATCTCCCCCCGCAAGTCCAAGAAGTTCTCCTCCGGGAGAAAAGCTCGTTGGTTTGAAGCTGCTCGGGAAGCCCACGAAGCTCTCAACCCAACTGACGCCGAAGTTGCGTCAAATGAAGTTCCACCGACCTCCAATCAGGTCAACCCAACTCCCGCCAACGCCTCCACTGTTCAGGGCGTTGTGACTCTCTCAAAGAGAGCCCGCCAGAGGCGTCGTCAACGCCTTGCGCGGCAACTCGCTAAGGCGATGGAGTCTATGGACGGATTCCGCTACAACGCGGAGCTGAAGAACAGAAGAGGCAAACAGCCTCAACCACCAATGAACGGCGAACCTCCCAAGCCGCCAAAGAAAGAATGGGTCCGCGTCAAACGAAACCGTTCGACGCTCGAGGAGCGCATTCGCAAGCGCCGCGCGATGTCAGCGCAGGCACGGGCTCAAGCTCAGGAAGCCCGTAGAAAGCTGCAAAAGGAGGTGGAGAAGAAGCCACCACCAACACGCCAAGTCTGGAAGCCTAAGTCTGAAGTGGCGACTCAGGCCAAAAAGCAACCAGTGCAGCCTTCTAAGGAAGGTCAAACTCCGACGAGTCAACCAAAGTCGCCGTAAATCCCAATAACTTCTCCGGGAGATCATGCAGAGTCATCCCGCAAGAAGAAATCAATTTTGGAGCGCCTCGGTCCAGTTCCTGACGTGAGAGGCAAAGCTCCAATTCACGAGCGTTTGGGCCCGATGAAGAAGCCCAGAACGACTCAACATACTGGGGGTCGCCAGCTCAAGGTAGCTGCGCGCACCAATTTGCGCATTGAAGTCCAAGAGCACGCCGAAAATTCACGCCCAAACAGGCATGTTTTGAGACGGGTAACCTTTGAAAGCCCAAAGAAGGCAATCTAACCTCAGATGGAAACATTATCATCTGATAATGATAGTGTTATACCTGAGAAGGCGTGTCCGCACACGATAGGTTACTCCGATCGTCAAACAGACGAGTTGTACTATCGTGCTAGGGGTACCAGGAAGAGGAGTCCCCGAGAACAGGAAATTCAATGTCCCTGTTCCAAACTCATTAGGGCGGTATTGTCTGAATGCAATTGCATTAAGGCAGTCCCCGAAAGAGTTTCAGTTTTTGAAAGACTCAGTGCGGAGACGCCAAAACCAAGGCCTAGGCGCTTCCAACGAAGAAGAAAGGTGATTGAAGACGGAGAATTTCCGAGGGTCACCACCAACATGACGAGCAAAGGGACATCGGCACGAGAAGATTTCGAGTCGATTCTGAAAGCTTCCCGACCTAGAACCCGTCTGCAGTCCGGAACCATAGAGCGAGCAACCTATGGTAGGATTCGGACAAGACGCCCTTCAGAAGATGAAGAATCTGATGCCGGCTCCGCGGTGGCATCAGATAATACAGTATCCAGCGAGGGACAACCCCGCGAGGCCCTGATGATAAGTGCGGAGCAGATGGCCAAGATGCTTGAAGACGCTTTGGCTAAGCAGAAAGAAAGTTTCAAATTTGAGATGGAGATGGCCATGCAGCAGATGAGAGAAATGCATGACCAACAGATCCAAGCATTGGCAAACCAACAAGGCGAGCAGAATCATCGTAACACGGTTAATCTGGAAGATGATGACACAAATGCTCGTAATACCAATGATCCTCCCGTCAACGCAGGGGGTGGTAATGAGAATGCTGACGAAGAAACCGGCGAAAACCTGAAGATCAAGAACCTCGAGAGCAAAATCAACACACTAATTTCCGCTCAAGAGACGAAGAAAACAGGCATTCCTTGCCCATACCCAAGAGAATGGGAATCGATCCCATATCCGGCGAAGTTTAATCTAATTAACTTCACGCCGTTTAATGGGATGGGTTCACCTACCCAGCATTTGATTTACTTCAAATCGCATTTGGGGGTGATCTCTGGTAATGAGCCTCTGATGGTGCGGTCATTCGTCGGCACTCTTCGCGGAGCCGCCTTCGATTGGTATCGCCGCCTCAAGCCAGGCAGCGTAAACAGCTGGGATGACATGGAGACCAAGTTCCTGGCCAACTTCTTCGACGACGACACCGAGATATCTATCGGATCGTTGCTCGATGAGAAGCAGAAGGACGGAGAGTTAGTCGATACCTTCGTCAAAAGATTCCGGAACAAGGCGATGAATTGCCGGGACCCGATCACAGAGGAATTCATCCTCCAAACTTGCCACAACAACCTTGCGTTGGACGTGTTGGAAGCAATGGGAACAGCACCGTCTGACACTTGGAAGGATCTGAAGGCCCGAGGGGAGCAGGCTGAGCGATTCCTTAGAAGGAAGAAGGCCGAGAGGAACCAACCGACGGTTAATCCGCTGGACTCAAATTTCGCCTCTCGTGGTAAGGGCAAAACACCTGCAGCTACTGGTGGTGCTAATCAAGCGTCACAACAGCAATCCCGAAGGCAGCAAAAGACTTCGGGTCCGAGACTCCAAAGAGAGTATTCCTTCAAGGACGAAGACGTTCCAGCCATCTTCGAATCCCTCCTTGAAGGTAACAAGATCAAGCTACCACCTATCACAAATCAGGAGGAAGCTGACAACACTACGGACCCAAAGTACTGTGCATACCACAGGAGGGTCGTTCATCCCACCAAGGATTGCTTTGCTCTCAAGAATAGCATTCAGACCTTGGTTGAAGCCGGCGTCATAACGCTAAGGTAAGCCAATTGAGAACGGCAAAACTCCAAAGAGTATACGAGTATAAACTGTTTCTCAATCCTCCGACCGGTATAAGAGGTTAAACTACTCCCTGATACTCCAATAGGTATATGAGTCTAAACTGTTTCCCCACTTTTGACGGGAAGTTCCTGGAGAATATTAAGCTAATATTCTTAAGGATAACCCGGTTAGTTAACTGATAATAATGTCCGAACCAGTTCCGCAGAGGAAACTGGGGGTGGACGATTTATGTAACGGGAAGTTCCCAAAACCACAGCAATGTAATGAATAAGAACTCCCATTCTCACCATGTCTATGCACTCAACACTCTCTCTGTTAGAGTCTGGACGTAAAGTACCCACTTGGTCAAACCTTCTTACAGTTAGGACCACAGTCAAAATCCCCTCTCGATTCCCCCAATGAACGAGAGGTCCACAAATTGAGCGATCAAACCTTCCTACAGTTAGGATTGTCTCAAAACACCCACTTGGTCAAACCTTCTTACAGTTAGGACCACAGTCAAAATCCCCTCTCGATTCCCCCAATGAACGAGAGGTCCACAAATTGAGCGATCAAACCTTCCTACAGTTAGGATTGTCTCAAAACACCCACTTGGTCAAACCTTCTTACAGTTAGGACCACAGTCAAAATCCCCTCTCGATTCCCCCAATGAACGAGAGGTCCACAAATTGAGCGATCAAACCTTCCTACAGTTAGGATTGTCTCAAAACACCCACTTGGTCAAACCTTCTTACAGTTAGGACCACAGTCAAAATCCCCTCTCGATTCCCCCAATGAACGAGAGGTCCACAAATTGAGCGATCAAACCTTCCTACAGTTAGGATTGTCTCAAAACACCCACTTGGTCAAACCTTCTTACAGTTAGGACCACAGTCAAAATCCCCTCTCGATTCCCCCAATGAACGAGAGGTCCACAAATTGAGCGATCAAACCTTCCTACAGTTAGGATTGTCTCAAAACACCCACTTGGTCAAACCTTCTTACAGTTAGGACCACAGTCAAAATCCCCTCTCGATTCCCCCAATGAACGAGAGGTCCACAAATTGAGCGATCAAACCTTCCTACAGTTAGGATTGTCTCAAAACACCCACTTGGTCAAACCTTCTTACAGTTAGGACCACAGTCAAAATCCCCTCTCGATTCCCCCAATGAACGAGAGGTCCACAAATTGAGCGATCAAACCTTCCTACAGTTAGGATTGTCTCAAAACACCCACTTGGTCAAACCTTCTTACAGTTAGGACCACAGTCAAAATCCCCTCTCGATTCCCCCAATGAACGAGAGGTCCACAAATTGAGCGATCAAACCTTCCTACAGTTAGGATTGTCTCAAAACACCCACTTGGTCAAACCTTCTTACAGTTAGGACCACAGTCAAAATCCCCTCTCGATTCCCCCAATGAACGAGAGGTCCACAAATTGAGCGATCAAACCTTCCTACAGTTAGGATTGTCTCAAAACACCCACTTGGTCAAACCTTCTTACAGTTAGGACCACAGTCAAAATCCCCTCTCGATTCCCCCAATGAACGAGAGGTCCACAAATTGAGCGATCAAACCTTCCTACAGTTAGGATTGTCTCAAAACACCCACTTGGTCAAACCTTCTTACAGTTAGGACCACAGTCAAAATCCCCTCTCGATTCCCCCAATGAACGAGAGGTCCACAAATTGAGCGATCAAACCTTCCTACAGTTAGGATTGTCTCAAAACACCCACTTGGTCAAACCTTCTTACAGTTAGGACCACAGTCAAAATCCCCTCTCGATTCCCCCAATGAACGAGAGGTCCACAAATTGAGCGATCAAACCTTCCTACAGTTAGGATTGTCTCAAAACACCCACTTGGTCAAACCTTCTTACAGTTAGGACCACAGTCAAAATCCCCTCTCGATTCCCCCAATGAACGAGAGGTCCACAAATTGAGCGATCAAACCTTCCTACAGTTAGGATTGTCTCAAAACACCCACTTGGTCAAACCTTCTTACAGTTAGGACCACAGTCAAAATCCCCTCTCGATTCCCCCAATGAACGAGAGGTCCACAAATTGAGCGATCAAACCTTCCTACAGTTAGGATTGTCTCAAAACACCCACTTGGTCAAACCTTCTTACAGTTAGGACCACAGTCAAAATCCCCTCTCGATTCCCCCAATGAACGAGAGGTCCACAAATTGAGCGATCAAACCTTCCTACAGTTAGGATTGTCTCAAAACACCCACTTGGTCAAACCTTCTTACAGTTAGGACCACAGTCAAAATCCCCTCTCGATTCCCCCAATGAACGAGAGGTCCACAAATTGAGCGATCAAACCTTCCTACAGTTAGGATTGTCTCAAAACACCCACTTGGTCAAACCTTCTTACAGTTAGGACCACAGTCAAAATCCCCTCTCGATTCCCCCAATGAACGAGAGGTCCACAAATTGAGCGATCAAACCTTCCTACAGTTAGGATTGTCTCAAAACACCCACTTGGTCAAACCTTCTTACAGTTAGGACCACAGTCAAAATCCCCTCTCGATTCCCCCAATGAACGAGAGGTCCACAAATTGAGCGATCAAACCTTCCTACAGTTAGGATTGTCTCAAAACACCCACTTGGTCAAACCTTCTTACAGTTAGGACCACAGTCAAAATCCCCTCTCGATTCCCCCAATGAACGAGAGGTCCACAAATTGAGCGATCAAACCTTCCTACAGTTAGGATTGTCTCAAAACACCCACTTGGTCAAACCTTCTTACAGTTAGGACCACAGTCAAAATCCCCTCTCGATTCCCCCAATGAACGAGAGGTCCACAAATTGAGCGATCAAACCTTCCTACAGTTAGGATTGTCTCAAAACACCCACTTGGTCAAACCTTCTTACAGTTAGGACCACAGTCAAAATCCCCTCTCGATTCCCCCAATGAACGAGAGGTCCACAAATTGAGCGATCAAACCTTCCTACAGTTAGGATTGTCTCAAAACACCCACTTGGTCAAACCTTCTTACAGTTAGGACCACAGTCAAAATCCCCTCTCGATTCCCCCAATGAACGAGAGGTCCACAAATTGAGCGATCAAACCTTCCTACAGTTAGGATTGTCTCAAAACACCCACTTGGTCAAACCTTCTTACAGTTAGGACCACAGTCAAAATCCCCTCTCGATTCCCCCAATGAACGAGAGGTCCACAAATTGAGCGATCAAACCTTCCTACAGTTAGGATTGTCTCAAAACACCCACTTGGTCAAACCTTCTTACAGTTAGGACCACAGTCAAAATCCCCTCTCGATTCCCCCAATGAACGAGAGGTCCACAAATTGAGCGATCAAACCTTCCTACAGTTAGGATTGTCTCAAAACACCCACTTGGTCAAACCTTCTTACAGTTAGGACCACAGTCAAAATCCCCTCTCGATTCCCCCAATGAACGAGAGGTCCACAAATTGAGCGATCAAACCTTCCTACAGTTAGGATTGTCTCAAAACACCCACTTGGTCAAACCTTCTTACAGTTAGGACCACAGTCAAAATCCCCTCTCGATTCCCCCAATGAACGAGAGGTCCACAAATTGAGCGATCAAACCTTCCTACAGTTAGGATTGTCTCAAAACACCCACTTGGTCAAACCTTCTTACAGTTAGGACCACAGTCAAAATCCCCTCTCGATTCCCCCAATGAACGAGAGGTCCACAAATTGAGCGATCAAACCTTCCTACAGTTAGGATTGTCTCAAAACACCCACTTGGTCAAACCTTCTTACAGTTAGGACCACAGTCAAAATCCCCTCTCGATTCCCCCAATGAACGAGAGGTCCACAAATTGAGCGATCAAACCTTCCTACAGTTAGGATTGTCTCAAAACACCCACTTGGTCAAACCTTCTTACAGTTAGGACCACAGTCAAAATCCCCTCTCGATTCCCCCAATGAACGAGAGGTCCACAAATTGAGCGATCAAACCTTCCTACAGTTAGGATTGTCTCAAAACACCCACTTGGTCAAACCTTCTTACAGTTAGGACCACAGTCAAAATCCCCTCTCGATTCCCCCAATGAACGAGAGGTCCACAAATTGAGCGATCAAACCTTCCTACAGTTAGGATTGTCTCAAAACACCCACTTGGTCAAACCTTCTTACAGTTAGGACCACAGTCAAAATCCCCTCTCGATTCCCCCAATGAACGAGAGGTCCACAAATTGAGCGATCAAACCTTCCTACAGTTAGGATTGTCTCAAAACACCCACTTGGTCAAACCTTCTTACAGTTAGGACCACAGTCAAAATCCCCTCTCGATTCCCCCAATGAACGAGAGGTCCACAAATTGAGCGATCAAACCTTCCTACAGTTAGGATTGTCTCAAAACACCCACTTGGTCAAACCTTCTTACAGTTAGGACCACAGTCAAAATCCCCTCTCGATTCCCCCAATGAACGAGAGGTCCACAAATTGAGCGATCAAACCTTCCTACAGTTAGGATTGTCTCAAAACACCCACTTGGTCAAACCTTCTTACAGTTAGGACCACAGTCAAAATCCCCTCTCGATTCCCCCAATGAACGAGAGGTCCACAAATTGAGCGATCAAACCTTCCTACAGTTAGGATTGTCTCAAAACACCCACTTGGTCAAACCTTCTTACAGTTAGGACCACAGTCAAAATCCCCTCTCGATTCCCCCAATGAACGAGAGGTCCACAAATTGAGCGATCAAACCTTCCTACAGTTAGGATTGTCTCAAAACACCCACTTGGTCAAACCTTCTTACAGTTAGGACCACAGTCAAAATCCCCTCTCGATTCCCCCAATGAACGAGAGGTCCACAAATTGAGCGATCAAACCTTCCTACAGTTAGGATTGTCTCAAAACACCCACTTGGTCAAACCTTCTTACAGTTAGGACCACAGTCAAAATCCCCTCTCGATTCCCCCAATGAACGAGAGGTCCACAAATTGAGCGATCAAACCTTCCTACAGTTAGGATTGTCTCAAAACACCCACTTGGTCAAACCTTCTTACAGTTAGGACCACAGTCAAAATCCCCTCTCGATTCCCCCAATGAACGAGAGGTCCACAAATTGAGCGATCAAACCTTCCTACAGTTAGGATTGTCTCAAAACACCCACTTGGTCAAACCTTCTTACAGTTAGGACCACAGTCAAAATCCCCTCTCGATTCCCCCAATGAACGAGAGGTCCACAAATTGAGCGATCAAACCTTCCTACAGTTAGGATTGTCTCAAAACACCCACTTGGTCAAACCTTCTTACAGTTAGGACCACAGTCAAAATCCCCTCTCGATTCCCCCAATGAACGAGAGGTCCACAAATTGAGCGATCAAACCTTCCTACAGTTAGGATTGTCTCAAAACACCCACTTGGTCAAACCTTCTTACAGTTAGGACCACAGTCAAAATCCCCTCTCGATTCCCCCAATGAACGAGAGGTCCACAAATTGAGCGATCAAACCTTCCTACAGTTAGGATTGTCTCAAAACACCCACTTGGTCAAACCTTCTTACAGTTAGGACCACAGTCAAAATCCCCTCTCGATTCCCCCAATGAACGAGAGGTCCACAAATTGAGCGATCAAACCTTCCTACAGTTAGGATTGTCTCAAAACACCCACTTGGTCAAACCTTCTTACAGTTAGGACCACAGTCAAAATCCCCTCTCGATTCCCCCAATGAACGAGAGGTCCACAAATTGAGCGATCAAACCTTCCTACAGTTAGGATTGTCTCAAAACACCCACTTGGTCAAACCTTCTTACAGTTAGGACCACAGTCAAAATCCCCTCTCGATTCCCCCAATGAACGAGAGGTCCACAAATTGAGCGATCAAACCTTCCTACAGTTAGGATTGTCTCAAAACACCCACTTGGTCAAACCTTCTTACAGTTAGGACCACAGTCAAAATCCCCTCTCGATTCCCCCAATGAACGAGAGGTCCACAAATTGAGCGATCAAACCTTCCTACAGTTAGGATTGTCTCAAAACACCCACTTGGTCAAACCTTCTTACAGTTAGGACCACAGTCAAAATCCCCTCTCGATTCCCCCAATGAACGAGAGGTCCACAAATTGAGCGATCAAACCTTCCTACAGTTAGGATTGTCTCAAAACACCCACTTGGTCAAACCTTCTTACAGTTAGGACCACAGTCAAAATCCCCTCTCGATTCCCCCAATGAACGAGAGGTCCACAAATTGAGCGATCAAACCTTCCTACAGTTAGGATTGTCTCAAAACACCCACTTGGTCAAACCTTCTTACAGTTAGGACCACAGTCAAAATCCCCTCTCGATTCCCCCAATGAACGAGAGGTCCACAAATTGAGCGATCAAACCTTCCTACAGTTAGGATTGTCTCAAAACACCCACTTGGTCAAACCTTCTTACAGTTAGGACCACAGTCAAAATCCCCTCTCGATTCCCCCAATGAACGAGAGGTCCACAAATTGAGCGATCAAACCTTCCTACAGTTAGGATTGTCTCAAAACACCCACTTGGTCAAACCTTCTTACAGTTAGGACCACAGTCAAAATCCCCTCTCGATTCCCCCAATGAACGAGAGGTCCACAAATTGAGCGATCAAACCTTCCTACAGTTAGGATTGTCTCAAAACACCCACTTGGTCAAACCTTCTTACAGTTAGGACCACAGTCAAAATCCCCTCTCGATTCCCCCAATGAACGAGAGGTCCACAAATTGAGCGATCAAACCTTCCTACAGTTAGGATTGTCTCAAAACACCCACTTGGTCAAACCTTCTTACAGTTAGGACCACAGTCAAAATCCCCTCTCGATTCCCCCAATGAACGAGAGGTCCACAAATTGAGCGATCAAACCTTCCTACAGTTAGGATTGTCTCAAAACACCCACTTGGTCAAACCTTCTTACAGTTAGGACCACAGTCAAAATCCCCTCTCGATTCCCCCAATGAACGAGAGGTCCACAAATTGAGCGATCAAACCTTCCTACAGTTAGGATTGTCTCAAAACACCCACTTGGTCAAACCTTCTTACAGTTAGGACCACAGTCAAAATCCCCTCTCGATTCCCCCAATGAACGAGAGGTCCACAAATTGAGCGATCAAACCTTCCTACAGTTAGGATTGTCTCAAAACACCCACTTGGTCAAACCTTCTTACAGTTAGGACCACAGTCAAAATCCCCTCTCGATTCCCCCAATGAACGAGAGGTCCACAAATTGAGCGATCAAACCTTCCTACAGTTAGGATTGTCTCAAAACACCCACTTGGTCAAACCTTCTTACAGTTAGGACCACAGTCAAAATCCCCTCTCGATTCCCCCAATGAACGAGAGGTCCACAAATTGAGCGATCAAACCTTCCTACAGTTAGGATTGTCTCAAAACACCCACTTGGTCAAACCTTCTTACAGTTAGGACCACAGTCAAAATCCCCTCTCGATTCCCCCAATGAACGAGAGGTCCACAAATTGAGCGATCAAACCTTCCTACAGTTAGGATTGTCTCAAAACACCCACTTGGTCAAACCTTCTTACAGTTAGGACCACAGTCAAAATCCCCTCTCGATTCCCCCAATGAACGAGAGGTCCACAAATTGAGCGATCAAACCTTCCTACAGTTAGGATTGTCTCAAAACACCCACTTGGTCAAACCTTCTTACAGTTAGGACCACAGTCAAAATCCCCTCTCGATTCCCCCAATGAACGAGAGGTCCACAAATTGAGCGATCAAACCTTCCTACAGTTAGGATTGTCTCAAAACACCCACTTGGTCAAACCTTCTTACAGTTAGGACCACAGTCAAAATCCCCTCTCGATTCCCCCAATGAACGAGAGGTCCACAAATTGAGCGATCAAACCTTCCTACAGTTAGGATTGTCTCAAAACACCCACTTGGTCAAACCTTCTTACAGTTAGGACCACAGTCAAAATCCCCTCTCGATTCCCCCAATGAACGAGAGGTCCACAAATTGAGCGATCAAACCTTCCTACAGTTAGGATTGTCTCAAAACACCCACTTGGTCAAACCTTCTTACAGTTAGGACCACAGTCAAAATCCCCTCTCGATTCCCCCAATGAACGAGAGGTCCACAAATTGAGCGATCAAACCTTCCTACAGTTAGGATTGTCTCAAAACACCCACTTGGTCAAACCTTCTTACAGTTAGGACCACAGTCAAAATCCCCTCTCGATTCCCCCAATGAACGAGAGGTCCACAAATTGAGCGATCAAACCTTCCTACAGTTAGGATTGTCTCAAAACACCCACTTGGTCAAACCTTCTTACAGTTAGGACCACAGTCAAAATCCCCTCTCGATTCCCCCAATGAACGAGAGGTCCACAAATTGAGCGATCAAACCTTCCTACAGTTAGGATTGTCTCAAAACACCCACTTGGTCAAACCTTCTTACAGTTAGGACCACAGTCAAAATCCCCTCTCGATTCCCCCAATGAACGAGAGGTCCACAAATTGAGCGATCAAACCTTCCTACAGTTAGGATTGTCTCAAAACACCCACTTGGTCAAACCTTCTTACAGTTAGGACCACAGTCAAAATCCCCTCTCGATTCCCCCAATGAACGAGAGGTCCACAAATTGAGCGATCAAACCTTCCTACAGTTAGGATTGTCTCAAAACACCCACTTGGTCAAACCTTCTTACAGTTAGGACCACAGTCAAAATCCCCTCTCGATTCCCCCAATGAACGAGAGGTCCACAAATTGAGCGATCAAACCTTCCTACAGTTAGGATTGTCTCAAAACACCCACTTGGTCAAACCTTCTTACAGTTAGGACCACAGTCAAAATCCCCTCTCGATTCCCCCAATGAACGAGAGGTCCACAAATTGAGCGATCAAACCTTCCTACAGTTAGGATTGTCTCAAAACACCCACTTGGTCAAACCTTCTTACAGTTAGGACCACAGTCAAAATCCCCTCTCGATTCCCCCAATGAACGAGAGGTCCACAAATTGAGCGATCAAACCTTCCTACAGTTAGGATTGTCTCAAAACACCCACTTGGTCAAACCTTCTTACAGTTAGGACCACAGTCAAAATCCCCTCTCGATTCCCCCAATGAACGAGAGGTCCACAAATTGAGCGATCAAACCTTCCTACAGTTAGGATTGTCTCAAAACACCCACTTGGTCAAACCTTCTTACAGTTAGGACCACAGTCAAAATCCCCTCTCGATTCCCCCAATGAACGAGAGGTCCACAAATTGAGCGATCAAACCTTCCTACAGTTAGGATTGTCTCAAAACACCCACTTGGTCAAACCTTCTTACAGTTAGGACCACAGTCAAAATCCCCTCTCGATTCCCCCAATGAACGAGAGGTCCACAAATTGAGCGATCAAACCTTCCTACAGTTAGGATTGTCTCAAAACACCCACTTGGTCAAACCTTCTTACAGTTAGGACCACAGTCAAAATCCCCTCTCGATTCCCCCAATGAACGAGAGGTCCACAAATTGAGCGATCAAACCTTCCTACAGTTAGGATTGTCTCAAAACACCCACTTGGTCAAACCTTCTTACAGTTAGGACCACAGTCAAAATCCCCTCTCGATTCCCCCAATGAACGAGAGGTCCACAAATTGAGCGATCAAACCTTCCTACAGTTAGGATTGTCTCAAAACACCCACTTGGTCAAACCTTCTTACAGTTAGGACCACAGTCAAAATCCCCTCTCGATTCCCCCAATGAACGAGAGGTCCACAAATTGAGCGATCAAACCTTCCTACAGTTAGGATTGTCTCAAAACGCTACCCGGCAACACGTGTTAGGTGTTGACTTTATCCCTACTTAGGTTTCGGGATAAAATACCCCAGACTGGTCTTCTGGTGTCTTTTTCTACGGCGAAAGACTAAACCGGCGGCACGTGTTAGGTGTCGACATATCCTTTCTTAGGATTCAGGATGACATTCCCCATGCGTGTAAGGCATGGATTTTGGTGTTATTAATAACAACCTGCCACAATGTTGAATATGTGGACGGATGTTCTTTTCAACGGTTAAGAACTAACCGGCAGCGCGGGTTAGGCGCAGACTTATCCTTGCTTAGGTTGCTTAGGTTTTAGGATAAAATACCCCAGAATCAGACTCTGGTGTCTTTTTGTGCGGAAAAAGACTAAACCGGCAGCGCGTGTTAGGCGCAGACTTATCCCTGCTTAGGATTCGGGATAAACTTCCCAGGATGAATCCTAAATTGACAAATTTTGGAAAAAGGTGGTGTCTTCTCTTGGGGCAAAGACGAACCCGAAATGGGAGAGGAAGAATTTTATATTCTATCTCCCGACAATGAAGAAGAAGAATTTTATATTCTATCTTCAACTGGAAAGAAGAATTTTATATTCTATTTCCAGCGAAGAAGAAACTAGAAGTGGGGTGTCCACTCCGAGAATCTGGAAAATTTAGATAAACTTGCCTTTTATAGGATGGGTTATCTAAACTGAAAATGGGTTCTTCGTTTATCGAAGTGGAATTTAAACTTTGGCTATAACCATGGGAAGGCTTGACCAAAGAGAAAGAGAGGGAGTTTTTTTGTTTATCGAAAATGGACTCCGAACTGAAAGTGGACCTTTTGTTCATGGAGAGAATCAAGAGGGCCAGAAAAACATTTTTGGT
>NC_033802.1:33549631-33605846 GCF_001876935.1 Asparagus officinalis | reverse complement strand
TACGGCATGTTGCCTGAGGATTCGAAGGAACGAGAGTCGGTCCGACGACGTGCCTCACGGTTCTACTATAATTCAACCACTAAAACATTGTATCGCAGGTCATACGACGGCTTGCTACTTCGCTGTCTTTCAAAAGCAGAGGCGCCAGGTCATACGACGGCTTGCTACTTCGCTGTCTTTCAAAAGCAGAGGCGCAAGAAGCCGTACGCGAAGCGTATGACGGTGTATGCGGAGCTCATCAGCCCGGACCCAAGCTTTGGGATCGCTTACGAAGGATGGGCTACTTATGGCCTGGGATGGTTACTGATGCAGTCGCTTATGCTAAGCGATGTTACGAATGCCAGATCCACGCCAACTACATACACCAGCCTCCTAAGGATCTACACCTGACGAGGGCATCTTGGCCCTTCGAGGCATGGGGGATGGACATAGTTGGGCCAATTTCTCCACCATCGATGTGCTAGAACCATGTTATGTGATAGTAATTTACCTAAATATTTTTGGGCAGAAGCCGTATCAACAGCATGTTATGTATTAAATAGAGTTTTATTACGACCTATTTTAAAGAAAACATCTTATGAATTATTTTATAACAAAATTCCTAAAGTATCTTACTTTAAAGTTTTTGGTTGTAAATGTTTTATCTTAAATACAAAGGATAACTTAGATAAATTTGATTCAAAATCCGATGAAGGAATTTTTGTTGGATATTCTAATCACAGTAAAGCATATAGAATTTATAACAAAAGAACACAAGTTATTGAAGAATCTTTACATGTTTCTTTTAATGAAAGTTTTTCAAAAATACCTATTATACTAAATAATGATGATGATGTAATTGATACCATACAAGATACTCCTATGATAGATATTACAAAAGATGATAATCTACAAAATGATTTACCTAAAGATTTTGTAGAAGTTAAAAATCATCCACATGATTTAGTTATAGGAAATATATCTGACAAAGTAACTACTAGATCACATTTTAATTTGATTGCTCATAATGCTTTTATTTCAACTATTGAACCTAAAAATATAAAAGAAGCACTTCTTGATGATTCATGGATAATTGCTATGCAAGATGAACTTAATCAATTTACTAGAAATAATGTTTGGGATCTTATACCTAGACCTCAAAATAAATCCATTATTGGAACAAAATGGATTTTTAGAAACAAATTAGATGAATTTGGTCAAGTTGTTAGAAACAAAGCTAGATTAGTTGCTCAAGGTTATAATCAAGAAGAAGGAATTGATTATGATGAAACTTATGCACCAGTTGCACGATTAGAATCAATTAGGATTTTACTTGCATTTGCATGTTTTATGAATTTTAAATTATTTCAAATGGATGTTAAAAGTGCTTTTTTAAATGGTTTTATAAATGAAGAAGTTTTTGTAGAACAACCTCCAGGTTTTGAACATGAAAGTTTTCCAAATCATGTTTTTAAACTTAAGAAAGCATTATATGGTCTTAAACAAGCACCTCGTGCATGGTATGATAGATTAAAGAAATTTCTTTTAACTTCAGGTTTTGATATTGGAAAAGTTGATTCAACATTGTTTATTAAGAAAATAAATAAAGATATTTTACTAATTCAAATATATGTAGATGATATTATTTTTGGTTCTACTAACAATAATCTTTGTCAAGAATTTGCTAAGAATATGCAGGATGAATTTGAAATGAGTCACATGGGTGAACTAAATTTCTTTCTTGGACTTCAAATTAAACAATTGAAAGAAGGAATTTTCATCAATCAAAGCAAGTACGCAAAAGATTTACTTAAAAGATTCGGATTGGAAAATTCAACAAGCAAACCAACACCTATGAGCACTACAACATCTCTTGACAAAGATGAAAATGGTAAGAATGTTGATCAAAAGCTCTATCGAGGTATGATTGGATCACTTCTTTACATTACTGCTAGTAGACCTGATATTATGTTTAGTGTATGTTTATGTGCAAGATTTCAATCAAATCCTAAAGTTTCACATCTTAAAGCAGTAAAAAGAATATTTAGATATATTAAAGATACTACAAATTATGGTTTATTTTATCCAAAACATAGTTCTTTTGATTTAATATCATATAGTGATGCTGATTTTGCCGGATGTAAATCTGATAGAAAAAGTACAAGTGGAACATGTCATTTCTTAGGACATTCACTTGTATCTTGGTTTAGTAAGAAACAAAATTCAGTATCATTATCAACAACTGAAGCTGAATATATTGCTGCAAGTCTTGCATGTGCACAAATATTATGGATGAAACAAACTTTAACTGATTATGGCATAAATTGTCCCATATCATCTATTATGTGTGATAATTCTAGTGCAATTAATTTATCTAAAAATCCTATTCAACACTCACGTACAAAACACATTGATATTAGACATCATTTTTTACGTGATCATGTTCTTAAAGGTGACATATCATTAGAGTTTATACCTACAGATAAACAAATTGCAGATATATTAACAAAACCACTAAAAGAAGAAGTTTATGTTAAATTAAGAAGGGAATTAGGTATATGTTCAATTGAAGATTTAAATTAATTTTTAAAACAAAAATACATAAATTTAAACCTTAAGTAGTCGATTAATCTAACTTATAGTCGACTACATGCACAATTCTTACAAACTATTTTTCTGAAAAATCAGATTATAGTCGACTACTTACCTTTATAGTCGACTACTCAATGTAAAATCTTAAAAATACTCTCTGTTGATTACAGTGTAGTCGACTAATTCACATATTGGTCGACTACTCAGAGTTAAAAACTAAAACTTAACCTTCTATCTTTTACAGTATAGTCGACTATTTTGACTATTAGTCGACTACTAATTCTGAACCTTTAGTTTATTAAGAAAAGTGGATTTTTTATGTTTTAAACCCAATATCCAATAACCCTACCCGTTTTACTTTAGTAAAAATCATCTAAACCATTCATTTTTAACTGCACCAATCCTAACCATTCATCTAAAATTTAATCTTGACCCTACATTCTATTTACCATCTAATCTAAACCTTACATTATTAAAAGATAAATTAAAAAGCAAAAATAACCCACTAACTCTACCCAAAACCGAAAACCCATCTTCCCCATCTTCTTCTCTTCAGTTTCACCGATTCCAGGTTAGGGCTTTTCTTGTTTCTAAAATTTCCTCATCAATTTCTTTATTTGTCTTTCAATCTTGTCAAGCTATCAGGCTCATTAGTCGACTAATCCAGGCTATAGTCGGCTATTCTAGGGTTTCTACTGTTTGGGGTATACTTCTAAACTTGATCTTTCATTCTCTTGTTATTTATCTAGTTCATCATGTTTAGATCTAAGAAAGCTAAGCAAACTCACAGTTCTCTCAATGATGAAATCATTGTTTATTTAAGAAGTCCTGAATTATTGGAAGAATTTAACAGACTTTCAACTTTAGAAATTCTTACAGGACGATTTGTGAAGTTCGATGATTTCATCCCATGGAACTTTAGTTCTTATTTTGAAAATGTGGGCTTGCTTGAGTTATTTTCTGCTGAAAATAAGAAACCATCATACCCATTTCTTGTGCAACTGTTCTATACCAATATAGAACGTGTGGGTACAATTGGTGGTTCTGAAAAAATTAAAACCCTTGTTAAAGGAATGGAGATTGAATTAACTACTAAAACAATTGGTAAAATATTCAACATTCCTTATCAAGGAGTTTCTCTTAGCTCTGTTAGGATGAATGATTCAGACTTGCTATCCAATCACATATTTCTTCCAGGACATGGAAAACCTTTGAACAATTCAAACAAACTTCGTCCATTTCCTAGGTTCATTGCTCGTATCCTAGCCTATAACTTATTTCCAAAAACTGGAAGTTTTCATTTCATTTCCCTAGAATTAGCAAAAGCTATATATGCTATTATGGGAAATATTCAAGTTAATTGGGCTGAGGTTTATTTTGATAATTTTCTGACCATTCCTAGAGGATTTCTTCCTTATGGTGCATTCCTGACTAAGATCTTTGATAAATTCCATGTTGATCTCAAATCTGAAAAATCTGTTGTCCGTTCAATTGAATTTTTTGATTCAAATGCCCTAACTAGGATGAAATTGACAAATTTTGAAATCCAAGATCACAATCCTCAAAATGAACCTGTTCAAAATGAACCTGAACTTCAACAAGAAGATATTCCACAAACCTCAACTCAAGCTGGAGCCTCTTCAAGCCAACCACCACCATTTCCTACTAAACCTTCATGTTTTTCAGACGTGCAATACAATACTTTGAGTGCACGTATCCTAGAACTGAAAACTGGTCAAAGAGCTATATATGCACAGAACAGATATATCATCAGCAATCAAGAAGACCTAATAAAAAAATTTGAAGACTTGGACTCAAAGCTTAATTCATATTTTCAAGGCCAACAACCTCCTCCAGCACCTTAGAATTTGTTTCTGTTTTTTGGTCAAAACAATTATGTTCTTATGTTTAAAACTATGTGGTTGTTATTATGTTTAAAACTATGTGGTTATGTTGCTTTTATGTCAAGTTTGCTACAATATGACTGTGTGTTAAGCCTGCTATTATGAAAAGTTTGCTATTATATGTGTTAAGTTTGCTACTATTTTGTTCGTTAATATAACTGCTATATATTTTAAACAGATAATGGTGATGAACATTATGGAACTTGTGGTCTTTATGGCAAGTCTTTGCCTACCAATATGGATGGGTGAAGTTATGGACTATGTTCATAACCTTGATGATTTGTTTGAAGTGTTAACTCATGTTGACGAAATTATGTTATGTTTAGGTTCTTCTTCTTTTTGTTGATAACAAAGGGGGAGAAATAGTTAAGTTTTATATTTTTTATTATGAATGTTAAAAACTTTGCATATATGCAGGGGGAGTAAGTATTACATGTTTTAAAATTTAATATGATGCATAAATTATTTGTTATCATCAAAAAGGGGGAGAATGTTGAATATCATTTCTCCATGATAATGTTTTGATGATAACAATTTATATTTTGTGTGCACTAACTTTCATATGCAGATTTCAATATCAGAATATGTACAAGTGCAAGTGAATATCAAGGCATTTTGAAGTGAAGAAAATGAAGAACAAAAGATAATGTATTTGAATTTTTCTTTGCTTAGAATATTTGTACAAGCCTTGATCACACACACGCACACACACACATTTTTAGAATACACTAACACAGGCTTAGTGTGTTGGTTAACTATAGAAATCCCCTATGTTAACCATTAGAATAATAGTTAAAACTTAATTATAAAAACTCATTATTTCTGAATTTTTGATCTTAATAGTCGACTAATTAGGATAGTAGTCGATTACTCATGTATATAACTCAAATACAAGTTTCTGTCTTTTTACAGTATAGTCGACTAATAGAGATTATAGTCGACTACTGAGATGTTTGACAGAAACATAAGTTTCTGTCTTTTTACAGTGTAGTCGACTAATGACTACAGTAGTCGACTACTGAAGAAAAATATAAATTTTCAAGTTTCTGTCTGAACTCAGTGTAGTCGACTAATTATCATTATAGTCGACTACTGAGAACATTTTCCGAAAACACAGAGTCTGTCTGAACTCAGTGTAGTCGACTAATGACTACAGTAGTCGACTACAAGAGACAGTTTTTCAGTTTTCAGAATTTGAATATCTGACAGTTTTTGGCCGTTTTTAAACGTTTTCAAACTTTAAAAACTTGTCTTTTCAAGGGGTATATATAGGTTATTTGTTCAGAAAAATTGGAGAAATATACATACCCATAAGCTTTGATTCTTGAGCAATTTCCTAAGTGAAAAACATTCTGATTTTCTGAAAAAGAAGAGTTTCTGAAATTGCCTATATACTTTCATCAAAAACAAATCAATTAGGCAATTTTACAAAGATTAAAAGAATCCTAAGCCACTGCTGCACATTATTACACATTCAAGGCTTATAGGATCATTGTGTTCTTCTTCAACAAGTTTTCTCTCGGTTGTGAGAGGGTTAGTCTCTTGGGTTAGAGATTGGTGTTCAAATTGACAAGGAGTTTGTCAATTGGTGTTGCAATTTGCAGGAACTTGCAAATTGGTCAGGTTTGCATTTGATTTTGTAAGTTTATTCAAAATCATAGTGAAAACTCTCAAGCGGGATTTGCTTGGGGACTGGATGTACACCAGTTTGGTGGAACCAGTATAAAATCCTTGTGTTTGTGTTTGCAAATTTCTGAGATTGCCATTTTTTCTTTGCAATTTATTATCTACTTTGCAATAATTTTAAAAGAACACTATTCACCCCCCCTCTAGTGTTCAAGTGTATCTATTTCAGATCCTACATTTGGTATCAGAGCAAGGTGAAAGATGGCATTGTCAAATACATCACAATTCAAGGAAGGTCACTCTACAAATCGTCCTCCAATGTTCGATGGCACGAACTACAACTACTGGAAGTGTAGGATGAAGATCTATCTCCAATCTCTTGGCTACGAACTTTGGAACGTCGTTGAAACAAAATATGAGAAACCAACAACTCCTTTCGCGGAATGGACTACATCTCAAAGGAACAATGCGAATTTGGATTCTAAAGCAATGAATGCCTTATTTTGTGCACTTGACAAGAATGAGTTCAATAGGGTGTCAACGGCCACATCCGCATATGATATTTGGCACACACTCGAGGTAACTCATGAAGGTACTACTAAAGTTAAAGAATCTAAAATTTCTGTTCTTGTGCACAGATTTGAATTATTCAAGATGAAGGAAAATGAGACTATTGGAGAAATGTTCACAAGATTCACCGACATCACAAATTCTCTTATTGGTCTTGGAAAAACATATACTCAAGTGGAGATGGTAAGAAAGATACTTCGTTCACTTACTCCACAATGGGAAAAGAAAGTTACCGCTATTGAAGAAGCCAATGATTTGTCAACTCTTACGGTTGAAAATCTTATTGGTAATCTTATGGCATATGAAGTACAACTTGAAGATAGGAAGAATGATGAAGAATCTAAGAACAAGAAAGTTCTTGCATTTAATACTACTTCAGATAAAGAAGATTCAGATGATAATGATGAAGAAATGGGCATGTTTGCACGAAAATTTCGAAAATTCATCAAAAGAGGTAATTTTAAATTTAAGAATTCAAATTCAACTAACCCTCTTTGTTTTAAGTGTAATAAACCAGGGCATATGAAGAAAGATTGTCCAATGTTGAAGAATAAACAAAAATCAAGTTATTTCAACAACTTCAACAATATTCAAAATAACAAGAAGAGGAAAGCAATGGCGGTCACTTGGGATGATAGTGATGAATCATCCTCAGATGAAGAAATTGAAGAAAAGGAAAGTGCTCACATGTGTTTCATGGCACAAGATGATGTAAGTGAAAATGAAGAGCTTTTAGATGCTTTTAATGAATTATATGAAACTTTTATAAGATTAAAAATTTCACATAATTTTCTTAAAGGTGAGAATAAAAGGTTACGTGAAGAAATTTCAGATTTAAATTCCTCTACTTATACTAATTCTCAATTAGTTGAATTAAAAGAAGAAAATTTTTCTTTTATATATATATATATATATATATATATATATATATATATATATATATATATATATATATATATATATATATATATATATATATATATATATATATATATATATATATATATATATATATATATATATATATATATATATATATATATATATATATATATATATATATATATATATATATATATATATATATATATATATATATATAACCAAATACGTGTATGTGTGTATATGATTGAGCTTAGAGTACCAACACACATAATATATAAACCTAAACTAAATTACCCAAGCTTTATCTTGATCTTCAATAAGCTTCACTTGGTACACTTGCAAAAGTAGCTTGAACTTGTATCTTTAACTTGAATGTACATTGCTTCACTCCACTATTCCGCCAACCTCCTTTGGATATGATCGTTGAAGCTCTATTCCATTCATCCTCCAACATATTGTTTGTCTACAATAAATAGAATTTTACAAACACTAGACAAACAATATTAGAAGTAAATTGTTTGTTAAACATCATCAAAACAAGAATGCCAACAAATCAATCCATACCAAGGATGACATCCAACTCGGACACGCACAAGATGATCAAATCGACTATGAACTTACACTCATTTAAGAAGATGACATATCTCCTACAGGTACTCTCTAATAGAGACACATCTCCTAAAGGAATAGAAACTAACAAAAGAATATCTAGGAAATATGTAACTAATTAAAGTCTATCCATGAAAGCATAATAGATAAAAGGAATGTGAAGCTCCTGAATTAAAGAGATACGAGCTGGGAAGGAGTTCATAAGGAACGTACCTTCTACTATGGCCCTATTCGCATCATTATCACGTGGTATATTGCTAAAGATCGACCGGAAGTTGCAGTCTGCTGCGATGAAGGCTTTGCATTATACATAACTATGTGACTATGAGGTAACTCCTGAACAGTATGCATCTGACCATCGATCCTCAGAACTGATGGTGGTGTCTCATATCTCTATTGTTGGTCATGGTCTTAGTTCAGGTGCTCACTCTGACCTTCGCCCTGTTGCCTTCCTGCTAGTGTACTGGGACACTCTGTAGCTCTATGACCCGTGAACTTATAGCAATGAAAACAAGCACCCCGAAATTTGCACTGTCGCGACACTCTTGGATCCTGCTGTGATCCCTAACCCTTGTCCTGATGTCCTCCTACCGGCACACTGCGGCAGTTTCTGGCTAGATGTCCATACTTGTGGCAATTGTAACAATTTCCTTGAAACATGCGCTACTTTGGTGCTTTCGAACCTCGTTGTCCTTTCAGACGAGCACCCCGTTGCTGCTGTTGCTGCTGAGGTCCTTCAAGTCATGTAAATGTTCTCTTGTTCTTTCTCTTATCTCAGGACCTTCTGCTTTAGAGCCCCCCTCTTGCTTTGCGGCTCGAACAATAGCTGGTGTTAGATACTCCTGGTAGGCGTGTCCATTTGGCCCAGGCCAGGCTAGACGGGTTTCGAGCCAGCGTACGGGCTGCCTCGTCGGCGCCTGGCCCGACCGTTTTCGAGCCAGGTAAGTCGGGGCCGACCGTGGCCCGGTCCGATTATATATATATATATATATATATATATATATATATATATATATATATATATATATATATATATATATAAATATATATATATATATATATATATATATTATATATATATATATATATATATATATATATATATATATATATATTATATATATATATTATATATAAGTGCATAAGTATAATTATAAGTATATACTTTATATTGCATCTAGTATATATAAAAGTATATCATATAAGTAAATTGTATAACTGTACTTAAATAAGCATAATGTAATTTAATTCATTTGGGATGTATTCATCTATTCTATTGTGACGAATTCCAAAATAAATTTATAATTGTAGATAATTAATTGATTATTAATAAAGAAGTTATTTTTATCATTTTAATTTATATGATTTTTATATTTGTAAATTATATAATTATAAGTGATTAATAATATAATTGTTTTTATCAAAATTTTGTTTATTTTTTTCCTTTTGTTTTCTTGAAAATAAAAAAATTTAAAAAAATTAAAACAATTAAAAAAAGAAAAAATAGGGTCGGCCCGGTGCCTAGGCCGGGCGGTCTGAGCCCCGGTTTTGCCCGACTCGGGCCCAATTTTTCGGCACAACTGGCACAGGTGATGGTGGAACCACAGGAGGTGGTGTTGCCGACGGAACTTAATTTGCCATTTGCTCCTCTAGTGTTGCTAATCTAGCTGCAATTGGCATTATGATATCAATCAAATATTGTAGAGCCTGTTGCGGCTCGGGCTCTGGCTCAACTTGTCCAGCTCGTCCTGACATCTATAATTTCAGGAGGAGAGCTTATTAGACACAGTAAATGAGATCTCGAGCATAAATAATATAATATATAGCAATAAGGAAAATGTATCACATATCATTCACAACATACTTTATAATTAAAGTAAGATAGTTATCATAAAAAAATTCATAGTTTTTGAGGTATACATATAACGTCCTCACTCAATCTAGGAATTCCTAGCGGGCTCTATACATAAATTATAGGAAACTCTATCCTAGCTCCACGACTTGACACAGGATGATCCTAAAGATGTTGGAACTAGAGCTTTGATACCAACTGTGACGCCTCTGGTTTCACACAAGGCTGCAGTCCAAGGTCAACCCAAGAATGTCAAACCTTCCATGCACCTATACTTTGCATCAACACGTTTCACCATCACAACAGTCATATCTCTCTAGTAGAATCAACTAATGAACAAGTGTAGATACAAACCAGATAGAATAAAGATAAGAATGCAATGAACATGATAAAGGAAATAGATATCAAAATAATAATAATCATGTTCTAACTGAAATAAATGAAGTACAACCGATGTCCGAAGCATGAATAAAATATCTCAATACATAAGAGTCAACTAAAATAGTACTAAGGCACATAGCCTTCCAAAATAAAATACAACTCTAATGTCTAAAAATAAACCATAACTACTATGGAGCACAAATAAACTACTAATAATAAATAATGATGGAAGCTAAACCGAAACTACATCAACCTATGACTCTCTGGCAGCTAACTCGTTGTCTGAAAAAAGGGAAAACAATAAGTGTCAAAGCGCTAGCGAGATCATCTCCAGCGCCCCTAGGGGGAGAGGGTAGGTGTAGGAAAATACAAGTTAGTACATATAAATATATAAATCATCTATCCTGAGCTAAAAGGAAATTGATATTTAGAAATTTACAACACGAGAATTAGTACATTGAGCGAAATTATCCAAACAAGGAAACCCTCATGTATATACCATGTCTCAAATTGTGAACTGCTAAATCCTAACTCCAAATCCTATGAATAAAATAACAAATAAAAGAAATAACACATTACCAAATCTCATCCAATACAAGTCACATCAAATATCTCACACTAACCCTCGGGTAGGTAGCACAGTCACAAGAATAAACATCCGGTAAAATGAAGCTCGCGTAGAATATGTCGTGTATGACAATCTCGGTCTTATACCCTACTCTCGGGGTAAATAACATAGGAGCATAAATACAATTTATATGATCCCCTAATAGAAAATAAAGATTTTGAGTAAGGCGCTCATAATATCTTATAGCATCACCCACCTTACTCAGTCGCCCTATGGAAATAAGCGTGTCAACAATGATGCACATGGAGTAAAGTCTATCGTGGTCTCATTTCAGTATACAAACTAACACACTCAAAGAGTAGTCCCCCGCGGTCTCATTGCAGAGGGCCAACGAACCCACTCAAGCATTCAAACTATCATGAAATGCAATATGCGTCACTCTCTATCATGACAAAGGTAAAGTATAGGGTACGTACATCCAAACGCTCATGTGTGCTCAAATCCAATACGTGTACTCTCATAAAATACGCACGTGTATAAATGCGTGACTCAAACTCCGTGCTCACGATCAACGTGCATAAAGACTCATCATATGCAAAACGACTTCTATCGGTCGACCGAAACATCTCCTCGATCGACCGGCGCTACGTGTAAAACATGCACACAAACAGGAAATGATCGGTCGACTGATGCCCTTGGTTCGGTCGACCGACCAGAGAAAACTCTCAGCTATCGGATGACCTATCGGTCGACTGACCATCCTTGATTGGTGACCAATCAGAACAAAACCCAGTTTTTAGGGAAAAGTTATATATTCTCATATATTCAGTAAAAATAAAAAAATTTCAATATAACTCATATATTAAAACTTGTTTAAGGTATATTAGGGTTTATTCTATTACATAACATCATAAATACGAATTTGGAGATAAAACTAAAACCCTAACATGTGTATATATGTAAGATCATCATGAAAACAACTAACTTTAATCAAAACTCATGTTCAATCACGTTCAAAACTTAAACCCAAAACTGGAAATTCGTTTTATATATTTTAAAATAAAAAAGATTAGATCTTTATATCATATGGTTCAAAAAGTGTGATCTTTATACATAAACTAGGTTTTAAAATCCGACAAAACCATATAAAAATATTTAAAAATAGGGGATGATTTGGAGGAGATGAAACTCACCTCAAAACGTGATGAACTCCCCAAGAAACACGATCCTCCTTTGCCAAAAAGCCCATGATCTCGGCCTCCTCTTGATTCTTGCTTCTCAAAGCTCTCAAAACTCACAAAATAAACTCTAGGACTTAGAGGGGAAGAGAGACTGCTAATCAGAACGTGTGGATACACACACACACACACGCACGCACGCACGCAAACGGGTCAAACCGAAGCAAAATTAACACGAAACCAAAAATACCCAGTCTGTGCACCCGTTGGTCGACTGATCGCAAGGCATCGGTCAACTGATTTGGGGCCATAAGTCGACTGTACACTTTGCATCAGTCGATCGACCAGCACAAAGTTTTCTGCTGACTGATTATGCAACGTGCATGATTACACTTGTATATTTACACTTACTAGTTTTTATGCACATGCAGTGTACGTGGTAAAATATCAAAATATTTTTATATTTATTTTGTTACTATAAATAAGTTAGATTTATCTTGAGTTCAAATATGTAAAATTAAATTATTAGATTTACTATTATTTTTATTTAAATATTATTAAAAATTAATGTAATAGATTATTAAGCTAAACTAAGATGAATGTACCTAACTGAGATATTATAATTGTCATTATGAACTACAATTATAGCAATAAAAAAATCACATTTCTTGTAGTATTGAAAATAGAATTGCAAAACATTTTTGAATATTATAAGCTTAATTGGGACATCTTACTTGATTTCTTAAGAAAAATATGAATTGACATAATAATATCTTCAAGTAGAATAGTAAAAGCAAATAAATTAAATTAATACTTTATGTCATATTCCAAACTCTACTAATCCCAAGATATAATATGGAGTCAAGCATGAATAGCAATATCATTATGAAATAATGTTCTAGTAAAAAAGAAACCACATTTGTTATTACATTAAAAATAAAATTGCACAACACATTGGGACATTATAAGCTCATGTTTTGTAATAAACAATTTTACTAAACCATAATAATCATATAAAAATAAATTACAAGGAATGGTTCTGAGAACCTCTTCTTACATGAGATAATAAAAATCAACCTATACAATAATATGCATTATTAAAAAGCGGTAGGATTTGAGCAAACCCATAAATAAATTTATAACGAAACTAAAAGAAACATGAAGACTTTAATCAAGTGTGCATTGCAAAACATTATAGTCAGAGAGTAATTGTCCAAAAGCAGTAAGATTAGAACAAACATATAAACAAATTTAGAACGAACTCGAAGAAACATGAAGATTTTAAACAATTACGCATCGTAGAACTTTACAATTAGAGAGCAATTATCCAAAAGCAGTAAGATTAGAGCAATCACATACAAAAATTTATAATAAAATTTAAAGAACAAAACATACCAATTACAGAAAAGACCGGGAAATACACATATAATTGTCCAAAGCAGTAATAAAAAGATAAAAACTAAATAACAATGGCAACTATAGTATACTTTTATGTGATAAAAGCAATCATATAAGCATACAAAACTACTAATAATGTTGTATGAAAATTCCTTATAAAAATTCCTAATTCTACTCAAAAATTAAGATATGATATATAATGATCAAAAAAATATTATCCTTTATTATTTTTGTTTCATATTTTAATTGAACTGAGATCAATCTTTCTCCACCTTTATCTTGTTCCTGGGTAATTCTAGAGTAGCATCTTCAATTCATCATCTACGTTGATTGTAATATCAGGCTGGAGTTAGATTTCTTGTGCTATTATATTTCCTTTGCCTCATTCATCTTTTGTTTTTTTCATCTAACTTCACTAGGAATTTGAACGTTTTTTCGATGTTCAACACAAATTTCTGGAAATATGGACTCTGATTATTTTTCTGTTTTAATGAGAACAAATATTATTTTAATATATATGAATTTTTTTTTATTTTCTAAATTATTACTTGAATAGAGTTAGGAATTACCTCTTTTTTCTGTAATGAATTTTTCTGTTGTGCATCTAATAAGAGTTTCTGCTGCATCAAATAGTATTACTCTTGCATTATCTGTGCTATTTTTCATGAGAATCTTAACTACGTACCTGTAGTTTTCATTGTCGATTTCTAGTTAGTTAATTATAGGCTGTCTAAAAATCACAACAGATAGCTAATACCTATCAAACTTCAATCAACATCTCGACAATGAAAGTTACAATTAGATGACTTTCACATCAATAAAACGAAAGTTGCAATTGGAGGATTTTTACGTAGATCAAGAAATGTTACAATTCAACGACCTTCGCGACGACTGATGAAAGTACTGATTCAATAGCCTTCACAATCAACCGTGAGAGTTACAATCTGACGACTCTCACATCCAAAATAGCTAAAGCAAAGATTATAAAACAACGTCTTTGCAAACATTCCAATAGAAGAGGTTACAAGTCAACAACCACTTCTAAACACAGAGTTTATCTCTGCGTTCAATTTTCAAAACAAAGGCGGCCCCTGCGTTTTTAATTTTTAGCAGACGCCTAACTCTGCGTCTCAAGCCTAAGACGTAAAGTTAGGGCCCAGAACATCGACCTCTGCATTTGACTTATTCAAACATGAGCTGAACGGTTTCAGAACCATTTTTTCCACGATCATCTAAGGGAATCTCGCTCACTTAGGAGCGGATTAAGGGGTTAGTTACACCCCTTATCTTCCTATAAAAACCTCCACAAACTCAACCGAAAAGAGGTTCGGAGTTCGGCTTTTGGATCGGATCATCCAGGAGATCATACTCGGCAGATTGAATTCGATTTCGGGGGAGTTATTATCTTCTGAAGATCAGATCTTAGAGCATCACCTAGCAACATAGAGTTTTAACACTTAGCTATTAACCGAATTTTTGGTTTAAACAACTCCTTTCATAGAGTTTAAACTCGTTCTGAGTTCATAAACTCGTTAAGAGTTCTTTTTCATACTTATCACGCAAGTTAATCGTTCCAATGAAGTGAGGCATCGGATCGTCAAACGGAGAGCCAACTCAACGAGTGCATTCGAGGGAGGCACTCCATCGCCACTGTGAAGAACCCAGAATTAAATAAAGCGGAGGATTTATATTAATCCTATTCTCTTTTGTAATCTAATTGTAATCAGTTACAGACCGAGAGAGTTGTAAACATTCTTTTTCTAAGCAGTTAGAAGGAATAAATCAAATTCAATTCTTTTAATTGTCTTCTTACAAATTTTTCAACAAACATTAATATTGTATTTTAATATATTTACGCCATAAAAAAGATATATTACTTAACATTGATACCGAGTCATCAATGATTCTGCAACATTTATCATTCAGACACTCTTTACTAACATCTTTATCTACTTTCTTATTGCAGCCTTTGCAAGTATAGAACCATGGCTCGAGTCTATTCAAAATAGTAGTTATCTTTGCCTTAAATGTGCAATAGTGTATCTGTATATTGACAAAATTTAGTTAGTTTTAAATGTGTTAATAAGAATAGGTTTCTAATATTGTACCTGTATCGAATTCTGTGATGTATGCATAATATCACTAATTTGAATTTCTTTTGCATTTATAAAAAGCACTGATGGAGATCCTTTTGTTTATGTGGCTTCTTCCAAATGAAACCGACATATTAGATTAAAATATAATACTATTTCATTATTACGTTATATGAAAGTATGCTTGTTCTACTTACCACTCCATTAATTCTTTAGCTAGTTGTATTTTTGGGTTGATATATATTGTTGATATAATTTACGACGATATGTTTGTCTCCCCTACAAAATTAAGATAATTATTAGATGAATTTTATGTTTAGCTTTCTTTAATAATAATTTCAGTAATAAATTATGTACCTTTATATATAGAGATTTTAAAATCTGATAATGCTAGTACATGCTTATCTTTGATTTCAGTTTCAAGAATTGATCCTTCATTTATAGCCAAATCCCAAAATAAAGTTGTGTGCATAGTCATTTCACTACATATGAAAAAGAAAGTACGTTAATCTTATTTTTTTTCTTATGATATTGAAAATATGTATCATGAATATACCTTTTATCCATTAGCATGATTTTCCTCCTATTGTCTGGTTTGTTATGTTTTGTAATATAATTGATCACCAGCGTCACGTTAGTTGTTATTACAAGAATATCTGCAAGTAATTTTATATAAAATTATGATTCTATAAATTAACGTCTCATTTTGTATTAAAGATTAAAGTAAGAAATTTATAAGTACTTACTAATTTTTGTTCCATCTTTCATAGAAAATACTTCTTCAAATAGGACAAAGTTGTTCAATATGTTCTTCAAATGGAAACCTGTTGGTGCTTCTTTGATAGATACGTCTTTTGTTAATACTAATTCAAGTGACTTGTGGATACTTGGAAAAACTGGGTTTATTCCTCTCACTTCTCCATTTGAAATGAAAATAATTTGATTCTTTCAAAGCATATCTATAAACTTTTTGATAGTCTCTCCGTACATAACTCCATGTATTTTGTTACCCTGCAAATATTATTAACACCAGAGATAAATGTTTAGAAAATATAATTAATTAATACTAAGCTATATATTATATTTTAATTAGTTATATGTAAACAGAAAAACAGCATACAAAGACATTCTGAAAGTTATTGGAGTTTTAATAAAATTTACCGAATAGATAATGACAATCACAAAAAAAAACAAGCTGAATTATAAACGCTAAAATTGTGAAAATAACAAAGAAAAAAAGTAATCTTTTCTCCTTTTTCTTCTATTATAGATAAAAACTTTCATAACCCAAGCCACAATATTTGTCTTCAGAACTATGCTTGGAGGCTCTAGTATAATATCTAAACCCAATTCTAAATCAAACTCCAGAATAGTGGTAATCGCCATATTTTTAAATTCTCTGACAATTTTATATCTCTTTGCATAAGTAATGGATAAACTTATTATGTATTCTCAAGGTAGGATCTCTCGATATATGTTGTCAGTTAATAGCATTGTACTAATTGATGAGAGAAGACCTTGTTAGACCCTAGAAAGGGGGGTGATTAGCGTCTTATGCTAATCTAATCCGATTTTATGCTAATTAAATCTAATTAATAAATTATTCTTGTAAGAGAAATATACAATATGTTACAAGCAAGAATAAGCAATATGAACAAATGTAAATATCCTAGCAATGAGATATACTATGAGATATATGCAAGGATATATAATTAACACAAGGGTAAACAATCTAAACTAGATAGTGGGCAATATAATCAACAAGCAATATACAAAGGCGATATAAGATATGAACATAAAAATAAGTGCGCCAATGCAATCATAAACAAACAATATGATTACGGAGTTCGGTCCCTACGACCTACGTCTCCGTTCCTCACCTCGAGGAGATCTCCACTATCACAACCGAATTTTTTACGTTTACCCGAACAACGTTTACACCTCACAATATGGTTTTCTAGTTTACCGAAAACTCTACAACTAACACACTCTTGTAATCCCACTCTACACCCTCTCAAGTGTTGAACTAGACGTGTCTCCCTCAAGTGCTCGGATACAACCTCTCCCTAGGATCGTCAACCGACGCCACTCCTCTTGGGACGATCCCCGACTCTTGCCACACACTTTTCTCGGTGTACAAGTGTATTACAAAGTGATTCTCACAATAAGCACAATTATAATAAATGATTATTCTCTAATATGGATGAGAACACAATGAAAGTTCACACTCAATTGTTACAATACTCACCAAACCAAATATACTATGTATGAAAATACAATAAGCTCAATGTGGGTGTGTGTAAACAATGAGTGAAATAAAATCTAATTCAAATAGCAAACTAGCAATAATAAGAATATGAAAATCAATAATAAAATTGCTAGAGAAAAGAGTTAGAAAACTTCTCTATAAACACAAAGAGAGATTGATGAAATATTGAGGATGAACTCCTCAACAACTGATGTAAGCTCCTCTTTGTAAAAACAAACCCCAAACTTAAAACAAACTAAAACAGGCTTAAACCCTTGTTAAACTTTTGTTTAAAAACTTCTTAGATTGCAAAGAGAACTGAGATCAATGGGGTATTTATAGCCTCCCAAAACCTCAGCCAAAAACTCCAAACAAAAGACCAAAAAGCTCACAGAATTGAAAATCAGATTCTGTACAAAAATAGCCGTTGGAGTGAACGGAGGTCGACCGTAAAAATCTCGCGGTCGACCGCGAGCCACTTTCGAAGCTTGAAAAATTTTCAGAAACTTTAGCGGTCAATCGTGGTGATCGATCATGAGAATTTTCGAGCTGACGGTCGATCGTAACGGTCGACCGTGAAAGTTGCTGATGGTTCCGCAGGGAAAAACAAAGGCGCGGTCGACCGTAAACTGACATATGAGAAAGTTGATTTTTTGATTTTAAAACCCTATTTAAAAATATCAAATAAATTTTAAAAAATATAAAACTTTGGAGAATGATTATAGAAATGATAATAAACATGCTATAAAGACTAGTTTTCAAAAAGGACCTCCCAAATGAAAAATATCATCATTTTACAAAATAGTCCAAAACATGAAAATGTAAATATATGACTTTTGACATTTTGGCTAAACCATGTTTTGAAACAATACAAAATGATTTTGTAGACCTAATAGAAGATGTAAACTATTGTTATGAAGTTTATAAACAATGAATATAGTATTTTATCAAAATACACATATAATGCACTAAAACATGATTTCATTGAACTCCATAAAATTGATATTGATGAAATTATATATATGCATGTAAGTATGAAACAAAAATATGTTTTTTAATTATATTCAATTGTTTCGCATTAAAACAAAAAAACTATCAAACCAAAACATATATGTATATATATAACTATATATATACAAAACCAAAACGTGTATGTGTGTATATGATTGAGCTTAAAGTACTAATACACATAATATAAAACCTAAAACTAAATTTACCCAAGCGTGTGATCTTCAACGAAGCTCTATCTTGGTATATTACGGAAGAATCTTGAACTTGGATCTTGACTTGAATGCATAGGCTTCACTTCACTATTCCGCCAACCTCCATTGAATATGATCGTTGAGGCTATTCCATCCATCCTCCAAAATGTTGTTTGTCTACAATTGATACAAAAACACAAACACAAACACTAGACAAACAACATTAGAAGTAAATTGTTTGTAAATCATCATCAAAACAAGAAGGCCAACAGACCTCGTATTAAAAGATTCCAAATTAATGTAATGAAAATAAAATGTGTAGAATGTATGTTAGCAAGACGGTACGAAAGAGTGCATGGCGTACAGTTAAAAGTTATATTAGTCTAATTAACCAAATGTTAGATTTCATTGTATCATCAGAATACTTTCATATGTTACCTTTTGAAAGTTTTAGTGATTTTGTTTCTTCAGTTGATATTATTTCTTGAGTTTTCAAAAGTATATACCGCTTTCTGTATGTGGTCTCATGATTGTGCTTTCTTAGGTCTTACAATATTTTGTGCATACACCAATTTTAATTTGCTGATATCATATATTTTTGAATTCTTATGCAAGTATCAAAACTCTTAAGAGAATCAGGCATATTCTTGTAGACTCCAAAATTGAAATTTTCATATTTATGTATTTGTGATTTTCTTCAGTATTTTTGTGGAATGAAAGACAAGAGACATATTGGTCTATATTAATCTTACATACAAATTCCATGTTTATTAAATTTAGAAACTTTTGCATTGGAAGTAATCGAAGTCATTATCTAATGAAATAGCGCTGACAGCATGTTATTTTCCATGGGGATAACTACTGGTGATACGAAATTGAAGTTGATTAGTTCAGTGGATAAAGGATTTAAATAATGGAAGATTAAGATAATAAATAAGAAAAATAGAGGACCAACAGATTTCCTTTCAAGAACTATTAAATAAAATTTACACTATCACATATACAAATCACAAGATACATAAAAGTTTTAAAAAAATTACAATTTTATTTCCCCCATTAGCAGGCCGACTTTTGCAAATAATTATAATTGATTACTTTAATCTAATTTAATCTAATCTAATAAGAAGAAAATAGATGGAAGTGTTGGGAAAATTATTGTAATTAGATACCATGATTAATAGACTAAAATAAGAAGAACAATATCTAATCTAGTTCATAATCTTTAAACAATCTAATCTAATTCTAATAAGAATAAAATAATAAAGATAAAAAGTCATCATTATTAAATAAAAAAAAGAGAGACACCAAGACCGAACCTTAGAGAGAGAACAGTTGATAATTACTTCAAAGTCTGAGAAATATTTGGTGAGAGAAAAAAGTGGATTTGGTGCTTTATTTATACTCGAAGAGTCCTATTGCTATAATAAGAATTTGGTTATAATAAGAATTCGGTTATCTTTGTGAATGCACGAATTAAAAGATAGATATAATCATAGAACGTGCAATATGATATATTTCTGTAATATAAACTTATTATATTATTGTTAATAAATTAATCATAATATGATTTTACACATGCAAAGTAGATAAATTAGTTTAAACTTGGAATAGTGTATAATATTTTAAACTTAAAAAAGTATAATATCACTATTATATAATATCATGTGTTAAGGATAGATATACTAGTTATATTAAGGATAGATATATTAGTGTTCATAAGACTGTAAGACATCTTAATTATTGATAGACTTAACAGAAAAATAAATACTAAATATTACTAGTGACTCTAGTATAATTTTATATGAAAAAATCATTCACATAAGTATATTAAAATTTTTGCATCAAAATACCTTCTGAAGATTCCTAATTTTACTCAAAAAATTAAGTTCTACTATAAAATATTTAAAAAATATTATCCTTTGTTTCTTCTTTTTTTATATTTAATTGAGCCGAGATCAATCATTCTCCACCTTTATCTTTTCTTTGGACAATTCTACAATAGTATCGTCATCGTCTATATCAATTGTGATATCAGGTTGGTATATAATAAAGAGAAAAAGACAAAACAAGAGTCCAGAAATATATTAGGATATACTTAGATCAATAAAGTTATATTATTGCTCATAATTAATAAGTATCAAAGACAAAATGTGTTGACAATCTTAAACTATAAAATAGACTGTATGAGCCCTCTAACAGAACTTTTTTAATGCAAGTAACCCTCAAGATTAATTTTAAAAATCTCTTAGGGTCAGGAATAAATAACTAACAAGTTTGCTATGAAACCTAGGAGAACACAGTACATTCTTAAGAATTATTAATCTTTACTTAATTTGTTTATAATGACAGGATCTTATTATTAACTAACTATAAGGCCTAGTATATTTTTTTTATTGGATGTTCAAGGATGGCAGAGGACCCAGGTGAGTCCTCATCGCAATGAATGTTATACAAATTAAGTACAAAAAAAGGTGGATTGATCAATGATGTAGTTGGTGAGGGGAAAACTCTAAAAGCTTAATTTTGGGTATTTGGATATATTATAGATGGAGATGAAGAAGTGTGGTTTTGAAAACAGTGAATATGTGGGGTAAGTAATATGATTTTTGTTTGTGTGGTTTTCTTCATTCATTTTCAAGATATATGTATCCATGTGGATATATATAGCTATAGCATTACTATTCTCTTTTGGCTTTGTGGAAGAGTTTGGATGAAAAAAATAAATTATCTAATCCGGTTAAAGTAGGATCATATAAGTTAAGCCTATGCATGAAATTTATTTTAACTAATACTAATATGCAAGTATTATAATTGGCATTGAGATCTAAAATACGTGTGAGATTCTTTTTGACTTTTATACAAATAGTATCTATTTAAATAATAATAGTATAATTAAACTTTATGATCTAAAAAAAGATCAAATATATAATATAATTAATTGCTTTAAAATAATCTGATCTAATCTAATAAGAAGAAAATAGATGAAAGTGATGTAAAAATTATTTTAATTGCTTTAAAATAATCTGATCTAATCTAATAAGAAGAAAATAGATGAAAGTGATGTAAAAATTATTACAATTTCATAATTCATAATTTTTAAACCTAATAAGAAGAAAATAGATGAAAGTGATGTAAAAATTATTACAATTTCATAATTCATAATTTTTAAACATTCAAATCTAATAATCTAATCTAATAAGAAAAAAATAACAAAGGCACATACCTATTGAAGGTAATGAAAGTGTTATGAAAATTATTATAATTTCTGATATAAAAAAAGATCAAACATATACTATAACTAATTACTTTAAAATAATCTAATCTAATCTAATAAGAAGAAAATAGATGAAAGTGTTGTAAAATTTATTGTTATTTCTTAATATGAAAAAAAGATTAAATACACAATATAATTAATTGCTTTAAAATAATCTAATCTAATCTAATAAGAAGAAAATAACAAATGCACATATCTATAGAAGGAGATGTAAGTGTTATAAAATTATTATAATTTTTTGACTTATATATATTAGCTTGTGATGTTGCATGTGAGAGAATGACAATTGTAAATAGAATTCTATTTAAATAATAATAGTATAATTAAACTTTAAAACTAATTATGTAGTACCGTGAACTACTTGAAGTTTAGTCGGTGAGAGATCACCATGTTGTGTCCTCAGATTGCAGCCATTTATTTTAATTTTACTTTTTTATAATTTTGAGAACGATTCTTGTCTCTTTAATTTGTTTGGTAGATTTTATAAATATCTCATCTATATTATATACATTTGTAGGTTTGTGTTGCTCCTAGGTTCCACCTTTGGGACAGACATTATTTGTCTCGTTGATTTGTTTGGATTTTACATATACGCCATTCATCTTGTATACATTTGTAAAGTTGGCATTTAATAATTTCATTCAGGTTTACATTTTAATTTAAACTATATTCCTATCTTCATACTATGTATATCCAATAAGAATTCATCAATTTATCAACTTACTCTTACTTAATTGATTAATATTTGAATTTCAAGGGTATTTTTGTCTACCGAAAGATTTTCCAAACTCGTGCTTTTAAAGGGAGTATGATATGCACGTTCTTGATCTCAAATCGATTTCTAACATGCTCATTCATCCCAGAATAGCATCGATTTCTAACATACTCATTCATCCCTGAGTATCCTCTTGCTCCTTCTTTGCTGTGGCCAAGAGGGCAACTGCCTTAGAACCGGAAGGTGCATCTTCCTCTTTCCTCTTTTAAGTGTGAGTTTTCTTGCTTCGTCAAGGTACTTCTCAACATCATCGTAGTCTTCCCCAAAAACAACATCATCATCACCCTCTTCTGCTTTAGCTAAATTAAGTGGACTGGTAAGCATTGCTTCTCATTTCAGTCTCAATTCTGGCCGCTTCTTCCTTGGCCAACGGTCTGTTAGAATTCTCTCTAGAACCAGGATCGCCAATGCCAAATCCATCGGAGGTTGCTTCTCTTTCAAGTGCATCCAAATCAAGTTAGTTTGCTCCTCTTCCTCAAAAATTTCTTCTTCTTAGGCTTCTAAAAATAGAAGAATCTTATGACGAGTATGATGATCTCTATGTGCTCTTTGCCACTGGCTTGAGATCTTCAAATGCTCTGCTCATAGACCCACCTTCCAGTTTTTGCTCTGCTCCCTCCAAAGTCACTCCCTCATCCTCAACTTGACCATCAAAAGCTTCCTCATACAGGCTCCCCCTCGTAGCAGCAGCGTCGTACGCATTATCTTTTCGCCTTTGCTCTCCAATTTCCACATTTTCAAAGCGTATCAATCCCTTCACTGATATCACGATCATCAAAAGCTACCTTATATCTGTCCTTTTCATTCTTGCTCTGATTATTTACGCATTGGATCGAGTCAGAGATTTGATTAGCTCGTAATCCAATTTATATCCAAATATTTTCTGGGGCTTACTAAATTATGTTATGTGCCATTATATTATTATTTTTTAGATGAATGGTATAATTTTATAATTTCTATTCTTATGATTTATGAGGCTGTTTTAGTTATTTATTTGTATATTACGGTAAATTTCACTAGATCTTCTAATAAGTTTTGGGTTCTGATATAACAAAACCTTCGTTCACTTAAAGTAGTGAGATAGATAATGTTTAAGTGAAACTGAAATTTGAATATCCACAGAACCTCAGCCAAACACAAATACAAATACTAATACAAATACTAATAATACTAATATTAATACTAAGAAGAAGAAGAAGAATATATTACTACTATTTAAGAGATAACTACTTTTAGGTGTTGTACCCCTAATTAGTCGACATTAAAAAAAATCCCAAATGTATCCCAAATTTATACTCACAACTTACTAAAAATTCAGAGCTTAATAGAAGACGCGTTTGGAAAATTAAACCCGTACAATCCCTCCAAGTTCTCTCTCTTTTTCTCTCCTCAAGATCTCATCTTTCAGATCTGAAAAACTCTCATTTTCTCTAAAAAACCACCACACAAAACCCTAGGAACAAAGTTCCTATTTATACTAAGGAAACAGGACCAAAACAAAACCCGGCGCAGCCCAAATACCCACTTATTCGGAACCACGCGAGACACCTCAAATGTCTTGCGCGGGTGTCTCGCATGCATCGCGCTAGCGAGACACCTTTTGGTGTCTCGCGGCGTGCCGATGTTCACAATTCTCCACCTCGTACATCATTTGATAAACCTCAAATTTTGGACGAACACCAGAAGAATGCTACGAGCATCACAAGAGAGATCTGAAAATACCAAACCAGGTCAAAACCAGCTGTATCATTATATCATGGTTGCCTACGTACCCTCTGACTGGGATCAAACTAATCGTAGTTCTGAATAGTCTGCATATAGTCTCCACATCACCCCATCACCGCCCCGAAGGGACATGCTTTCTTGGGCAGATCAACACGGGCTGATATGAAGCAAGTCCAAACAATGCTGAAACTTGCTACATGTCACCATCTTGGTCAACATGTCTGTGAGATTCTCATTTGTGTACACCTTCATGAGAGAAATATCACCTTCATCTATGACATTCCGTACAAAATGATACCTAATGTCGATATGCTTGGTACGAGCATGATGAACTTGATTCTTAGCTAAATGAATCGCACTCTGACTATCGCACCATAAGTTCACACAATCCTGCTCAATCCCCAAATCATCTAGAAGACCCCACAACCACAATGCTTTCTTCACTCCCTCTGTCATGACCACGTACTTAGCCTCTATAGTAGAAAGTGCCACTGTAGCATGTAACATCGATCGCCAACTAACTGGAGCACCATGTATTCTGAACACATAACCAGTAGTAAGTCGTCGTCTGTCTAGATCGCCCACATAATGTGAGTCCATAAATCCATCAATCTGACACGTAACTCTATCAAAGTACAGACCTGTATCTGTAGTACCATTCAAGTACCTCAGGACTCATTTCACCGCTTCCCAATGTGCCTTTTTCGGATTCTCTATGAACCTACTGACAACACTAACCGCCTGTGAAATATCTAGACGTGTACACATCATTACGTACATCAAACTGATAACTGCACTAGCATAAGGTACACGCTCCATGTGTGTATTTTCTTCTGCTGTAGTGGGAGATTGTTTACCTAAGAGCCTGAAGTGTGGGGCCAATGAAGTCACCACTGACTTAGCACTTTGCATCCCAAACCTTGCGATAACCCGTTCAATACAGCCCTTCTGACTCAAGAACAATCGCTGATTTTCTCGTTCTCTTCTAATCTCCATACCCAGTATTTTTTAGCAGTGCTTATGTCCTTCATTTCGAACTCTTTACCAAGTTGAGATTTTAACCTATCTATCTCCATCTTGCTTCTCAAAGCAATAAGCATGTCATCCACATACAAAAGAAGATAGATATAATCACCTCCACGAAGCTTCTGAATATAGACACAATAGTCATAATCGATTCTGGAGAATCCATGCTTTAGCATGAATGAGTCAAATCGCTTGTATCACTGCCGAGGAGATTGTTTTAATCTATAAAGTGATTTTCTCAAGCGACATACATGATGCTCCGTATCCTCAACCTTGTAACCCTCAGGTTGATGTTTATAGTTTTCCTCCTCCAAGTCTCTGTGCAAGAAGGTCGTTTTGACATCGAGTTGTTCCAGCTCAAGATCACCATAAGCAACAATACTCAATAGCACCCGAATAAAAGTGTGTTTTACCACGGGAGAAGAGATCTCATTCTAATTCATACCCTCTCTTTGTGTGTCACGCTCCGCTTCCCAAAATACCTAGGAATCGGAACGTGAACAAGCCCGTGACATATTAGATTAAGGAGAATAAATAAAAATAAATATTTCTCCTCAACCTAATACGCTAAGCGTTAAGAAATAAATACAATGTGAAGTCACAGGTCCCTGATCACAGTTAGCAAGAATATAATAGACAAACTCAGAAGAAAATAATCCATATCACAAGTGAATATTATCCAAGACATAATATTCGGGTCAACATGCACTTATACAAAATTATCTAACTGAATACTGGAGAGATTGTAAAACCCCAAAATTTGCTATAATAAATATATGTGAATTATTAATAGTGAATAATTCTCTTATGATAAATAATTATATATATACATATATATATCAGATGAACGTAATTATCTGTGTTTGAGACCCCATCAAATGTTTCTATGTGAGAGAAATCGAGTGAAATGACCAGCATGTTAAATGCCTAGCAGCAGGCATTTTTCTGCTGCGCGGTCGACCGTGGCGGTCGACCCGGTCGACCGCACAGCGGTCAGAGAGTTTTTCTCAGGTTTGGTTTAATCGGGTTTCGGGTCGGGTTGTGGGTTTGGTATATAAGCTAATGTGCCCGAGAGAGCCTCTCTCAGATCTGAACCCCTCGTCCCCCCCCCCCTCTCTTCCCTAAAACCCTAATTCTCCTTGCTTGGTGATTTGGGAGGAGTTCTTGAGGATTTTCAGCGGGATTGTTGGATTTTAGCGAAGGGGATCAACCTCCTGCAGATCTAGAGATTCATTTCTCACCAGAGGCGAGTAACTTCTCGCCCAACTCCACCCCCTTTTGTTTTCTTGCAAAGTTTGAGTTTTTATTGAATTTATTGGGCCAAAAATCGTATTTTCTTGTAGAGATAGTAGATCTATATGGTACATGTTATGAGAATCATGTTTTCAACTTTAAAAGCTCACCAAAGGACTTTTATCAACAAGATCTAGATCTGAGATTGCTTAAACAAGAGTTAAATCATTTTTACTGTTATCAAAACGTTTTAATCTTGTTTCTCTTGTATTTAGAATTTTGGGTATATGCTTTACATACTTAAAAAAATGCCTTGTCCTTTTACTGTATGATTTTTAGAGAAGTGAGAACTTTTATTCGTCATTAGAATCAAGCTTTTTATTACAGGTTTAACAGCTGACAGAAAACTCAGATTGGGTTTCTGTCTGCTTGGCGGTCGACCGCGGCGGTCGACCACTGAGCTCGCTATAGGGGCAGAAATAGTCTGTGGTCGACCGCACCGGTCGACCGCGACCTCGTATCAGAGTGCGGTCGACCGAGTCGGTCGACCGCCGCACTGTCTTTTGCAAAATTCATGTTTTGTGTATTTTGAGTATTTTACTCATGTTCGAGAGTTTGCCTGGATTATCTGACTTTGGTATTTAGTCTCACTATGTATCCATGCATGATAGATGACCTGAGGGTATAAATTAGGGACTTATACACTGATTTGAGTGTGGATTGATATAAGTAGATTCCACTATATATATCACAGCGATATTTTCACTATTTCACAGTCCTCGTGTTGGACTATAATCCATAGAAGTCCTCGTGTTGGACTATAATCCATTTCAGTCCTCGTGTTGGATATTTGCCACTTATTCTATGAGTTTGGAAACTGCAATATATAGTTCCTGTTTCGGACATAGTTCTTAACCCTGCATATGACCTTCTTACAGAAGTTCATGACATGATAACTATGTAGATTTTGACATGACACTTGTGTAGATTTTAACATGATATTCAGGTAGGCTATGATATGGCACTGCATTTATGTTCTGAGATTAGTGTTTTTCTTTTATTATTGTTCCTGTATTAGAACCTCGGGTTAGGTGATTAGGGGTTTACAATTTGAGATATAAGGTATATACATTAGGGTTTCCTTGTTTGGGTTATTTCGCTCGACGTACCTATTTCTCGTGTTGTAAATTCCTAATTTCCAAAACCCTCTTTAGTAAGATCAATGAGTTTAGATCTATTATATATTATCTGTATTTTCTTATACAATGAGCCATGTTCCCTTGGGGTTGGTTGTGATGTTACTCGCTAGCGCTTTGACGCTCGTTGTCCCTCCCCCTTTCAGGTAACGAGCCAGGAGCCCGGAGAGTCGCAGGTTGATGGCGATGTATTTTAGCTTCAGCTGTCTATTTAGTTATGTATTTTCTTTTGGAGTTACACAGTAGACTTTTGTTTAGACATTTGGGAGTCTTGTTCTAGAAGTTGTAAAGGCTGTGTGCCTTATTTCCTTTTCGTCAGATATTTGTATTTGAGACTTGTTGAGTATTCTAGTTTATCTACTTAGATCTTGACTATGTGCTTCTGTTTGTTGGATGATAAGACATTAAGTTGATTATTATCATTTTATCAGTCTTCTTGTATTATCTTTTACTTGCTTTTGTACCTACACCTGTTGTTGACTCTACTAGATAGATGGTAATTGTGATGGTGAAACATGTTGTTACACGGTGTGGTGCATGGCAGGTTTGACATTCTTGGTTTCACCTTGGACTGCAGCCTTGTGTGAACCCAGGGGCGTCACAGAGATATAAAAAAATACACTGATCAAAAGGAAATGAAGTCCTACAAAAATAAACTGAAAGGAATAACTAAGCTTCGGTTTCTTCTTCTGCTCAGCACGCTAGACACTCCTGTTGAGAATATCCTAGCTCTGGCACATCTCCAAGCTGGACATGTTCTTCCTCTAAGTCTGACATACAGCAGAGAAAATAGGTGTACGTCAGCGTGCATGGCACAGGGTAAGATCCCACAGAGAGAAATAGAAACAGTCGAATGACCAAAGCAAAAATAATAATAATAATAATAGAAGCATGCTACTGGAATACTAATAATCTAAATGCAATCTATCACTAGAATATAATAATCAGAAGAATCTAAGAAAATCAACAAAGTAACAAGATCATGTTGCTAGCGATCAGAATAATCATCCAAGTAACTAAGTCATACAACTAGATGGAATTAATACTTAAAAATCTACAATAAGAGACGTAGTACGTCGATCGAAATAATCCAAACAAGGAAACCCTCATGTATATGTTGGACCCTAGAGGGGGGTGATTAGGGTCACGAGGCTATAATTGTGCAATAAAATTAAGACAAGCAAAACACAATATCCAAATGCAATCAAAATAGAGAAGATAGGGTTAGGAATCGTTATCCTGTGACGCGCGATGTGTTAACGAGGTTCGGTCCGCTGACCTACGTCCCTGCTCCCCACTCTCGAGGAGAAATCCACTACACAACCCGGTTTGGAAGCCAGAACTTTGTCTACACAGCGATCCCCTCACGATCTCACACTACACAATTGATCTCACTAGATCACACTCCCACATAATTGATCTACACAAGATCAAACTCTCAAAATAGTAGAAATGGTGTAAGAATCCTCTCTTTACAATGTCCCTATGGCAAAGAGAACATAACACTGAAGCTAGGATGTGAAACACAAAAACTCAGAAGAAACTGGTTTGAAAATGAAGCTCTGTTAAAAAAACGTTCTCTGAAAATATCTGAAAGAACTGAGACACTGAGGAAGAAGAAGAAGATGGGTTTATATAGAAAAACACAGATGTTTGAAACCCATAACCAATCCCCCAAAACCTGGAAACAGAACAGCGCTGAGATCGTGTGAAATCAGCGCTGAGATCTGTACCAAAATTACCGTTTGAAATATATGGCGGTCGACCGTGAATTTTTCGTGGTCGACCGCGAGGCAGTTCAGAAACTTACTAAAAGTCCAGAGACTTTCGCGGTCGACCGTGGCGATCGACCGTGGGAATTTTTTTCCTCACGGTCGACCGCGGCGGTTGACCGTGAATGTTTCTGCTGCCCACTGACGAGTGAGCTCAGGCGCAGTCGACCGTGGTGGTCGACCGCAATCTGATACACTCAAAAACCTGATTTTTGAATCACTTAAAATATTTGTAAAATATTCATTTGACCTCTGAAAATTATGAAACTTTGCAAAATATTTTTAATACTAAAAACAAATTGTTTGGAAAAGCATTTGACCTCTGAAAATTATGAAACTTTGCAAAATATTTTTAATACTAAAAACAAATTGTTTGGAAAATTTTTTTTGCAAATAAGTCCTCATACTTGTGAAAAATAGTATTTTGTGAAATACGTTCAAAACAATAAGTATGAAAACGTGTGTGTTGATATCCCAATTGCTTCAGATGAAATCTAAACTATTTGCCTACATTCTAGCACTAGAGAGAAAATAAAAACTAACTAATATCCTCACTAGAACACAATTCTTGAGTCTTGATATAGCTTGAGTTTGGATGAAGCTTCTAATTGAATTTGGTGTTCTTGAAATAACTTTGCTTCATCACTATGCCTCCTCCTCCTTTGGATATCATCGTTGTAGCGCATATTCCATCCAATCCTCCATTTATGGCACTAACATGCTTGATATATGTATTTACTATATTTTCACTCAATAAGCAATTAGTACCGATAATGGTGGTTGTAAAACATCATCAAAATATAAGGGCTAACAATCTCCCCCTTTTTGATGATGACAACCAACCATTATATAAGAGCAAAAAATAAATATAGCTTATAGATAGGTGCTCCCCCTATCTATGAGCTCCTCCTAAATATATGCAACAAATGATGAGATTTCTCTTCCCCTTTGTCACCATAAAAAATGGGGTAAAGAGAAATGCATGCAAAAATGCAACTAAACAAGCAAGCAAATAGAACTTTCACATATTGCATAAGCCCAAATCATTTCTTATGCGACAAAAATCATCCTCACCAAGAGGCTTAGTAAATATATCTGCTAATTGAGATTTTGTGTACATGATCGCGTAAGAAATGATGGCGTACATCAATATGTTTAGTTCTAGAATGCAAAACCGAATTTTTGGAAATATTAATAGCACTAGTGTTATCACAAAAGATTTTTATATTTTGAAAATTCAAATCATAGTCAACCAAACTTTGTTTCATCCACAATACTTGAGCACAACATAATCCGACGGCAATGTATTCCGCTTCCGTAGTGGACAATGCAACACAATTTTGTTTCTTGGAAGCCCAAGAAACAAGTGAATTTCCTAAGAATTGGCATGTTCCACTCGTACTCTTACGATCTACCTTACATCCGGTAAAGTCTAAAAGTTCCATTAACATACTTAATGATCCTTTTAACCGCAATTAAATGAGATGCTTTTGGAGATGCTTGAAAACGTGCACATGCACACGCACTAAACATGATATCGGGTCTACTAGCGGTGAGATAAAAAAGACTACCTATCATACCTCGGTATAGTTTTTGGTCCACGTCCTCACCACTTTCATCCGCATCAAGCTTTACACTTGTACTCATGGGAGTAGGCGCATGCTTAAAATTCTCCAAATTGAATTTCTTCACCAATTCCTTAGCATACTTGCTTTGAGAAATGAATATCACATTCTTAGTTTGCTTGACTAATTTCTTCACCAATTCCTTAGCATACTTGCTTTGAGAAATGAATATCACATTCTTAGTTTGCTTGACTTGGAGCCCGAGAAAGAATGTAAGCTCTCCCATCATACTCATCTCAAAATAATCTTGCATCACTTTAGAAAATTCCTTGCACAAAGATTCATTAGTAGCACCGAAAATGATATCATCAACATATATTTGAACTAAAATGAAATCATTTTTTTTTTCTCACACAAAAAGAGTGTTATCAATAGTTCCTTTTGAAAAACCATTTTCAACAAGAAAACTAGAGAGGCGAGCATACCAAGCTCTAGGAGCTTGTTTCAACCCATATAAAGCTTTTTGTACCCGATAAACATGATTAGGAAAAGCATGATCTATAAAACCGGGGGGTTGCTCAACATATACTTCCTCCTCTATAAAACCATTCAAGAAAGCACTTTTAACATCCATTTGAAATAATTTAAAATTTTTAAAGCTAGCAAATGCCAAAAACATCCTAATAGATTCCAACCTTGCAACCGGTGCAAAGGTTTCATCATAGTCGATGCCCTCCTCTTGATTGTATCCTTGGGCAACCAAACGAGCTTTATTTCTAGTAACAATGCCATGTTCATCAAGTTTGTTTCTAAAAACCCATTTTGTTCCGATTACACTAGCATTGTTAGGTCTAGGAACTAGTTTCCAAACATCATTTCTTTTAAAATTGTTTAGTTCCTCATGCATAGCTAAAACCCAAAATTCATCATTTAAAGCATCATTAATCTTTTTAGGCTCTAGTTGAGATAAGAAAACAACATTACCACACTCACTCCAAGCTTTTGAGCGAGTAGCAACTCCTTGTGAAGGGCTCCCAATTATTTGTTCCTTTGGATGGTTTGATGCGAATTTCTAAGCTTTAGGGAGTTCAACTTGTTCATGAGCATTAGAGCTATCCACATCCTTTTGTGCTTCTATAGAGGGTGTATCATTGAGTTGTAAAAGGTCTAATCCTCCCTCATCATCATCATCTTACCTAGGTAAAACAACTTGAGAACAAACATTAGTCTCATCAAAAGTAACGTTTATAGATTCTTCAACAATGAGAGTTCGTTTGTTGAAGACCCTATAAGCCTTACTTCGAGGTGCATAACCTAAGAAAATACCAACATCAATTTTGGAATCAAATTTGTCATGATGATCTTTTGTATTTAAAATAAAACATTTGTAACCAAAGATACGAAAATAACCAATAAAAGGAGTTTTTCCATAAAATAGTTCATAAGGAGTTTTCTTGAGCTTTGGTCTAATTAAAACACGATTTAAAACATGACAAGCCGTATTGACGACTTTCGCCCAAAAATATTTTGGCAAATCAAAAGAATTTAGCATAGTACGTGCCATCTCTTGTATGGTGTGATTTTTTAGTTCAACAACACCATTTTGTTGTGGTGTTCTAGGAGCGAAAAACATGTGAGTTATACCAAGTGTGAGTTATACCATGATGAGCACAAAATTCATAGAAAAAATTATTTTGAAATTCACCTCCATGATCACTTCTTATTTTAACAACTTTCAAATCTTTTTTATTTTCAATTCTTTTGACATGATTAGAAAATTCTTCAAAACAATCATTTTTATTTGCAAGAAATATAGTTCATGTAAACCGAGAGAAATCATCAATAATCACAAATACATAGTGTTTGCCTCCAAGAGAGGTAACACGCATAGGACCAAATAGATCAAGATGAAGTAATTGCAAAGGTTTAGAAGTCGATACCTCACTGATGGATTTGAAAGAAGATTTTGTTTGTTTACCTTTGGCACAATCTTCACATATGGTATCTTTGATGAAGTGTAAGTTAGGTAACCATTCTCTTAGGGGCTATTTGTTTGTCTAAAAAAAGAGGGAAATTAAAGAATATGAAACCTATTTCTTAGAAATTTTATTTTGAGGTTGTTTGGTTGGAAAAAAAATAATTCATTCATCTCAAAAATATACACATTAGATTTGCGATTAGCAATAAAAACAATTTTTCCATTCATACTAATAATGCATTTGTCCGGTTTAAAAGAAATATCAAAACCTTTATCACTCAATTGACTAATACTAAGAAGATTATGATTCAAACCATTAATCAAATAAACATTTTCTATAACGGGTGAGGGTTTCTTACCAATAGAACCAATACCTACGATTTTACCTTTCTCACCACCACCGAAGGAGACGCTACCTCCTTCAATCCTTGCTAGGGTTGCAAATAATTCTTTGTTGCCCGTCATATGATGAGAGCAACCACTATCAAGGTACCACATCTCTTTACGTCGTTGCCGTGATGTCCCCTACAAGAGAGGAAGGTGTAATAACTTTAGGTACCCAAAACTTTGGTCCTTGGTGGTTAGTAAACTTGGTACCTTTGGGTACCCATGTCAATCCATAAAATTCATAATTATCTACCTTTGGGTACCCATGTCAATCCATAAAATTCATAATTATCTTTAATTCTACAATGAGTAGAAATATGATCATGTTTCATGCAATATGTGCCCATAAAATTCATAATTATCTTTAATTCTACAATGAGTAGAAATATGATCATGTTTCATGCAATATGTGTACACAAAATTTCTTTTGTATGTATGAGTATGAGAACCATGAAACATATTTCTACCATGGTGATGATTATTAGCATAAGCATGAGTGGGTCTAATCCTACCACTCTTAATTTCTAGTTTTTCAATCTTGGATCTTAATTGCTTATTCTCAAAATCGAGATCTCTTAGCAATTCATCTTTTAGAGCAAGAGAGGTTTCTAGTTGTTCTAGTTTCACATCACAAGAAGCATGCAACTTTTTGAAAGAAGAGAATTCCTTTGACATTCTTTTAAATTCAATGTTCAATTCTTCTAGAGTCGTAGCTAGATCACATTGCATGTAAAAGGATTCACTCTCGGTGTCGGATATTACCTCATGTTCAAGGGCCATGAAGCAAACGTTGGGATCATGAAGAGCAAGTTTAGCTCCTTCTTCATTACTATCCGAATTGCTTGGTTCGGATTCCTCCCATCTGGCATACATAGCCTTCTTCTTCTTGTATTTCATGTACTTCTCCTTGAGCCTTGGGCAATCCTTAGCAATATGGCCCGGTTCATTGCATTCAAAGTATTTTCCTACACGTGAAGGAAATTTGTTGTTAGATCGTGGGTTAAATTTCTTGTTCATTTTTATGAGTCTAGAAATTCTTCTAGAGAGATGAGCCACTTCTCTAGAAAAATCAACTTTACTATCCGATGACGAAGAGGAGTTATCACTAGCTCCTTTGAGAGCTATGGTCTTTAATTTTGGTGATGGCTCCTCAACATCCTGTGAGGGCACTTCCTCCTTCTCCTTTCCCTTGAGCTTCTTCTCATGAACCTTGAGCTTGCCGATGAGACCATCGAGAGGTAGAGTGGTAAGGTCATGAGCTTCTTCTATCGCCGTCGCCTTGGGTTCCCACATCGCGGAGAATCTTGTGGTTCCTCTCTTGAATAGTCAATTTCTTGTCAAGACCATGCAATTCATTAATAATGTTAGTGAAGCGAGAAAACATAGCATCAATTGATTCATTTGGAAGCATTTGAAACAACTCATATTCATGCATAAGTCCGCTAATCTTGGATTCCTTAACTTGGTGGGTTCCTTCGTGTGTGATACACAATTTCACCTATATTTCGTATGCGGTTACACACGTTGAAACTCTATTGTATTCATTTAGGGAAAGACCACAAATTAAGGCGTTCATAGCCTTAGCATTGAGATTAGCTTGGTGCCTTTCTCCATCGGTCATAGTCCTAACTTTAAACTTTTCTACATATTTTTTCTCTATGAGTTCTAGGATGTCAAGATCAATGCAACGAAGGTAAATTCTCATCCTATCCTTCCAATAAGCAAAGTTACTACCGGTGAAGAGTGGTGGTCTAGTGGTGGATTGTCCCTCTAGCATATGCACATTCATTGAAGCCTCCATAAGATCTTTACTCTAAGGTGATTAAACCAAAAACTAATATAGAGACCAAGCTCTGATACCAATTGTTGGACCCTAGAGGAGGGGTGATTAGGGTCACGAGGCTATAATTGTGCAATAAAATTAAGACAAGCAAAACACAATATCCAAATGCAATCAAAATAGAGAAGATAGGGTTAGGAATCGTTATCCTGTGACGCGCGATGTGTTAACGAGGTTCGGTCCGCTGACCTACGTCCCTGCTCCCCACTCTCGAGGAGAAATCCACTACATAACCCGGTTTGGAAGCCGGAACTTCGTCTACACAGCGATCCCCTCACGATCTCACACTACACAATTGATCTCACTAGATCACACTCCCACACAATTGATCTACACAAGATCAAGCTCTCAAAATAGTAGAAATGGTGTAAGAATCCTCTCTTTACAATGTCCCTATGGCAAAGAGAAGATAACACTGAAGCTGGGATGTGAAACACAAAAACTCAGAAGAAACTGGTTTGAAAATGAAGCTCTGTTAAAAAAACGTTCTCTGAAAATATCTGAAAGAACTGGGACACTGAGGAAGAAGAAGAAGATGGGTTTATATAGAAAAACACAACTGTTTGAAACCCATAACCAATTCCCCAAAACCTGGAAACAGAACAGCGCTGACATCCTGTGAAATCGGCGCTGATGACCGCGAGGCAGTTCAGAAACTTACTAAAAGTCCAGAGACTTTCGCGGTCGACCGTGGTCGTCGACCGTGGAAATTTTTTTACTCACGGTCGATCGCGGCGGTCAACCGTGAAAGTTTCTGCTGCTCGCTGACGAGTGAGCTCAGGCGCGGTCGACCGTGGCGGTCGACCGCAATCTGATACACTCAAAAACCTAATTTTTGACTCACTTAAAATATTTATAAAATATTCATTTGACCTCTGAAAATTATGAAACTTTAAAAAATATTTTTAATACTAAAAACAAATTGTTTGGAAAAGAAATTTTGCAAATAAGTCCTCATACTTGTGAAAAATAGTATTCTGTGAAATACGTTCAAAACAATAAGTATGAAAACGTGTGTGTTGATATCCCAATAGTTTCAGATGAAATCTAAACTATTTGCCTACATTCTAGCACTAGAGAGAAAATAAAAACTAGCTAATATCCTCACGAGAATACAATTCTTGAGTCTTGATATAGCTTGAGTTTGGATGAAGCTTCTAATTGAATTTGGTGTTCTTGAAATAGCGTTGCTTCATCACTATGCCTCCTCCTCCTTTGGATATCATTGTTGTAGCGCATATTCCATCCAATCCTCCATTTGTGGTACTAACATGCTTGATATATGTATTTACTACATTTTCACTCAATAAGTAATTAGTACCGATAATGGTGGTTGTAAAACATCATCAAAACTTAAGGGCTAACAGTATATACCATATGTCTCAAATTGTAGATAATTAAATATTAATCCCGATTTATGTATAAAAAGAAATATAACTGGCCTACATCTCACAAGAATTCATACTTAGCTAAGAAACGAGGTCATGTAACTAGTCATCCTATAACAGGTCACTAGTTCACACCTCACACAGAGTCAACGCTCATATAATCGGATAACTGACTGTTCACAAATCCCCTACATGCATCCAATACCGCTACACAAACTCGGTCAAAGGACTACACGCAATCCGTTTTTAGCCTGGTCCGGACTCAAGCTAAACTTGGGTGAATATCAAACTCACGGACCAAAGTAGCGACACTGATCTACTTTGACCCAACAAACCAACCCCAGTGGCAACACCGATCTACTAGTACGAGCCTGGAAGATATATCAACAGCCTTATTTAATTACATGAACAGATTCTTTCCCACCCCAACATATCTTGTATTTCTAAGTCAACGACGCACAAGCCTCTAAGTCTTATTCATGTCACATATGTCACTATAGTCATAAACTCCTAACGATTCTCAATCACAAGAAGGAACAATAAATGCAGCTAATACTATGCAATAAAACATGGTATGTCACGTAATTAGAATACGAAATATAAAATCAGCGAATGATTTGCAAATAAAAGTCACGATCAACAACCATCAATCACATGATCATAAACTAAATTAATTCAAAATAAATAATTCTTTTGCAAAATAAATTCCTTTCAAATTGTCTCTCACCATAATTATTTAAAAATAATCTCTTAAAATAATAAATTCATAAATTTTTTCAAAATAATCTGTTTATAAGATAAATTCTTATTATTTCAAAATAGTCTATTTTCCCAAAATAAATTCTTTTAAAAATATTTATCATTCTAAAATGATTTTCTTCCACAAAATAAATTCTTAAAAATATTATAATTATCCAAAAAATAATATTTATCACATAATTACGATTCATTCAATATTATTCATCAAACCCACGCAGATAATTATTAACAGATCTAAAATTCTAATAAAATAATTAAAAATGTAAATTTGCACGTACGACAAATATAAGAATTGAAACGAAACTAAACGAGAATCTGGATCTTGCCTTGGGAATCTTGTTGAGGATATCATAGAGGACAGTGGGGGTCGTCGGGTGGCTGTACGGGTCACAACAGGTTCCGCGACTCGTCGGAAAGTCAATCATGTGATAGAATACAAAAAGGGAGGTGTTAATAGCGATTATCGATATTCGAAGCGATATAACAAGAGGTAGAAACTGAGCCAAAGTGAGAGGAATATACCGTGTGATAGACAACACGAAGAGCTACGTACCGGCGAAGACGGTGACGAAAACAGAGACCGGAGGTGGCCGAAAAACGCGTGCGAAGTCGGCACAGCGCTGCTAAAATCTGCAAACTGCTTGCTGTCGAGCGATGTTTCGAACTTTACCGAGAGAGATAGAGAGTGAGTTAGATCGTGATACAAATTGGAGGTGATAGGGCTACTCACCGGAGAAGAAATCAACGAAAACGAAGGTCAGAGGTGATCGAAAAGTACGTGTGAAGTCAGCACAAGTCTGTAGTTTTCTGCTCGGTGTTCGGGCTCGTTTCTCGTTGTTCGGAGCCTTCTCTTGCTGTCCGGGCTTGCCGAAGGCGGGAAGAGGTTACCGGTGTCATCGGGGTGTCTCGTTAGGCTTCGATGTTGCTCGGTCAAGGAGGGGCGGTGTGGTGGTCGAAGAAGAAAGAGAGGGAGGTTGTTGGCGCGGCTTGAAGAGTGCAGGCGGGGATGGAAGAGAGAGAACGAGAGAGGAAGAGAGAGAGAAAGAAAACGAGAGAGGGAAGGAGGACGAGGAAGTGGGGCATTGATGGAGGAGGCCGATAACGTGGGGATATCGGGGCGGATCTGAGCGGGCTTTGGGGTGGACGCGGGGTGTGGGCAGCGGGGCGAGGGGTTCGGCGGTGAAGAACAGTGGGATTATTGTAACTTGCTTGTATGCTCGCTTTGTCCTAGTGAAAACCAAACTATCTTTGAGCTGTTAGTGAAAACCAGCATATAATCGCATATTTATTACTTCCTCCCGCAACGTACGGTTCAGTCTCTCTGCGACTCCATTCTGTTGTGATGTTGACCTGACTGTCCAGTGTCAAGCAATACCCTCCTGATCACAGAACTTCTTAAAAACACCATCTATGTACCGTTATCAGATCTCAGTGTCTTCAATTTCCTACTTGTTTTGTTCTCAATCATTGCTTTCCACTTCTTGAATGTCTCGAATACCTTATTCTTATGCTTAAGAAAACAAATCCAAGCATACCCAGAATAATCATCTATAAACGAGATAAAATACCTGGAACCACCCTTGGAAATTGTCGGAGCCGGACCCAAATATCTGTATACACATAGTCTAATTTACATCTGCTCTTGTGCTTGCTTTTTAAGAACTGGACCCTATGCGCCTTTTCATACACACAATCCTCACAGATATCCATGCAAGGTTTCTTTATGCTCTTCAGCAAACCTTCCTTACCAAGCAGATCTATACCCTTCTCTGACATGTACCCAAGCCGCCTATGCCATAACTGAGTGTGCTCACATGGGTCTCCATCACTTCCATCAGTTCCAACCATTGTATCTCCTGTCACTATCGTACCCGAGAGAGTATATAGATTACTGTGATGAATACCCTTCATCACTACTAAGGAACCTCAAACAACCATCTTTACTCTATTCCTTATAACTATCTTGCAGCCACCGGAGTCCAAAGCACCAACTTAGATAAGATTCTTCTGCAAGTCGGGAACATGCCTCACATCCGTTAGGATTCTGACCACTCCATCATGCATCTTGATTTTGATTTTATCAAGCCCCACCGTTTTACAAGCATGGCTATTCTCCATCAATACGGTTCTACCATTAATGCTCCTATAGGTAGTAAACCACTTCCTATTTGGACACATATGGTAAGAGGAATGCAAATCAAGAATCCACTTATCGGAGGTATCTTCACCACACATAACGGTATAGCATTCTTTTTCGCTCCCTTCCTCCAAGACATAGCTTACCTCTTCCTTGCCTTCTCTTCTCTCGGTTTTATTGTTGTTCTTTTTCTCACCTACTCTCTTGTTAGGACAGTCAACATTGAAATGCCCAAGCTCACCGTATTTGAAACACAGTCTTCCTACAAAAGGTCTAGATTTCGATCTAGACTTTCCTCCCTTATCTTTTCCTCGCTGATTGCTCCTTCCTCTTACAAACAGTCCTTGTGCCTGCTCCTTGTTACCACTAGTAGTCATGTTACTAGTTGCAATTTTCTAAAGATCATCCGATAGAAGCGCTGTTCTAGTCTCATCCATCTTCAAATTGTCACCTACAAGCATCAATGTTTGTACCTGGTTCTCATAAGAAGTAGCATAAGTGCTTGATCCTCATCTTCTACTTTCACATCAATGTCCTTCAAATCCGATATGATCTTATCGAACTTGTTGATATATTCCCGGATTGATGATCCTTCCTCCATTTTGCAAGTATATAATTTGGACTTTAAGTAGATCCGATTTGTTAGACACTTCGTCATGAAGGTACTCTCTAACTTTGCCCACACACCTGCAGTCGTTTCCTCTCCATCCACCAAGAAAGCTACATCTCTCTCAAGGTATAGGATAATCGACGCTCGTGCTTTGAGGTCTAACTCTTCTCAATCCTCATCAGACATATCTTTGTGCTTCTTTTCTTTTCCTACCAATGCCTTGTGTAATTTCTGCAAAATCAACGAGTTTTTCATTTGCATCCTCCAATAGGAAAAATCATGCTTCCTATTGAACTTTTCAATCTCATACTTTCCCACTTTGACCGTTTTACTAGTAGACATCATTCTCCACTTGTATTAGTTAAATCCGCTTCTCTCAGGAATTTCAACAAAACACCTTGTGTATACCACACAATAACCAAGTATCACCTCAAATCGGAAGTTCTAGCACCACCAATCTGATCAAGGGGCTCTGATACCAATTGTTGGGTGACAATACGCCCAACTCGCTGCGGAAGCGAATCACCTTGAGAGAAAGCCCTGATTTTTGTTTTCATAAAACACAAGCCAATCTCGATGTTCCTGTTTCGATAACGAAAACAAGAAGAGAAGTGAATATCTTAGCAAGGTGAGATATACACTCTTCCCAATATCAGATCTAGGTCTGAATATCGAGGGAACCAACCAACATAAGCAATAGCCAATACAATAAGTGAGACACAAAATTAACATGGTTTGACAAACTTGCCTACGTCCACGGGGAGGGGTGAAGGGAGGGTCCACTATGATGGAGAACACCAACGACTTGTACAACCCACAAGCTAGTCCCAAAGAGATGAGGCTATAATTTTACCCAAGAAAGATGATCACTTTCTTGTACAATCCCTCCAAGTTCTCTCTCTTTTTCTCTCCTCAAGATCTCACCTTTCATAACTGAAAAACTCTCCTTTTCTCTGAAAAACCGTCACACAAAACTCTAGGAACGAAGTTCCTTTTTATACCAAGGAAACAGGGCCAAAACAAAACCCAGCGCGACCCAATGTAACAGAAATGACGCCTATTTCATTTACTTCACATACTTCATAGCTACTTCCACATAAACAAACAGGCGCCAAGTGAATTACCATATTTTTTGTAACGTTCTCATCTCAAATATCTCAACTAAAAATCCCACGATCTCCCATTATCTCCTCAACTCCTGATTCTTTCAGTTTTTGTAACATTGCTGCTTTTCCTTCCTTATATAGTCATCTTCTACCAAGAATAGAGATCAGTGCTTTTCTCATCTTCTACGATCAAGCTATATTCAATGTTTTTTTTTCCCAGAATATTTCTTCCAAGGTCCATCCTGCTATTTTGCACTGCAACGGTCTCGACTACTTTGTAATGCAAAGGTTATTAAAAATATGTTCTTTCTCTATCAATATTTTCTCTTGGTATCGTTTCTAACCAACACTTTTTCTCAGTTCATGCGAGATAAATATTGGCTTCATCCTACTTTTGCTTGGCACCTATATCGGCTTAGTTATGCTTATGTGATCCATAAGGAAATAAAAAAAATGTTATTCATACTTCAAAGTTCTATTTCAATATCTTTTTTCTTGGTAACTTCTCAGCTTGAAACTTAATTTTTTGTTGGCTTATTTATTTTCAGACCAAGATCCATCCTCCTACTTTGCATCGCACGGGTCTCAGGTAATTTATGACCCACAAGGTAATAAAAATGTCTCAGCTAATTTATGACCCACAAAGTAATAAAAATGAAGACGTGTTCTTAATTTATATTTTTATCCTTTTTAATTTGGTGTGATCTCATTCTATCAAAATATAAAAATTGTTTTATTGTGAACAAGTGTGTATTGTACATGCACGCATCGTGTGCACTAGAACTAGAAGTACTAGTAATAATAAAAAGAACCACCACTCACATACAACACAGAATATTGTAGCTATGGATTGTTACAAGGTTGCAAAAACCATCGACGGAAATAAGAATACAAACATACATGGAGTTGGGAGATCTAGAAGCCTGTGCTTGTTTGCATTATCGACATTAAAGGCAAGAAAACTGTGATGGAAGAAAAAGGATGGCAAACAGGTCAGGTCGGATCAGAAAAGGAGTGGCAAACAGGTCAGATCGGGTCAGTTCTGACCCGACCATATATGCTTAATCCGACCCGCCCCACTTAACAAACGGACCCAACGCATATTGCAAATTAGCAGGGCGACTAACTTTTTGCAGTTTTACCAAAATTAACTAGCATGATAATTAACAGAGTACATTCCTAAGAAACACTTGCGCATACAAACGAAAAATGACAAAAACATTGCAATTACTGCATCTATATGCCTCATATAAAACCCAAACTGTGCAATTACTGCATCTCTATGCCTCTTATAAGCCCAAACTCCTCTCAGAACTCACTAAAGCTTCACGCGTACAATTTGGATAGATCATCAGCAAACCTCTTTCTGAGGACTTCCCTCTTTAGCTTGAGTGCTGCCGTGACTAGGCCGCTCTCAGGAGTCCATGCTTCTTCCATCAGCTTAATCTTTGCAGGTATTTCAAATTTCTCTAACCGTGTTTGTTTCGCTGCCTGTATCCAAATGTAGGAAACTTCAAGTAATTAGCAATCTATAAACTGAAAGGTATTAAGTTTGATTATATTAGGATGCAATTCGTGGTAAATACTAAGTCTATGCTAAGTATTAAGATACCCGTCAGAGAATACGGAACATTTGCCAATTGGTAACATCAAACAACAAGATATTTCAATGGTTGCAGGCTTGCAGCTAGATTAAGGTCACAAGGCATAATTTTCACTGGGAATAAGCTACCATAAATAACAGATTGGAAACATGTAATCAAAGATATTCGAGTAAAAAAGAACATAATGATGCAGCTAGTGATTGGGGAAGTATTCAATAAAGACCCAGCAGTGAACATATTTGGTGCTATGAATGTAAAACTTCTTTCCAATTATACTTGTCGATGATGCCAGCTGCATGTCCAAGACTTACCATGATAATGGGAGTCTCAACCAGAAGATCTTCCGGCCAGTTAATCCGACACTTTGATAAGAACAAAGGCTTTTCAAACATATATAGTTCCTATTATGCAGCCACACCGTGTTTGATGTAAGCAACATTTCATACTGCATGCGAGTGTTTTTTCTTAACAAAACAATTTGTATGAATACCGATGTGAACTATTTCCAAAAAGGACAAATTAGCAAATAGGAACATTGGCAAATTAACCTACCGCCCACCTGCTATAATTGAACAAAGGAAACATTGTTTCAAACCCAGGGGCTTAAAATGATCAGAGCTTCCTCACCTTTGACTTTTTTATAAAGTCTCCGCCCCCTAACCAAAGAACCATGTTTCCCCCTCCTTGTCCCCATGTGCATTTTAAACATGCCCAAAGTAACTCCCTCCTCATTCTCTCTCATTTTCTCATCCCTCCCATGAACCCATGAACCCCTAGACTCATTTATCTTAAGGGGTTTTTGCCTTTAAACCCAAAGCTTTACCCTGACTTACTTTTACTCCCAAGTTGTTTTATTTGCATCTATAAACCCAAACTACTTTGTGTATTATTTTTAAACCCAATCTCCCAATTCCCTAATACACTACATAATATGTGGCCCCCCTATAAAATTTTTTTTTTAAAAAAGCTGATTTTACCCCTCTCCCTTCATTCTCTCTCCCTTCCCTCTAAATTTTTTTATTTTCTAAAAAACATCCTATAGTTTTTTAATTGTAAAAAAATACCCTAAAATTTTTGAATTTATAAAAAACATTATGAAAAATTTAAAATACAAACAACACGCCATTAATCTACGAATTATGAATAGCCTCTAAAAAACTTAGAATTTGTAGAAAACGCCATAAAAGTTTTACAGCAATTCTGAAAAGCCAAATTTGCAAAAGAACACCCTCACAAGTCAAATTTTACAAAAATACTCTAAACATATCAAAACTTACAACAATGTGCGTTTTAATATTTTCATCTTCTTAGAGCATTTTTGTAAAAATTTTAAGGAGATTTTTGCAATTGCCTAAAATTTAAGGGTGTTTTTTAAAGATTATAAATTTTTAAGGGCTACTCACAATCGAATTTTGGTATATACAATTTGCAGGTTTGAAATTTTTAGGTGTTTTTCTAAATTTTGACATTTTAGGGTTTTTTGTAAATTTTTTATTTTTTAAGATGTTTTTGCAAATTTGAAAGTTTGAGTGTGTTTTTTGCAAATTCTAAACTTTTAGGGGACTGTTTATAATTCCTAGATTTACTGTGTATTTGTGGTATTTTAAATTTATAGGAATGTTTTTATAAATTTTAAATTTTTAGAGTGTTTTTTGCAATTAAAAAAATTTATGAGCGTTTTCTACAAACTCAAAAAAAATTCAGAGGTAAGGGATAGAGAATGAAAGGAGAGGAAGGGGTAAAATATGCTTCTAGAAATTTTATTAGAGGGGGAACACATAGTTATGTAGTGTATTAGAGAGGTTGGGTTTAAATATAAATATACAAACTTGCTTGGGTTTACAAACACAAATAAAACAACTTGGGTTTAAAAGTAAATTAGAGTAAAGCTTTGGATTTGAAGGTAAAAACCCCTTATCTTAACCACTGGTTCCGTCTCCCTTTGAGCCAGTGGCGGTAAGGCATAAACCCAAGAACCTCTACACTATCCCACCCCAAACCCCCCACCCCAAAAAAAACAAAAAAAAAAACAAAAAAACATCTCCCGCAACGGTGAAGAGGTGGTGGGACCGAAGGGAGGTGATGGCTAAGAAAGGAGGGATTTTAGATGGAGTGAGCCCACGACAGGCAGTGACAGAAGGTATTTTAAGTAGAGTGAGGTGGCGGCAGCAGAAAGGTGGTAGTGAGTTGGAAAAGATAATGGTTGAGTAAAGAGGAGAGAGGGTTTATGGGAGAGAGGAGAGGTTGAGGGTGATGGTGTGGCTAAGGGTACTACGGAGTTATTCAAAAATATTGTAGGGAAAAGGGTCGGGGGTGAGGCATTGGTTAAAAGTCAGGAAGGAGCAGGGGCTTGAGGCAATTTTCCCTTATACATAATTCCTCAACAAATTTATCTAAATTTCATGATATCAGTAATAGGAAAGAGGTGAATCTAGAGAAAAGAAAGGAAGAATGAAATATGCAAACCTTTACTAATGATCCCTGAACTTCTTTCACAGCTGCTTCTTTTTGACACAATTCTGAAAGATCACTATATATGATTCCTTGTGACTTAGCCCAGCTTTCTAGTGCCTGATAAGCAGGTACTACAAGAGCCACACAGTAACTGTGGAAAGGATCAGCATGCAACATGATGTTGTCTACATAAGGGCTCACACTAAGAGCAGCTTCTACCTGCAAAAGATGGTAAAATCACTTTGCAAGAATAAGGTGATGGAAAAACAAACTGCTCAAAAATATTCAACACACCTTGCCTAAAGAGACGTATTCACCATGCTGGAGTTTCACTATATCCTTTTTACGGTCAATTATTTCAAGGCAGCCATCAGGGTGAAAACGCCCAATGTCTCCAGTGTAAAACCACCGCATTCCCCTTTCATCAACCTTTGTGATATTATGCAAGTCAAAGCAGTAAGTTTAAATTTTATGACCAAACCACATAAAGCATGGTCCTGTGTAGGTAATTAAAATTGGCAGTCTACCTTGTAGACCTCCTTAGTTTTTTCTTCATTTTTGAAGTATCCCGCGGTGACATTAGGTCCCCCGATTACTATTTCTCCACGAGGCATAGGTGTATCCACAGTTAAGTACCCACCTTCTGGCCAATCAATCAACTGATACATGATGTGCTTGAGTCAGTAATTGAATGGACGTTGGCAAAAGAAATGGGGGAAGAACATGTAGAGGTCATTCAAGTTTCTTTGAATTTAACAGGAAAGAGAAATTTACCAAGTGTTTGGGTAAATTCTATTGAAAAGTATATGAAAATGAAATAGCAAAGAGAAATCCTCATGTTTATAAATTCAAGCACAGTGCAAATTATAGGACTGCATGGATCAAAACTTTGTTAAAGTTTCAGTGAAAAGAAAGTCAGACGATGGAGTTATATGAAACTACAATGGAAGATTTTCTACTTTTCTTTAGATGTCAATTGAAATGCCATATCGTTATAATCACTTGGAGAGGAAATGCCAATACCTAAAGCTGCTATGAAAGAATTGTTGCCCAGCCCTCAAATCAACCACACAATAAAGAAAAACCAAAGGACTAGAAATGGGGAAACTGGTTAAGGTAAGTTACAGAAACAAATGTTTCGGCCAAGATCAGTTGAAATAATAAATATATACATTCTGTCCAGGAATAAGTTAATATAAATATCCTCAGTAGGAAACTGTCAATATACATTCTTTCCAGCGACAACTGTTGATATAAATGTCCTGATAATTATACTAGTTGAAAGAGAGAGAAATTCATTAAATTACCTTTAAAAATGAGCAGGGGAGAGGAGCACCAACACGACCCACAGTTGTATCATCATATTCAGAAAATGTTCCACCAGCACAAGTTTCAGTTAGACCATATCCTTGCCCAATTGGAGCCCTAGAAATTAAAAATACATATATTATTATTCGATGACATACTGGCATTGGAACAAATATAGAACTATACAAATGTTAAGAAGCAATTTTCCTAGTATGTCCAAAACCAGAAAGCAATTTTCCTAGTATGTCCAAAACCAGAAATAAACATAGAAAAGCATACTACTCTTCCTTTTTCTTTTTATTTTCTTTTTTGCTTTGAATTAGTCATTAAAAGGCTACCAAAGTGAAGCAGATTCATGCTAAATTCAATGGCCCTTCCTGCGGCAAATAACACAATTTTTAACAGCACAACTATTGTTAAATCTATGCATGTGGTGTTTTCATAACTAGCAGTTCAGGAACTACTCTGCTTCTCTACCAAAAAATTGATGAAATTATCAAACCGATTGAATTAATAAATCAGTCTAACTACAACACTGCCAATTAACTAATTTTAAGCATCTAATCCATTTTTGAAGTTGCCATCCAACATTCCAGAGAATTCACTAGTTATAACTTCCATAAGGGTGCAAGTTAAAAGATACTGAAGCTCATACTAACCCAAGGCATATGTTAATGAATCTTTGTGTAACTCCAGAAAGAGGAGCCCCTCCAGACAGAAGAAAACGAATATGACCTCCCAAAACTGCTCGAACTTTCCTAAACACGAGAAAATCCCATAGCATTTTCTCCAAGCCCCATGCCCCAAACCAACTTCCATTAATCGCAGCCAACCTACGTCCATATGCAATGTCAAACAATTTTCTTGATAGTCCACCTTTTGCATCTACCTGATACATATAGATAAAGTAATTAATGAAAATGAACTTTAGACCAAAGTGCTACTTTGTCACAACAAATGTGGCTTACCTTTTTTCTCACACCGTCTCGGACACGGTCAAGGATAGCAGGGACAGCAACCATTAGTGTTGGTCTCAAGACTGAAGCATCACCTTTTGTTCCCTTTTTTATCTTGTTAGATGTATCAGTGAGAGTCAATGGTGATCCGTATCCTATACTTATTCCTACAGCAACCATCAAAGACTACAACAGAAACATGTCTCCATTAGTCAAATTCGAATAAAAGATCAGTTGGATACAAGTGAGCTAGGAAGATTGAAGATTAATCATTTTGGAGACTGGAAAGAATAATTTAACACCCTTACCTCTGCAGCTAACTCAAGAACATGAGCTAGAGGCAAGTATGCCAGATAAACATCTTTTCTACCAAGCCCAGGGACAATAGTCATGACCGCAGAGAGTGTTGATAGGATATTACCATGTGTCATCATGACTCCCTACATGAAAATTGTCAAAACAGAAACATTACAAGAGAATAAAGAGACCAGCAAGATATTAGGAACACTGGAGTTTTTAAATAGCATTTCATTTATATCTAAGATTGAAAATTTTCCATGGTGCTGTTTCTAAGTACACTGCAAGGTATGATTAGTTCGAACAAATACAAAAAACATGCAGGAGAAAATGCTCTGTTACAAAAATGAGAGAACTCCCATGAAAAAAGAAAAACATTGCAATTTGTTGAGTCTTCTTTCTCTTCTAAATTCATTTTTTATCAGTCCTTCGTTCTTAAGCACAAGTAATGCATATTCAGTTGCTAAATTATATCCAGTTTCATAAAGAAGGAAACTGAGGTTCTGTTCCTAAGTTCATAACTTTGAAATAAGCTGCAATGAGACATCATATTCTCTTTGCATGTGTTGCTTCCTCTACTATAATTATCAAGATTATGAAGGACTGTTCCATCGTTTTCCTTACTCCCCATATGTTAGTTACCACTCTTTTACCATCCGAGCTAGTTTAGCACTTTTCCTTTCAGTGAGAAGTTCCACCTCTGTCCTCTTCTTCCATTTCTAGCTCAGAAGAAGAACATGACCAGATGTTCTCCCCCATCAAGAATTGTCACATTTGCACGAGAACCTCTCCCAAACTCAAAAAAGAATTTAGAGAATTTGAGCTTGCATAACCTTATAATACAAATTTCTAAACAATATTTGGCAACCATACAATGCCCTCAACGAACACGTCTACTTGTACCTCAGAGGTGCTTCAACCTTACTTCAATAAATATTCTGACAGATGGTTACATAACTGCCTGCAAGTGGAGTACTTTGCAGAAGTTGGAAATGTATGTCCAATATTTCTCTTCTAATATCACTGAGATTAAAATTCATGTACTAACACATGCACGTGTGCATGCACACATGCACATGCACACGCGCGCTTGAACACACATCACACACGCACGCATGAACACACACCACACACGCACGCACACATGTACATGCACTCGCGGCGAACACCCGCACACAGAGTTAGACGGAACAGTAACTGTATACATATCACTTGACAAGAGAAAGTTGAGAAATAGAGTTATAAGCTAACAGCATCATGTTGTCACTGCCAAGGACTAAAACATTGGAAAATAAAAGGCACATTTCCCCTAAACTCCTAGCCCCATATGTATAACGAAAATCTGAAATCAAAGGACAATCACAAGATTTTAACTTGACAGATGGAAGTCTAAAGATCTTAATAAAAATTATATGAAACTATATCCTAAAAGTGCACATTTACAAGACACCAACAAGACACACATACATAGCTGATTTAAATTATGGTTTGCTCCCTAACATACCAAAAAAATTAGCCAAGATCTATAATTAATTTGCAAACTAAGACACCATAGCTCAGCAAAACTTATCATTTAGCATTTGAATGGATAAAGTTGAAGAGGTTTGAACATTTTGGTCAAATAATGCAGTTCAGACTTGTAATCAGATGTTGCTTACATCTTTAAGAAAAGTCAGCTGGCGTATTGAGGTATTTTGCAAATTGCAATGACATCATTTAAGTATTTAAAACCTGATCTACACAAAGTAAAGTCAGAGCTCGAAACAACCTTAGGCAAACCAGTGCTTCCGCTGGTATACATGATAACTGCAATATCAGCTGAAACAGGCATTTCAGCAGCAACAGGATTTTCCCGGCCTATCCTCCCTACATCTTCAAAAGAGGCAAGAGTCCATTGAGTATTCTTTTCAGCCAGCGAAACGTCCTTTGCAATACCCTCATCATTCATATAGATCACACGTTTCACAGTGTCCAATTGTCCACTTATACCAATGAGTTTTATTAATTCTTTATGTCCACAAACCACAGTTGAAACTTCAGTCTGTATAACATAACAGAATACATAAATACCATGTGAGGATCTGAAACAGTAAAAGAACTTGTGGAGAAGCAGAAACAGAAACTAAATCATAGGCATAAAATTAACTGCAAACTGCATTCAAGTATCATAAAAAAGTTCAAACACTCCGTCCACATAATTTGCAATAAACCATTAAATTGGATGATCAGCCTGGGATATTGAAATCACAGTTTCCCAATATTTTGCATAAACACTTCTACAGTAGACTCATGGAAAGGAATTCTCCATGAAACAATAGTATACACTAAGATGGCATGTGACAGCAGTTCACCAAAAAAACAAATTAAATCACAAGTTTTGACACTGGCATCATAGAAAGTCACTTCTCAACAGTCTTTTCCTTGGTTTGGTTAATAATAAGAAAAAAATTTGTAGTGACGCATTAAACTGCAAAAACATCGTACAAAGGCATGGATCCATCTGTATAATAATTAAGAATAACAGACAGCCACGGATAAATTAATTGATAGTTGATGGAAAGAGGTCCCAAACTAACACAACGAAAGCAATCCTGATGTCCAGTTTATGTTATATATATAAACTATTGTGGTAGACAGTTCTTCTGGCAGCAAGATTTTAAATATCTTTTTTTATAAAAACAAGAGTTCCAAGGAATGTTAAAGATATAACTAAATGATTTCCACATAATAAGGCTTTCTAGTTGGAGTACTAACATATCAACGGCAGAGAAAGGGATCAACATCTAATACAATTGGAACAAGAAAAGCATAATAATAAATGGTTTCATGAAAAATCAATAAGACATTACAGAACCTAGTAAACTGAAGGTAGATTGGTTTAGACCTTTAGGCCCACAGTACCACTTCTAAGTTTAACTTTCAGATCCGTAAAATACAAAGATTATGGTATGCGAGAATACATATTTTGGCTTTTTTATATAGAATGCTTCACATTCGAAAGGAAAACGTTTATGTGTGGTCAATTCCAAACTTCACTATAATTGAATTTGGCTTATTAGTGAGGCTCCACTTACGAGGCTTTGCCCGGGCTTAGGTTAGCACTAGTGCCTTCTTATTATGTCCCAGCAACCTAAAGTAATCTTGGCCTTAGGATGACCTACGGGATAAGAGAATTTGAGCTTGACCATATCAAAACTAGATCAAGGTAGTCTCCACATAAGTCTAATCATTAAACAAAAACTGAGGGAATATATGTGTAGTTCAAGTGGTGGAAGGGTGGGAGAGGAAGAAATAAAAAGAGAAGGAGAAGAGGAAAGAGGGTGAGAGTACCTCATTTAAAGAGTGACAAAGAGCCTCCTCTCCTAATGAAGCATATATAGTGACGACTGTGATGTTTCTTCTGAAACAACCCTGTCAAAATAGAGTCAATGCAAATAAAAAGAAGTTATATAACAATACATCATGAAAAATTTACATCTGTTGGGTCTCAAATACAGAGAGAAAGTATATACAGATAGGCTTGTTTTGAACATATAATATGATGGCTGAAGAAAGATTGTATAAACAAACAATAATTTAGTTGTTCAATAACTAAGTATCCCAAGTACCTAGCTAGTAGCCTAGTATTATTAGCATATCGAGATTCATGAGAACCTACATTGACTATGGGTCATAACTAAAGATTAGATTCTCTCTGCAAAAAAATTTCCTTGCAGAGTGCATTGTTAGATATATGATGCAAGCCTAATAGCATGATATTTGACCCATTTTTGTATCCACCTAGATACGAACTCCTTTGAGCGCTAGTGGTTTGGGTTGTGACGAAAAGGTCTACCACTACCCTCTCTTCTATCCATCTCTCCTCTTTAATGGCTCTTTCTCTCTCCCCCAAGGTTCTAAATATCGGGCATCGAGGAAATACTGGATGACGCAGATATAGGAAAAATATCGTGGATAAGTAGTACATATCGGAGTTCTGTATCAGATGATGTGCATATATTATATAATTATAATATAAACATACTTAATGAAATCTAAGAATACACACAATAATATATGTTTAGGACCACAAACCAATATTCTAACACAAATACAAGCCCAGATCGACATTGCAACATTTTTGCGGATTTTTTTTTCAGGCTGAGATGTCACTTGAATATTGAAGAATTATGATATACCACCCAAAATTTGCTAAATGCTATTGTGTTGCAGCAAGTCATAGAAAAGGATATATCGATCAACATGTTAGCTAATATATGGGCCATTTTAGGGATATATCACAAAATTTGCCAAAAAGCTTAAAGGTTATTAAGATCATATCATTTTGCAACAAACCTTATAAAAAGGATGTATCAGCTGATATATTAACTATGTCAAGGATATTTAAAACAATGCTCTCCATCTTTAATGGCTCTCTCTTCTTTAATGGTGGTTCTCTCTCTTCTTTAATTGTGGTCCTCTCCCTCTCCCTAATGGTGGTTCTGTCTTTTCTTTAATTGTGGTTCTCTCTACTTAATGGTTGTCCTCTCTCCCTCTAGAACTCCCCCGTCTCTCTAAAAACGTTTCTCTATTTCTTTCCTCTCTCCAAACTTCTCTCCCTTTGTCTCTCGTTTATCCTCTTTGTCAAGCCTCTCCTTGTATCCCCTGCTGCATAGCTATACCACTTTCTTCCATGGTGTTTATCTAATAATACAAGTAGTTAGCATTGCATAGTTCAATATTGTCATAGGTATTTTCTCTATGTTTTTAGTATTGGATGGTTGGTCTTGTTATTGAGCTTGCAATGGCATGGATATTATTAATAACTATATTACTTGTATTTTGAATGAGCAATTTTATTTAAAATGAGTTTGAAGCATTTTCTTTCATGTGGAGGAAAAATCTAATGTCACGCTGCATCAAAATATAATCATTCCATCACCAATTAGAATGAAGGGAAGCTACGTGCCACAAGGGCATGCGTGTAAGATCTCTACTAGCAGATCCCCTTATGAATATTATTAACCCAGAGGATTGGCTTCCCATGAATAATTTTCTCAATTATGTATAGTGAGGAATTAGTACCCGTGATGGAAAGTCATAATCGTTATATCCATGAACCATAAATATAGTAAAGGATAAAACAAAGAGTAACAATCACGTATGCAGCTATGTGCTGTTTTTTTAGATTTGGAAAGTAGGAGAATTTTCTCAGCAAATGGAAATTAAGAGTACTAAAAATTTTTCCAATATAGAGATTAATTCTTGCTCGTCACTAACCCACATGAATAAGCACCAATTCACAGTTTTAAGCGGAGCTAACTCTGCTCGCGTATCAGCAAATATCGCACCAAGATGCACAATTCCAGAAGCAAAGTTGCAAACAGCATCATAAGCTTGATTATAACTCAACCATTCATACTCCCCGAAATGAAATTTCTCAAAGGACCTTCCATCTGCTGTGACTTCAATTTCACTGGAGATAAGCTTACGGGTACCAAGCATTCGTTTGGTAGCAAAATTCTTGCAAGCAAGATCAAATAGCTCGGCAAGTGTTGTAACTCCTTCCCATTGTGTTTCGACGGGCGAGGTGAACCGATAGTTTCGAATAGCATACCCGGGTTCTCCACCGACATCAACAGGCAAACCTCGCTGTTTTGAACTCTTTTTACTAAGAATATAGGAGAACACAAAGGGAACAACGATACCGACAAGATAAGGATTCATTCTCGATCAGGTCAATGAAGCCCAACAGATATTTCCAAATTCAAGACCTACGATAGTGAAAATGTCAGTCTTTAAAACATTAAGAAATAATTACTGACTATGATTAATGTAGCAAAAAGCATCAAAAAGCATCAATTGTTTAGGAAAGTTAAAATGATTCTAGAACAGAAAATTGCTCTGCTTAAAATTCACGTTAGCAAATTCGGTTTTTTCCCCCCGTACTAAAAGTGCCCCACTCAAAATTTCGCTATTTTCAATTAAACACCAGCAGAAATTTGCAATTGCAAGACGTAAAACAGTGAACGTGCCCCACTCAATCTTCAAAACACTAGGGTAAGAGAGAACTACTTAACTATCATTATTACAGCCAAAAGTGCATTTTCTTTTTTGGGAAAATTAACATGATTCTAGAATAAAAATTGCTCTACTTAAAAAGTAGCGTCAGCTATTTCGATTTCTTTTCTTCCGGAGAAAGTGACCAGCTTAAGATTTCGATAATTTTAGCTTCAACACAAACATCTTAAGTTATAAATCTCGAGATCTCAATCTCAAAGCCTAAAATGACGCGCATTCTATGAAATCGGTGACAAATGCATACCTCGTATTAGGATCTTCACAAAGACTCGAGAAAACCCCTAGGCTTTGGAAATGAGATCGAAATCTAGGGTTTTTTAGGTCGAGGGTTTGAAGAGACGGAGCATCCGACGAGATTTAAGATTGGGATTTCAGAACGAGCACGCGTCAAGAGACTTGCGGCTGTTTCCCTTTCATCTTTTTTGTGTGCTCGGTATTTCCTTGTCGTTTCTGGGGAATTGAGCTTGCCGACATTGTTTGCACACAGGACCCTAAGATTTTTTTATTATTGGTAGATAAATTACCAATAGGGGCAACAATGCAAATTCTGTAATTGGATAAATAATGTTCTGATATTGATCCCGAAAATATTAAAAAGGAGTGTTTGGCATGGTGTTTTCTTTCTCTATGGTGTTTTTTCCAAAATAAAAACATAACATTTTTTGAAACCATTGTGTTTTTATGGAAAAAAAATATGTATGGGTAAAAAATAAAAAATAAAATACTTATCTCAAAACACCAAAAAGATATTTTGACTTATGTTTTGAGTTTTGGGAGATATTTTTACTTTAATAATAATAAACTTTTATAATATATTACATTATAATTGCTTACTAATAAATTATTAATATATTATTTAATATTATATTACAGTTGATGTAATTAATAATGTAATATACTTATTCTAAAATAATACTTTTTTTATATACTATATTATATTATAATCTAATATATTATATTATATTATAATTAAATGGTGATAATATATTGTAATAAATAATATGGTATATTTTAACATAATATAATATATTATATTATATTATACTATTATTTAATATTATATTAACCTAATATCTTTAGTATAATTTAATATTTTGTGTATCAATAAAATTATATAGTATAATATAATATACATAATATATGATAATATATTTATCATATAATTAATGTAATATATTATCAAAAAAATTAGTAGATTATATACACTATTTTATATAATAAATTATATAATAATGTAAAATAATTTTATGATATATATATATGCGAAAAAATCCAAACTAACTTTGACAAAATGAACTCATCATAGTGTTTTGGAAATATTTTTGGAGAAAAAACACTATGGTGTTTTGTTTTCTAAGAAAAACATGACAAAAAATCACCATGGTATTCAAACACACCTTATTTAGTATTTAAGTTTTATCGAATAGGTCCCTCATGCTATGATATGTTATCTTTAATCCCTAAAAACCATTAATATGATTAAAGTATTCTATTATTCTCGGTCTTCCTTACAGATGTTAAGGTAATAATATATAGTAAAAATATGTCAAGGCCCTAAAAAAACAAAACTTTATGTGACATAGCCCCTTGTACATTTTTCATTGTGTATAAGCCCTAAATACATTGCCAAATGTGTATCAGCCCCTAATACTATACCAACTAAGAAGAAAGTAAAACCCA
>NC_033802.1:33518250-33549617 GCF_001876935.1 Asparagus officinalis | reverse complement strand
CTCTCTCTTCCCCCTCCTAACTCAACTCTCTTCCTCTCTTAATTCTCCCCCTTCTTTTCTTGCCTTCGCTCAAGCTCTCCTCCTCCCAACTTAACCCTCTCTAGGGTTTCCACCCCTCTTCAATCCTCTCCTTCAATCGCATCCTACCCCTTCTACCACTATAGGCATAGAGCGCATCCTCAACAAGTTTGACTCCAATGCCGATGACAAGATCTCCACCGCCGAGCTCACCGCCATCTTCTACTCCCTCAACCATTCTCCCTTCTCCTTTGAACTCTCTTGCATGATGTCTAAGATTGTTATTTTCTTTGTCAAACTCTCTATCCCTCCCTTAACTATCGCTAACTGCACTATTGATCTTTGCACCGAATGAACCAACCTCCTCAAAACTGCCTATGTATCTTCTCGCCTCTCTCCTTCACTATTTCTTTCAAACAAATCCTATGATTCGATTATGTGATTTTACTTCTTAGTGGTAGATTAGAGCTTGTCCAATTTTATTTTTAATTGAAATAGATGAGTGAGATTTGACTTTTAAGAGTAGCATGTTAAATGAGTATATGATATGTGGCAGTTTGGAGATTGCTTGTAAAGTATCTGATGAAGTGCCAAATAGAGATATGGTTTCTTGGATTGTGGTAATAACAGGTCATGTACAAATAAAATGTCATAGAGATCTCGTTGTGTAGTTATGTGTATATAAATATCAAAATTACGTAAACTTATAATTGTATGGGTTGATTGTATATGATGATGATAATGAGGGTTTGGGAGAGGAATTTGTGAGGGTTCTGAACTTGATGGGTTTTGAGAGGAGAGAAGAGGAGGAGGATGAAGAAGCATTGGATTTTACTTAGATAGCATTTTATAAATGCATTATAAATGAAAGTATTCCTTAGTAAAGATTGTTTTGCTTGCATAAACTAATATAAATGAAAGTATTTCACGATACAAAAATTAGCATCATGATGTATTTCACAACACAAATTTGGCATCATGAAGACGAAGAAGGGGGGTGATATATTTTTGTAACAAAACGAGGGAAATATCACGGAGATCTCACAGTGCAGTTGATGTTCTAGCATACATGTTAAGGTTATGATGTGTCTGTTATGGTTCTAATATACTTGTTAAGGTTAGGTCATACATGTTAAGATTATAATATACTTGTTAAGTTTATAATATATATGCAAAGGTAATAGCATTAATGCTAACCTTATCACGTATCTGTTAAGGTTATGTCATACTTGTTAAGTTTAAGATGTTTCTGTTAAGATTATGGTGTACCTATTAAGTTATACTATAACTGTTAAAAAAGTGATAATTTCTAGTGTATATTTAACTATTCTTAATAGGTCTTTATTAAATTTGGTAGCTTTTCTAACTCACTATTTCATTATTATTCTTGCCTAAACAATGAGGAATAAGGAGTAGTGGATAAAGGTCAATGGAGTAAAAGTATAAGACTTATTAATTATCTCTTACCATTATTAGAAACCCCCCCTTGACTTTGTGTGATTATCTAATAACCTCCCATAACTTTTCAAATATCATAAGACCTCCCTCAAGTTTAGGGTTTTTAGAAAATCTCATTTAACTTTAAGATTTTAAGATTTGAATATTAGCAATAATATGTTAAATTTATCGTTATATGCTAAGTACTATTAAATTATACAGAACATGTTAATTTGGAACATTGGCTGTTAATATTACTCACTGGTTGTTAATTTTAGGGTATAATGATTAAATTTATACATTATATGTTAAAGTTCATGGGTTGTTAATAAAACTTAGTCTTATTTGTTAATTTTACTAGATGAATGTTTCTTAAACTTCTAAATTGTAAAATTTTGAATTTGTTTGTTTAATTTTTTAATTCTAATAAATTAATATTGATATTGCTAACCTCTATCTGTTAGAATTCACCATAATCTTAACAAGCAAGACATTGCCTTAATATGTACACCATAACATTAACAGATATATCATAACCTTAACAAGTAAATCATAACCATAATAGAACATTAGCACAGTTTATATCATTTTTTTTATCCCTCACTTATTTTTTATTTTTTATATATATTTAATTGCTACTCGGGTATTTGTAGTGAATTTTCATGAAATATTGACTTGGAATAAAAGTAACCCAAAGAAGTCTATTGAAGCCAGAAAGACCAAATTCTAAAAAAAATCAATCAAGTCACAATTAGGTCTACACCAGAGAATAAAGAAGAAAAAGAAGTATTCAATTACTTGGAGGCCAAGAAAAAATATAAGTCAAATTCGGATTTAGAATATCAATCACAAACTAAAGGCAATTGGTCTACACCAGAGAATCAAGAAGAAAAAGAAGTATTCAATTACTTGGAGGCCAGGAAAAAAATATAAGTCAAATTCGGATTTAGAATATCAATCACAAACAAAAGGCAATTTCTCCAAATCCAGAAGTCAGAATCTAACTTATTATATATAAAAATTGCCTATCTCGACAAGATAGATCCATTCATATTGATTCCTTAAATTCCATTATTAGTATCTGATTCTGGAATATTCTAGATGAAATCTAAATATGATCAGATTTTAGACTCTTATTTATATTATGAAAATATTCAATTCATTGTAGACCAAGTCAAATCTTAGGATTGTGAGGGTTATTTAAAGATCAAGTTTAATTTGACGATTGTGAGAGATTCTTGTATAGTATAAATAGGGGCCTATGACCACTATATTTTACATATTCAACTTCTGAGAAATTCAATAAAGTTCATCTTTTTGCTTGCTATTTTGGAGTACAAGTTCATCTTTTTAGTTGCTCCAATTTAGCAAATTGTTTAATTTCTTAGTTTTATTTTCTTGTTCTTTCTTCTCTTTGTATTCTTATTTTTATTTTCTTGTTCTTCCTTCTCTTTTCTTTAATTATATTTAATCTTCATTTCTCTTTAATTAATTATGAGTTGCTAATAATCTTTACAAGGCTTAGACTAACAAAGCTAGACAACTATTCTAGATTAATAAAAAGATCTCTTTGAGTTAAGAAAAGAAATTAATTATTTTAGATTAATAAAAGATAGGGTTAATTATAATTTGATAGGCTAGAGGCAATTAATTTTTGCATAACCTACAGTTAGGAGATTAAATCCTAATAAATAAACTAGATTAGTTAATCTAAAAAGTTAGGATTAATTTTGATTTGATAGGTTATAGACTTTAATTCAGCATAACCTATACTAAAGATATTAAACTCTAGTAATAAAAAGTCTAATTAGTAGGATTAACTAATTAATAGGTTATAGTTTCTAATGAAACATCGTTTATGCCTTTAGGGTTCTAGTAAGTAAAATAGATTACATAAAAGACCAAGTTCAGAAAATCTAGTGGAGTTAACCTAAGCAACCTATTTTAAGTCTATTAATTAAAAACCAATCTTTCACAATCAGCAATACCTTTTTCAAACCCTAAAATATCTTAAGATAATTTTACTAACTAATTTTTCATTGAATATATCTGTTAAGGATACAACAAAAGATGTTCACTTACATAGTATAATAAAATAACACATCAACAGCAATGACTTAACCTTAACAAGTAAACCATAACCTTAACGTGATATTATTAAAAGGTATGTTATAATCTTCACACGTACACCATAATCTTCATAATGCCAATTTTACTGTGTGAGATACTTAGTCTCTTAAAGGAGATGGAATATCCATCATTGATATCAGCAAAAAAAAGGAGATCTTTTCAACATAAAATTGATAATTTTAACATCCAAGCTTTAACATTAACATTCGATTTTCCTTTTGTAAGGATAAAAACCAAATAGGATTCCCTTGTAAGAAAACGCTATACTCTCAACGTATGCACAACGCCATCAGTTAGTGTCGTCTTGAAAAGCTTAACACCTTCAGCAAATGACTAACCTTCAATACAACGATATTAGTGCAAGAAATCATTTCTCTTCAGTATTTCATCAAAAAACTTCTTAGCATCATCTACTATCTCATATTTTAGCAATTTTTCAAACGTAGTGCTCTAAGAAACCACATTCATATAATCAATTTCAACAACATATTTTTGCATAATCCCAATTAATGTCCAACCTCAATGTACATTTTCATCAAAGGGTTTGAAACGCAAGCATCTAAATCTAAAAATGGTGTGACATACAAACAATAAGCTAGTGGAGAGGGTAGAGAGTAGAGTGGTAGAGAGGATAGATAGCAATGGAGAGGGAGTAGGGTGGTGAAGAGGGTGGATGGTAGAGAGACGTGGAGAGGATAGAGGAGGAGAAATGGTGGTAAAGGGAGGTGGTACTTTGAGGATGACATCATAAGGTAGAGGCGAGATAACGATGATTTCTTTGGTGGTGGTATAGACGGTTAAAACAGATTCTATCTAAGCCAATATTTAGTTTGGATCTAAGAAGTGAATGTCTATAGGCTAAACACTTTAAATGAGCTCAAAGTTAAGCCCACCACAGGCTATAGCGAATCTCGTTCAAACAAATGCGTGAACATTACTATACAACCCACTTCTGCCCAACCCAAACTGGACAATAAGTTGATTTATGCGAAGTTCGCCACTTGATGTCAATGAACTTTGCCCAAAGGGACCAACGTGGCCCACATCACCCACAACCCAAAGAAGATGGCCTACCCATGTTCAAGTGAGCTTCGTTCAAACCTTTTAGTGAACTTTGCCCACAAAGTCATTAGCGAACTTTGTTAATTGGGCATTTTAAGAAATATTTTCAAGGAGTAAGTGTCCTCCTATTATCTTCTGAATTAATGGCTACTTAGTCCATAATTAAATACCATTAACTCTCCCTCTCTCTTTGCCTATCAGAGGTGGAGGAGACTATTCGTTAAAGAGATCACAAACTAAGAGATTGAACACCCCTATACGCACGTGGAATTAAAATTTTTTGATATTCTAATTTTGATATTTGGTTCCAACAGAAGACTAAGCTATCTTCCAAGTAACCAAATCAGAGATCAATAGCAAAATACCCACGCCTTAGTCGGATTGTCAACATAGTACAAGATCGACGCTCCATTGCACACAAAAAAGGACCCAGGAAATATAAATTTTCTTGTTTCTCTTTTTATTATTGTTTGAACTAATTACAATATAAAAGACCCAAAATAGGATGGTGACACTACTGGGGACTACTTTCTTCTCCGGTAAGAAAATTGTGTCGCGGTCCGTCACTAAGACACTTGGGTCTTTTGCTGAATCGTTGGTCATAGATTTAACCAAGCGAAGTTTAAGAAATTTATTTCCTCAAAACCAATCATCAAAGCTAACTATGAGAAGTTACCGTAATATTCACAATAAAAAGAATGGGCGTTCGATTTAAAGCATGTGGAGATGCTCTCTGTACTTTCTCGACAAAGGCAAAGAATGGGGTTAAACCCTTACATAAATTCTGGCAAGGGAACGACATCACTAGTGGTGATTCATCTAACCCTGTTAAGCGAAGGTCAGGACAACATCATCATAGGTGATATTCGCATGCCAAAGGCCAAAGTAGCAAAGTTGGCTCAAATCAACTTGGAGATCCTGGTGATCTAAGAGAGTTCCGATCTCTAAAGAGAGCTTGCCAATGTCAATATTGTGTGACCCTCAAGGATGTAGTCATGGTAGTTTAAAAGAATTTGCCAAAACTATTCTTGAAAAGGAATCAGTATCTAATTGCCTTAGTCACAATTCTGAGCCTTTGAAGGCTAGGATCAAAAGACGATGACATACTTGAAATGGTAAACTCTAAGAATTCACAGTCAATATGACTAGTGTAATCTCTAGAGATGAGAAGGAAGATGTGGACAGTCTGTTTGACCCAAGGTATTCTCCTGGCACTAGAAGCATATTGCCAGAAATTAATGGTGTGTACTGCCACACTAGATCAAGGCAGAGAGTCGCAATCCCCTTTGACTATTCCCTCCTCCAAACATGAGTGTCGTGGGCTCAACCTTAAGTCGACTAGCCCACTGTTAGTGATGCTAATTCTATCATAGCATCAAATGTCACTCCTAGCTCGAGTCAAGAATAATAATGGGCTACAGATATGAAAGAGTGAGAGATCTTCTCTAACAAATGGAAGCTCAAAGAAAAGCTTTAGAAGAGTGATTCCAACGATTAGAAATGATACTCAATCAGCTCATGGCAACCTCTCAGCCTTGGTTAAGCTCTTCGAAGAGGAAACGACCAATTACAAAATTCTTCCCAGAAGAAGAACAAAAATCCATCAAAAAGATACAGATTCTGGTCATTTAGGATCGAAAATATTGGCCCCTCCTAAGCCAAGTCAGGAGGCAAAGTTCCCCAAGGACCCCCAAAAATAGCTCAATGCCCTTTCTCAGCAAACTGAGCTAAAGAAGGTTGGAATCACCTAACCTTATCCCATCGAGTGGGATATGGTTCCCTATCTGATGAAGTTTAAGCCACTGACATTGCATATGTTTGACAATATATGTTCTCTGAACCAACACATCTACTATTTCCACTAATAAACTAGAAATGTAGTGGGTAATGATGCCATTAAGATGTAACTTTTCATTGGCACCCTTCAGGTGATAGCTTTTGACTGGTTTTAGTGTATGCATGAGGGATCAATTAAGTCCTAGACTGATCTGGAATCCAAGTTCCTCTAACAATTCCATGAGGAATAATTGGATGTTATCATGGCCAAACTTCTTTTTGAGAAGCAAAGAGGAAATGAGATGGTTAAGGAATTCATTGAGCGATTCTGCAATCTGACATTATGGTGTCAAGATATGCCATTGCTGATGCTACTCCAAACTTGTTAGCATAATTCGTAGATCGTGTAGAAGCTCATATGGGCGCTATCACGGCCTATGCATGAAAAAATTTAATGAAGCAAGCCGAAATAGCAAAAAATAATCAAAACACTTCAACAAATACAAACCCCGTACCAATTTTAAGGGTAACAAAGGCAAACAAGGGTAGTTCTCCCAATTGAAATCCAAAGAGACTTTTGCGGTCGAGGCCATGAAACTTGACAACCATAAAAGGGAACCAAGGAAGAACGTTCAGCGCAACTACTCCTTTATGTCCTCAACAAGGATAATCAGCTAAAGCTTCCTAAAGCCTGGTGCCCCAAAGAAATTAGAAAGACTAACGATCACAACTATTGTCTTTATCACAGAATGTTGAGACACTTGGAGAAGAACTAGTACATCCTTAAGGATAAAATATAGACTTTTGCCAAGTCAAGTATCCTCAAGCTCAAGTCTAAGTAAAAAAATGTCACTACTAATATGGTGAATCTCCGGTTTAGTTCTATGCCAGAAATCTAAGCCCCAGTCAGAGTTATCCTCATTCCCACTACAAGGATGAAGGTGGTCAATCACGACCAACAAAACCAACAAAGACAACGCTTGGTCCCTCTTACTACAACAGGAAGAAAAATGATGTGGGTACATCCCGACCTTCTTCAAGATGAGCATTAGACTCTTCTGAAGTCCAAGTTAAAGGCAATATGGGAGGAAGCCGTGCCTAAATCCACTTATGCTAAAGAAGATGGGCCCACTGAGTCATAGCCTAAGGTGGCCGGACTTGATGATCTTGAAGAACATCAATCTCCTTCTTCTTTAGCACTAATACCAATGACAGGAGTTATGAGACCTAGTTTGACAATAGGGTTAGCTCCCAAATCGATGATCGCCATAGGCTCGCCTCAACCTTCTGCAGCACAGGACGATAAAAACTCTTCATGGAGCATTTCTACTTTAGATGATGATGCTGGTGCTGATGAACCACCGATTGTCATTTCTGGTAAAGGGTTTGCCCATGCCGCTATCTCTTTCGTAGGTAAACGTTATTCATTTTGAAATTTAATGAGTTTTTCTTCTACGTTCTAATGATTTTCATATGCACGACCCCCGGCATCGGCAGCTGAAGAGATTGAAATGAGAACAACTCCCCCACCAGAGCAGCAACATTCCCCATCGCTTTCTCTCGGGCAAGTGCATGATATAGGCGCTTCAAGCTCAGCTCAAGCAAGATCGCCTACAACTCTCCCATCGAGCTCTTTGACTCTGGGAGCCTTAGTACCATCTCCAACTGCTTCTTTAAGCCCGGTAGTTGTTTCTAACTTGCTCCAAATATTCATTGGGTAGCTGGAGAGTGTCATGGAGAAGACTGTCGAGGTTGTCAGTGCTGGTCAAGGAACCTTCGAATCTTTCAGGCCTTTACTAACAAACTGTGTGAACAATATCTGATGTATGGGTGACGCCTATTGTATAGAATGTTGTTTAGAGGGCATCTCTCACTTGGAAGAATATCTGAAAGCCTTGCAAGACCTGGAATGCGCCGATCATGAAGCTCAGATTGAATCGGGTTTTGCTAATATTCAAGCCGAAATAGCACATTAACAGGAAGTCGCTCAGAAGAGCCTAGTTGAGAAGGAGGCACATATTGCATCTTTGTAGGAGTAGCGTGATCAAGTACAAGCTGGAGAGTGTCATGGAGAAGACTGTCGAGGTTGTCAGTGCTGGTCAAGGAACCTTCAAATCTTTCAGGCCCTTACTGACAAACTGCCTGAATAATATCAGATGTCTGGGTGACGCCTAGTGTATAAAATGTTGTTTAGAGGGCATAACTCACTTGGAAGAAGATCTAAAAGCCTTGCAAGACCTAGAACGCGCCGATCATGAAGCCCAGATTGAATCGGTTTTTGCTAATATTCAAGACGAAATAGCACATTAACAGGAAGTCGCTCAGAAGAGCCTAGTTGAGAAGGAGGCACATATTGCATCTTTGCAGGAGTAGCGTGATCAAGTACAAGTTGAGTTGACCACCTCCGCTACTACTATGCGGACCACTCAAGAAGCTATCGCTCAGACGAAATAAGTCATTGCTCAACTACATGCAGACTTGGCACAAAAAGAAGCTCAACTTGCTCAGGAGGAAGTCGTTGTGAAAGGACTCCACCCCAAGAGTGCAGAAAATTTTGGAAACTACTGCAATGAGGTGTAGATTCTTGACGAGGTCAAGAAGGATGTGGCTACTGCAACACCGAATGAAGTTGAGCTCCAAAGAGAACCTGCGGTGATAGTACGTGCCACACATGAGAAGAAACTCTCAGACATCAAGTCTCGGCTCGCATCTATTAAACTGATGGGCTCGAAAGCTTAACTTTGTATAGTTCTTTTGAACAACACAATCTTGTATCACTTTTATATTATGCATCATTACTTTGTAACAAAATAACAATTTTGAATAAAAGTGATATCGTTTTGCTTTTCTATATCTCTTTCTGTGTTTTGTTTTATCTTGAGACAATAAAAATAGTTGGGGTGCCAGAAGTGCAGTGTTAACTTGGTATGAATTCTTACTTAAAGTAAAATTTAGAAAGTTTATTTATTATCACTAGGATAATTCTAGAATTTTTTTTATAGTTTTAAAGAACACTTGCTATTCTGTTAAAAAAGAATTAACAAGTTCATGGGAGTTTGACTGTTAGAGGTATAATGTTAACATAAGAGTAATTTGTGGACCTATCATCCTATTGGAGAGGATTGATAAGTTTATTTTATCATCAGAGGTGTGATGTTAACTTGATGTTAGTTTGTACTTATGATTTGAAAAGGATTTTTGTAGACTTATCACTCTATTGAAGAGAGTTGATAGGTTGATTTTATCATTAGAGGTGTGATGTTAACTTGACGATAATTTGTACTTGTGATTTGAACAAGATTTTGAGGACTTATCACTCTATTGAAGAGAGTTGATAAGTTAATTTTATCATCAGAGGTGTGATGTTAACTTGACGATAATTTGTACTTGTGATTTGAACAAGATTTTTGTGGACTTATCACTCTATTGAATAGAGTTGATAAGTTGATTTTATCATCAGAGGTGTGATGTTAACTTGATAATAATTTGTACTTGTGATTTGAACAAGATATTTGTGGACTTATCACTCTATTGAAGAGAGTTGATAAGTAGATTTTATCATCATATGTGTAAGGTTAACTTTACGATATTTTGTGAATTTTATAGTTGGCAAAGGTGTTCTGTAAAACATGTTAACTTTTGTAGTCTTATTAGCTTGTTGGATAAGATTAATAAGCTAGTTATGGAAGCATTTTGCAGTTGATAGAGGTGCTTTGTTGAACATGATAACTTCGAAGATTCATTACTCTTAATCTAATGAATTCCAAGTAACCAATCCCTAGTCTTGAGCGAGTTCAATTTCTCTTTTTAGACTTAGCAGGGGAGGAAAAAGGGGTCTCATGATTTTTATGGGTAATATTTTTGAGAAAAATTTTGTTAATTGGCATCATGAGCCTATCGCATTTTTGATTAATGAGATGGTAAGCTCTATTCGAATAGACTAACTCTACTACGAAGGGTCCTTCCCATTTGGGATTGAAGTTCCCTTTTGTGTTGTACGTCATGACCATTGGTCGTCTGACTGTTAAAACATGATCACCTTTCTTGAAGATCCTTTCTTTGACCTTTTTGTTTGTAGGCTTTTGAGATTTGAGCTTGGTATAACTCGATCTGTTGTTGCGCTTGAAGCCACTTATCGTCTAACGCTTCTAGTTCTTGGAGGCGTAGTCGATATTGTTTTTCATCAGTCATCCCAATTGCAAGAGCAATTCTTAGGGATGAGATCTGAATTTTTAATGGTAACATGGCTTCACATCTGTATACCAAAGAGAAGGGAGTAGCTTTTGTCAGGGCTTTCACTATTATGCGGTAAGCCCATAGACATTCACTAAGTTTTTTGTCCCAGTCGCATCGACTTTTAGAAACAAACTTTTTGATAAGCTTCACAATGGTTTTATTAAAAGCTTCTGCAAGATCATTAGCTGGCAGATAATATGTCATTGATGTGACACTTTGGATTCTTAACTTGTTGCAAAATCTCTGGAAGCTGTGGCCAACGAATTGAGTTCCATTATCATGAACTATTCGTCTTGGTACGCAAAAATGGTATATAACATGATGTTTAATGAATTTGATCATGTTTGAAGTCTTGACTTCTTTCAAAGGAATTGCTTCTGTCCACGTGGAGAAGTAATCAGTTACTATCAAGATAAACCGATATCCCTTGGATGTTGGCGAGGAGATGGGTCCAACAATATCCATTCTCTACATCTCAAACGACTAAGACGGAGATGTCGGACGCAAATTCCCTGGTGCTTGATGGATGAAGTCACCATGGATTTAGCATGTATGACATCGTTTAGTATAATCAATGGCGTCTGTCATCATTTTTATCCAATAATAGCCAAGTCTTCGGAGTCGATCCCCTAATTTAGATCCAGACTGATCAGCTCCACACATTTCGTCATGGGCTTCTTTAAGAGATTCTTGTGCTTCTATTTTGAAAAGGCAGCGAAGCAAAACTCCATCATGTGATTTTTGATACAGCGTTCTATAGGATCTAACCAAGTACACACTAAACACTAGAGAGGGGTGAATAGTATTTATTTAAAATGTTTGCAAAATAGATTATAAATTGTAAGAAAGATAACAACAAACACAGAAAATAGCAATCACAAATACAAGCTTTTATACTGGTTTCACCACTCCGGGTGTACATCCAGTCCCCAAACAAATCCAGCTTAAGATTTTCACTATGATTTTAAAAAACTATTACAAAATCAAAAACAAACCTGACCAATTTGTAAGGTAATGTAAATTGTAACAATCTCAACACCAAGAGATCTTCTCTCACACCCGAGAGAAATCTTTCTTTGATAAAACAACACAATTTCTATAAGCCTTGAATGTGTAGTGAAGTACAGCAGTGGCTTAGGAACTATTTTAATCTCTGAATATTACCTATAAAAGTCGTATGTATGATGAAGATTAATGGCTATTTCAAAAACTATCTTTTATCAACACTTAGACTGAAAATCTGATTTTTTTAACACTTAAATTTGCACAAAAGTTTAATCTTATATGTATAAATCTTGGTGGAAAATTCTGAACTTTAATACCTATTTATAGCCTCTGAAAAGACAAATTTTTAAACCCAAATAACTTCCACAAATGGCTATAAAACAGTCATAAATTTAAACTTCAAAATCTAGAAAAACTATATCTGTAGTCGACTAATTGTCTTAGTAGTCGACTACACTGAGTCTAAACAAACTCTGTGAAGTCAGAAAATTTCTTAGTAACCAACTACTATAGTCATTAGTCGACTACACTGTAAAGACAGATGTTCTGGAATTTTGAACTGTCTCTTAGTAGTCGACTATAAACCCTAGTAGTTGACTACGCTATAATTTCACAGAAACTGGAATTCTGTCTGAGTCTTTAATAGTCGACTACAATATGTATTAGTCGACTACACTGTAAAATGACAGAAACTGATATTTTGACTAAGGCTTTAGTAGTCGACTACTATTCTTATTGGTCGACTACTAAGGGGGACAGAAACTGATATTTTGACTAAGGCTTTAGTAGTCGACTACTATTCTTATTGGTCGACTACTAAGGGGTAAATATGAGATATATGAAGTACTATTCTTATTGGTCGACTACTAAGGGGTAAATATGAGATATATGAAGTATTTTGAGACTCATTCTTTACCTATAAATTCTAATGGTTAACATAGGGTATTTCTATTGTTAACCACACACTAAGCATGTGTTAGTCTGTTCTAAACACTATGTGTATGTATGTGTTGTGAGTGATCAAGGCTTGTATAATAAATCTAAGTAAAGAAAATGTAAAAATTATAATATGACACTTACGCACTTCTTCTTCTTTACTTCTTGTTGCCTTGAATTCATCCTGTACTTTTTCACATATCTTGATCATATTTGATGTTGATATCTGCATTGATATGTTAGTGCATAATAATACACATAGTATATAAGTTGTTATCATCAAAACTATATATTGGGGTCAATATATCTAACATTCTTCCCCTTTTTGATGATGCTAAACAATGTATGCATATGTAAGTATATCACAAAAGAATTAAACACTTATGAACATTATATACTTACTCCCCCTGCATAAAAGCATATAAGATTCACTAAAATTCATATATTTTAATATTTTCTCCCTCTTTGTCATTAGAAAAAAGAATTGAATATTTATTTTTAAATATGCAAGTATTTCTTCTTCATGAGCTAACACTTCAAATAGGTCATCCAAATTGTGAACATAGTCCATTACTTCACCCATCCAAATAGGTAAGCAAAGACTTGCCATAAAAACCAATAGTTTGATAACTTCCATCATCATAATCTGTTTAGAATATTTAGCTCATGAACACAATATACTAATGCTTAAATCATACTAAGTATAAAGTAAACATAGTAGCAACATTAACACAAATTGGTACATAGTCTTAAGTACATAAAACAACTTACGACATAATATATAAGTTTTAAGCAACTACCACATAGTTTGTGACATAAATAAACAAACCAATGTATGACATAGTTTTTTACATAAACATGAAACTAATCAAAGTACTACATGAGATGCATGCATGCTCCTCTAACATGAAGGGACTGGAGGAGGTGGATGTCCTTGGAAATATGCACTGAGCTTCAGATCCAAGTTATCCAACTTCTTATTTATCTCTTCTTGATTTCTTAAAATGCATGAGTTCTGAGTATATATTGCTTGTTGCCTAGTTTCTAAATCAAGTATACGAGCAGATAGGGTATTATATTGAGCATCTGAGAAGCATGAGGGATCAGTTTGCATTAGAGGTGGTATGTGATTTGAGGAGGGGCCTGCTTGATGAGATGATTGTGGAATTTTTTGTGGGATTTGTTCTTGAGGAGGGTGAGGCTCATCTTGGGGATTTTGGTCATGAAGTTCAAAGTTTGTTAACTTCATTCTAGTTAGGACATTAGAATCAAAGAATTCAATGGAATGAACCACAAAGTTTTCAGAGTTAAGTTCAACATGAAAATTTTTAAAATTTTTGGTTAAATATGCACCATAAGAAAGAAATCCTCTTGGTACAACTAAAAGATTGTTATAATAAACTTCAGTCCAATTGACTTGGATATTTTCTATTATAGCATATAGAGCTTTAGCAAAATCGAGAGAAATAAAATGAAAACTTCCGGTTTTTGGAAACATGTTATATGCTAGAATTCGTGCAATAAAACGAGGAATTAGTCTAAGTTTGTTGGAATGATTTAAGGGTTTTCCTTGACCGGGGAGAAGGATGTGATTTGAAAGCAAGTTTTGATCCGTTATTTTGATACTATTAAGAGATACACCTTTGTAAGGGATATTGAGTATTTTTCCAAGTGATTTAGGTGTTAATTCAATCTTAATCCTCTTGACAAGTGTAGATAATTTTTCAGAATCGCTAATTGTTTCAACACGAGCAATATTAGTGTAGAAGAGTTGAACTAAAAAAGGATAACATGGTTTTCTATTTTTCGATGAAAATAACTCAAGCAAACCAATGTTGTCAAAATATGAACTGAAATTGTATAGTATGAGATCATCAAATTTTACAAAAAGTCCCGGAAAAACTTCAAAAGATGAGATATTCTTAAATTCTTCAAGCAAATTGGGATTTTTCAAGTATACAATGATTTCATAATCAACGTTGGAATAAGTTTGTTTAGCTCTCTTAGATCTAGACATGATAACTCAAAAGAACTTGAAAAGATCAAGTTGAAAGAACTTACCCAATGAGTAGATTGCCCTAGAGAGTAAATAGTTGACTAATAGTCTGTGTAGTCGACTATAAGAGGTTCGGTCCAAACCAAAAAAACCGACCGAACCGACCCCAACCGACCCGAAAAAATGGATTTTATGAGTAGGGCGGTTCGGGTCGGTTTGAAAACTTTTTAACCCGAACCGACCGAATATAGTGCAATACTACCAATTCTGATCTCAAACCCTACCCGACGCGTCCCTAAAGAGTCAAAGACTCAAACTCTAAACTCATTTTCTGGATTATTATGGGTTAAAAACAATATTATTATATCGGTGTTTAATGCTTCATAATCTCCTACTTTGTTGATATTTTTTTTCTTTAACACAGTTTGTTGTTTGATAAAAAGTTTGATGAAGTTAGAACCGAACAAATCGAACCGAACCGTACCGAACCGACTTGCAACAGTTCGGTTCGGTTTTGAATTATAGACGGTTCGGTTCGGTTGTTCAAATTTTGGTAAAAACCGAACCGAACCGACCGTTGCACACCCCTATTGAAAACCTTAGAAAAACAAAGAACTTGGGAGAAATTTTAAAAAAATGAAAGAGAGATGATGCCCTAACCTTGGGTTCGGAGGTCCTTGTAGGCATCAAAAATTGCCTATAGGTTCCCGTACGCAGCTCGAGATAGAGAGAAGGTGATAAACGTGATTATTCAAGTCGAGGAGGATTATCTGATATCATAAAGATGCTAACCAGTGCATGAAGCGAGTTTTCAAAGCATACGAATCAATGCGACGACGAAATAACAAAGAAACGACTCGATCGAGAGTTACGTTTCACCCACAAAAGATAACGCACCACTCGTATCTCGCTCACTCCATATGTGTTTTGTCTATGGGAAGTTATAGGTCTCTTCTCCGGTTTTCTAATGCATTTTGAATTACGTCATTCTGAGATTGGACAGGAGAATTAGAGGCAAAATAGTCAAAACACACCAAACGACATCTCGGCTAATGGCCAATACATCACTGGTGTCTCGGCCAAGGCCGAGACACCAATGGTGTCTCACACCCAGAAAACCTATTGTCGCACGTATAGCCTCTCAAAAACCTGTTTTTCGATAAGATTTTGGGATTCCTTCAGTCCAGAGCCTCTCCAACTGATTTGAGGCAATCTTTAAACGTAGTTAAGTGGTTACAACTAAGGATAAGATCAAATTGTTCGTTCTTATCTAAAAACAGAGCTTCTAAAGCCTATAAATTGCAAAACCCCGATAATTTATGAATAATATAATTAATGTGTGATAAATTATGATATGTGGATATTTAGTATGATAAATATCATTAAATGATATATGAGTATAATACCATGTGTTTTGAGTATGAACGAGTTCATACATGTGAGAGAAAAGAGTCGAAACATGCACAATGGGCAAACTTATGCAGAACTAGAAAATTCTAGTCCTGTCGACCGCCTTGGTCGACCACAGTCCAGTAGACCGTGAACCTGTAGTTTGTTTTTCTCCTATTTTAAGTTGGTTTCGGATTTTTAAACCCATAACCGTTTTCCCCTGATATATATATATATATATATATTTTTTTGGCTTTTGGAGTGGAGATCTCCTTCGACGTTGCTTCTAATAAGTTTTCCTACAACCCTAGGCGAGTATCATCTCTACTAATCCCCCTACCAGTTTTTAAAGAGATTTAAACATGTTTTGTAGAGCCTAAACGAATAGATTATGTATAAAGGACAAATTCTTTTATATTATATGTATAAAGATTAGGTCTTTTCATGCTAAAAAGGTTGAGAACGTTTTTACATTATACTAAGATCTGATGATGAGTTTTAAACGTGGTTAATCTAAAGAAAGAAGTTTAATTTGTTGTTTTGAGCTTTTATGCATGTTTTAGGGTTTTGAATATAAATATAATGCATAAAATCATGGTTATATATGTTGAGTTGTTTCCAGATGTTCATATCTGCTGTGGCATGTTTGCATAAAAGTTTCATGAAGAATTTGACATGTTTAGATCATAAAAACACTATGTGAACACGACATACACAAAGAAATTAAGAATATGGAAATCAGGGTTCACGGTCGACCCGTCACGGTCGATCGCCACGGTCGACCGCCAGTCTGTTTCGGATATGCATGTTTATTTGAGTTTTTTTTTGTTGTCGAATGGATTTCTCGACCTTATGATGATAGACTATGATATTAGTGATTGTTAAACACCTGGGATGATGGTAAACTTCAGATGTGGACACGCATACCGAGATTTGTGTATTTATGCTAGATTGTGTTAGATTGACACACTTTCGACACGAGTTAAGTTGATAAACACATATGAATAATGTTGTTCTATACTTATCCGAAAATAGGGAGATGAAGCTTATTTGCCGCAGAACGATTGAGTAAGAGTATTACAAAAGTATCATTATTACACGTATCCAGAATAGGGAGATAATAAAACCTATTACCGCAGAGCGATTGAGTAAGAGCATTACAAGAGTATCGTTATAGCACAAGATGATGCACACATAGATTTTTGATCAGATATAAGTTTTACTTTCATCATAGATTACCCGTGAGTAGGGTATTTATTTTGAAATTTTGACACACCCGTTATGGACGGTAGTTATATTTCGTTTTGTTTTGGTTGACATCCTCTTATATTAGAGCAGGCTACTCGAATGTACTTCGAGATGAGATATTTATTCTTTATGTTAGAGATTGGAGTATGTTTCCTTGACTATTTGTTTTTCATTCATAGAGAACTATATGAATGATTTGATATATGTATGTACTAACTCTATTTTCTTATATACTCCTACCCCTTCCCCTGGGAAGAGGTAGTGATGATCTCGCTAGCGTACTCCTACCCCTTCCCCTGGGAAGAGGTAGTGATGATCTCGCTAGCGCTTTGACGCTCGTTGTTTTCCTCCTCTTTTCAGGCAGTGAGTCTAACGCACGGAGAGTCACAGGTTAATGGGACATCTTAGTTGTCAGTTTAGCTATTTACTATATTTTGTAGTTATTACAAAACTCCACATGTAGTTGATCATTTCCAGACTCTAGATTTGTATTTTATTTTATAGAGTTGAGAGCTATTATGAGACTATGGTTATTTGACTCATTGTATTTGAGATTCAGTTCAGACTCAGAGATATATATATTTTTCATTCTAGTTAGGCTCATTATTAATATATCTTATGCTTCTTCTGTATATATTTTCAGTGTTGCTCTATTTCGATTATTTACCTGTCTGTACCTTCATCTATTTATTATTTCCACTAGAGAGATAACGATTGTGATGGTAAAACATGTCGTAGCATGGTGTTTGGTGCTTGGCAGGTTTGACAATCCGGGTTTCACCTGGGACTGCAGTATTGTGTGAACCCTGGGGCGTTACAGTTAGTATTAGAGCTCTAGTTCTAATATCCTTAGGATCATTCTTGTGTCATATCATGGAGTTAGGATAGAGTTTCCTAGGGATCATGTATACAATCCACTAGGAATCCCTAGTATGAGTGAGGGCGTATTATATATATGTACGCGGAAAATCTATAAATTTTTTATGTATGAACTATTTGATTGACTAATAAAGCATGATATGAGATATATGTGATACGATTTACTTATATGTTATATGCTTCATGCTTGAGATCCTATTTACTACGTAATAATCTTTACTTTGGAATTATAGATGTCAGGAAGAGGCCGTGGACGCCGAGTTACTCGTGCTCAGGGAGTTGAGCAGGAAGATAGGGAGCTCGAGCCATAGCAGGCTCCGCGGTACTTAGTGGATCTTATAGCACCATTGGTAGCTCGTATGATGGCTATTGAGGAGCAGTTAGCAGCCCAGGTTCGTCAAGAGCCTTCCGTTCATGAAGAGGCACCCATTCAGGAGTATCTATTCGGGAGGAAATACCAGAGAGGGCACCAGTGGTCCCACCGACACTATCAGTTGATAACAGAGCAGCTGATCAGGAGGCTTGGCTTTGCTTAGTTGAGAGGTATCAGAAGTTGAAAGCACCTGAATTCCACGGTTCGACGGATTCCATTGCTGCACACAAGTGGAAATAGGATGTGAACAACATCTTGGATATGCTGAATGTTAATTTGGTGCAGAAGCAGAGGCTAGCGGCTTTCAGCCTCAAGAGCGATGTGGGAGGATGATATCGACTTCGTTTCATCCCAGAGCAGAGGATGATAGTTTCATGGGAGACCTTTATATATCTGTTTGATGAGCAGTATGTTTCGGCTGCAGCGAAAGCCAGAAAAGAGTTAGAACTGTCTCGGTTAGAGCAGGGAGATATGTCTGTCATGGACTTTGAGAGTAAGTTTATGTCATTGCTTAGATTCACCGACGTGTGGCACACAGAGGAGCGACAGGCTCAGATGTTTCTGATGGGACTTCGTCCAGGGTTGCGTCGGTATATAGTATCTCGGAGATTTTGCTCAGTGCGAGAGGTAGCAGATGCTGCCATGGCTCAAGAGACGGATACATCCATATTCAACAAGGGTAAGGACAATGGAAAGTCAGGACAGTCCGAGGATAAAGGAAAAGGAAAGAGACCATTTGGAGGCTCAGGAGGACCCCAACAGCAGGGTAAAGGTCTGCATCATCAGGGTCCTTACAAGAAGGGCCATCAGCAGGACCAGAGAGCACAACAGCAACACCGATTCTAGGGAGCTTGTTACAATTATAACAAGATTGAGCATCGAGAAGCCGAGTGCCGTAGAGCACCTACAGTAGGCCAGCAGGGCAGGACTCAGCAGCATCAGCAGAACCGTGCTCAGGGACGCGGTCAGGGCCAATAGCCGAGGATTGAGGCACCTTCAGCAGTTCCGAGGATAGAGGGACAGGTTCGAGCGATCCAGGAGATACAGCAGAGGCAGGTGGCACTATTCACTCCAGGCGATGCAGAGCAGCAGACCGGTAGAGTGTATGCAGTGGTTCCTCACAATCATGGCGCGAGCGGAGCTGTGGTGGAAGGTACGTTCCGTGTGAACTCCTTTCCAGCACGTATACTTTTTGATTCTGGCACTTCACATTCTTTTATCTCCTATGATTTTTCGATTAGACTTCAGCTTGTAGCTCAGCCGTTAGATTTTCCATTATCTGTATCTACTTCGTTAGGAGAGGTGTCTCTATTAGAGAGTGTTTGTAGGAGATGCATCGTCAGCTTGGACGATTCTGAGTTCGCGATTGATTTGATCGTGTTGCATATGTTTGAATTTGATGTGATTCTTGGTATGGATTGGCTATCTTCCTACCATGTGAGTATCGACTGTTTTGCAAAAACAGTCAGTTTGAGAGCATATGATGGATCAGAGTTAGTGGTAGCTACCTCCAGAGGCAACCATTTTGCGGAGTCATTTCTGGCGTACGTAGAGGAGGTGATATTACGGGATCAGAGTGTAGATTTGAGTGAGATGCGAGTAGTCTCAGATTACCAGGATGTCTTCCAGGACATACTAGGATTACCTTCAGTAAGAGAGGTCAAGTTTTGCATAGAGTTACAGCCAGGCACTGCACCGATTTCCCGAGCTCCTTACCGTATGGCGCCTGCTGAGATGAGGGAGCTACAAATCCAGATCTATGAGTTGTTGTCTCAGGGCTTCATTCGACGGAGTCATTCTTTGTGGGGAGCACCGGTCCTCTTTGTGAAGAAGAAGGACGGGAGTATGTGATTATGTATAGATTATCACGAGTTGAACAAGGTCACTATCCGTAACAGGTAGCCATTACCAAGGATCGATGACTTGTTCGACCAGTTGCAGGGAGCGCAATGTTTCTCAAAGATAGATCTTCATTCCGGTTATCATCAGTTGCGAGCTCGGGAGATGGATATTCCCAAGACCGCTTTCTTGACTCGATATGGGTCTTTTGAGTTTCTTGTCATGCCGTTTGGGCTGACCAATACACCAGCAGTATTCATGGATTTGATAAATCGGGTTTTTTCGTCCGTACTTGGACCAGTTTGTGATAGTCTTTATCGACGATATTCTTATCTACTCGAGGTCGGAGGCAGAGCACGAGCAGCATTTGAGGTTAGCATTGCAGATATTAAGAGAGCACCAGTTGTATGCTAAGTTTAGCAAGTATGAATTCTGATTATTAGAGGTCAGATTTTTGGGCCATGTTATTAGCCGGGAGGGCATTGCAATGGATCCGGCTAAGGTAGAAGCCGTACTTGATTGGGAACCACCGAAGACAGTTACCGAGATTCGTAGCTTCTTAGGCCTGGCAGGCTATTACAGAAAATTCATTCAGGACTTCTCAAGGATTGCCACATCACTTACACGCCTTACTAAGAAGGATGTATAGTTCATTTGGAGCATAGAGTGCTAGAAGGCATTTGAAGCATTGAAGACTAAGTTGACTTCGGCACCAGTATTAGTTATTTCTAGCAGTGATAAGACTTTTGTTGTCTACACTGATGCATCCTTATCGGGTCTTGGCGGTGTATTAATGCAGACCTAGAGAGTCGTAGCCTATATTTCAAGGCATCTGAGGACTCATGAGCAGAATTATCCCACGCACAATTTGGAGCTAGCAGCAGTGGTCTTTCCACTGAAGGCATGGAGACATCATTTGTACGGAGTGCAGTTTGAGTTATTCACAGATCACCAGAGTTTGAAGTACCTCTTCTCACAGAAAGAACTCAACCAGAGGCAACGGTGATGGGTAGAGTTTATTAAGGACTATGAGTTTGCTATACAGTATCATCCGGGAAAGGCGAACATGGTAGCAGACGCGTTGAGCAGGAAGCGTCGTCGCGGACTAGCAGCTTTGAGGTGTTCACTATATCGGGATCTTTATACCCTCAGCCATTTTGATTTCAGGCCAGAGATTGGTGGGAGCCATGTGTTCTTAGGAGCATTATCTGTATAGCCATCTTGGAGAGATAGAGTAGTCGGAGCTCAGTTAGAGGATTCTTGGATTCAAACCCGTAAGTGGTAGATATCCAAAGAACCAAGGATGATTGGACTATTGGAGTAGATGGAGGCCTGAGGATGAAGGGCATGATCGTTATGCCGAACAATCTACAGCTGAAGAGGGAACTTTTTGATGAGGCCCATCGCAGCAGATATACAGTGCACCCAGGCACGACAAAAATGTACAAGGATCTAAAGAGGCATTTTTTGTGGAGTGGTATGCGCAGAGAGATTGCAGATTATGTGGCTAAGTGTTATACCTGCTAACAAGTTAAGGCAGAACATCAAAGACCTACAGGAACCCTACAACCTTTACCCATTCCCGAGTAGAAGTGGGCAGATATTTCCATGGATTTCATAGTAGGGTTGCCCAAGTCAAAGAAAGGAAATGATTCTATTTGGGTTATAGTGGACAGATTGACTAAGTCCGCATATTTTTTGCCTGTGAGGATGACTTATACGGCAGATACGTATGCGAGGATCTTCATTCGGGAGATTGTTAGATTACATGGAGTTCTAGAGATGATTGTATCAGATCGGGGCTCAGTCTTCACATCTTATTTTTAGAGGAGTTTCCAAGATGTTTTTGGCAGTCAGTTATCATTTAGCAGCATTTTTCACCCCCCAGACAAACGGTCATACCGAGAGGGTGAATCAGATCTTAGAGGACATGCTGAGAGCATGTGTTATAGATTTTCAGGGTAGCTGGGAGGATCACATCCCACTGATTGAATTTGCATATAATAATAGTTATCAAGCTACCATCAGAATGACACCGTATGAAGCTTTGTACGGGAGACCTTGCAGATCGCCTATATGTTGGGCAGAGCCAGATGATAGTCTATTGATTGGTCCAGAGTTAGTTAGACAGACCACAGAGAAGGTGGCATTGATTCGAGAATGCATTCTTGCGGCGCAGAGTCGGCAGAAGAGCTATGTAAATCAGCGGAGACGACCTTTAGAGTTCCAAGTCGGAGACTCAGTCATATTGAAAGTATCACCGATGAAGGGCATTCAGCGATTCGGTAGACGGGGGAAGCTTGCTCCGAGATATGTTAGTCCTTTCAGGATCATCGAGCGCATTGGAGCTGTTTCTTACAGATTAGATCTTCCAGCATCGATGTTGAGTGTACACGATGCCTTTCATGTCTCGATGCTTAAGAAGCATCTGCGGGATGATGAGCAGCAGAGAGTGATTGACTCACTAGAGATTGAGATTCAGGATGATTTGACTACCGTAGAGGTGCCGGTATGCATACTTGCTAGAGAGAATAAAAAGCTTAGAAATAAAGTCATTCCGTTAGTGAAAGTTCAGTGGAACCGGCAAGGAACCGAAGAGATTTCTTAGGACCGCGAGGTGGATGTTCGTCGCGACTACCCGCACCTGTTTGGACAGGTATGATGTTAATATGCTTATATGACTTGATAGTTGTCATTATCTATGATTGTTTAGTCACATTTATATTTATCTTTAACACTAAAATGAGGATATTTTTACCTGATCCTTAATCAATTGAAGTATATGGTATATACATGAGAGTTTCCTTGTTTGAATTATTTTGCTCGACGTACCAATTTCGTTTAGTTAAGGATTTAGGTAAGAATGTTTGTTAACTCAGGATTTTATTTGTCGGAGTCTTTTATTTTCATGGAAGCACCGGTCCTCTTCGTGGAGAAGAAAGATGGTAGCATGCAATTATGTATAGATTATCGTGAGTTGAACAAGGTTACTTCCCGGATCACGGATCCACTATCGAGGATTTATCACTTGTTCGACTAGCTGCGGGGAGCGTAGCACTTCTCGAAGATTGATTTTTGTTTTGGTTATTTCCAATTGCGATTGTGATAAGTGGATATTCCTAAAACCACATTTTCTAACTCGATATGGGTCTTTTGAGTTCTTGTCATGCCATTTGGGCTGACCAATGCACCCGGAGTATTCATGGATTTGATGAACCGGGTTTTTTCGTCTGTGCTAGGACCAGTTCCTAGTCTTTTTTTTTGACGAGATCATTATTTTTTCGAGATCGGAGGCAGAGCACGAGCGACATCCTCTATTAGCATTGCGGGCATAGCGGACAGTCGAGATTAGAGTCATCAGTGATACACCAAGTTCAACAAATACAAGTTTGGCTATAAGAGATTATGATACCACTTATACAACTTACGAAGAAGGGTGTATAGTTTGCTTTGGGCACTGGGTGCCAGGGAGCCTTTGAGACTATTAAGGCTAGATAGACTACAATAACAATTTTGACTTTTCTGAGCAGTGATACAATATTTGTTGTTTACATGGACACATCATTAGCAGGACTGTGAGGTATTTTGATGCAGACCCGGAGGGTATGGCTTATTTCGCGACAGTTTAGGCACATCGTAACAGATATACAGTGCATCTAGGCACAAGGAAAATGTACAAAGATGTTAAAAGACACTTCTAGAGGAGTTTTTAGGATTTATTCAGTATCTAATTGTGATATTCTAGTGTTGTCCACCCACAGACGGATGGACAAACGGAGAGAGTAAACCAAGTGTCGGAAAACATGTAGCAAACATGTATTATAGACTTGCAGGATAGCTGGAAGGATCATATTCCATTGATTGAGTGTGATTATAATATCATTTATTATAGACTATTAGCATCCCACCGTATGAGGCATAATATGGAAGGCATTATAGATTGTTTATTCATTGGACAAAATTACAAGAAAGTTTATTGCTTAGACAGGAGCTTGTAAGGCAGACTACGGAAAAGGTAACAGAGATTCGGGAACTCATTCTTGCAGCGCATAGTCGTCGAAAGAGTTACGTAGACCAGAGACGATGACCGTTAGAGTTCTATATTAGGGACTATGTCTTATTGAAAATACCACAGATGAGTTCAATGACTCGGTAGACGGGAATGGTTTACCCTGAGATATATTGGTCCGTTCATGAGAGTTGAACATTTTTGAAGTCGTTTTGTATGGGCTAGATCTTCTAGCATCAATGTCGAGTAGAAACGATGTTTTTCCATGTTTTGATAATTTAGAAGTAATTGCGCGATGAGGAGTAGCAGAGGGTGATTGATGCACCAGAATTTGAGTTTCAGATAGATTTAACTACCGTGGAGATCACGGGTTGTATTCTTACTAGAGAGGACGAGAGGCTTAGAAAGGAAGTAATACCTTAAGTTAAAGTTCAATAGAGATAGAAAAGAGATAAGGAGGCTTCTTGGGAGCGTGAGGAGGATATGCGTCGTGACTACCTGCAACTGTTCGAGTGAGTAAATTGATTTGGTTATAGCTTATTGATGTATATGATTTTTGATTGTTCTATATGGTCATATTTATATTTAACACTAAAATGGGGGTATTAACACTTAGCTCCTAATCATTCGGAATACATGGTATATATATAGGGGATTCCTTGTTTGGATTTTTCACCCGACGTACTAGTTCCGTTTAGTTAGGGGTTAAGTGGGAGTATTCGTATTTTAGATTGTTAAGCATAAATATTGCTAGTGATTCATATCTAGGGATTACTGATACGAGATGTGTACAGAAGAGTTTCCTTATCTGGATTATTCCCTCTTAGTGCTCATATTATTAATTCCTAAGATACGATTGCGGAATTTCGAGGACGAAATTCTTTTAAGGGGGGAAGAATGTAAAACGCCGTAAATTTGAATATTTTATGATAAATAATGATAAATATGTTATATGATGAAAAATAATATATTTTGATGTTTGAGTATGATAAGAATTGATTTTATATCAAATTAATGTATATTTGTGAAAATATGTATGTAAATGTACAAAACATGCACAAAGGCCAAAAGAGTGAAAATCTGGGAATAATAACCAGTTGAGAGTTTTTATATTTTACACACCAATACAGTTGGAATCTGGAAATGTGTAAAGACCAAAGTTGTAGGTCTCTTTAATAGATTTCCAACAAATCTTAGATCACCTCATTCTGATGTCGGATGAGAAAGTTACTGCCAAAATACCGAAGGTTATTTTTCTAGTCAGACTAGGTTTCCTGGTTTGGGTCAAACAGGTTTGTTTCGGGTTTACCTTTATAGATACCTATATTTTTCATGAAAATTCTTTTTTTCTATCATATCTATGAACCCTAGCAGCCATCTTCTCTCCTCAAAAACCCTAGACCTTTTTCTTATGAGTTTGGAGAGCTTTGTGAAGCAAAACACCGGCACGAAGGCGAGATCATCGACGTGTAGCGAGGGAGAACGGGTTGTTCATGCTCGTGGTTTGCTTGCTGATTGTTTCAGAGACTTGCACATGAGATTAAGGCAAGATCACTTACATCCAAACCCATCCCCATAGTTAAATAACTACCTTAGAAGTTTAATTTATGTTTACATGCTTAGATCTTAATCTAATGTGAAAAAGATTAGATTTTTATTGTTAGATCTTAAACAAATGTTAGATCTATATGTTTTTCTTGCTGTTTATAATAGAAATATGATCATGATCATTAGGGTTGCTTTTAAGATCATTTTTATCTTATTAATCATGTTTATAATACACATGACTAGTATTTGATCTTTCACGTATCCGGAAATAGGAAGATAAAACCTATTACCACAGAACGATTGAGTAAGAGTATTATAATAGTATCGTTATTATATGTATCCGGAATAGGGAGATAATAAAACCTATTTCCGCAGGGCGATTGAGTAAGAAATTACAAAAGTATCGTCATTCCATGTATCCAGGATAGGGTGATAAAACCTATTATCGCAGAGCGATTAAGTAAGAATATTACAAGAGTATTGCTATTTCATAAAGAGATGCACACATATATGTATTATCAGTTATAGTTACTCCTATGTTAGATTACCCATGAGTATGGTACATTCTTTGTTTCGTGGCATACAAGATGTGGCCTATGGTGATTTTTTTTGAGTTGAATGGTTTTCTCTTATAATTGCGCTAACTACTTGAGAATGTAGTTCGAGATTGTGACATTGGTCCTATATGGTTTAGGCTTGGAGTATTTTCTTTTGAGTGTTTTTTTCATTCATAGAGTTGAAAATTTGTATTTATGGATCTATAATTTGAGACATATGGTATATATATAAGGGTTTCCTTGTTTGGATTATTTCGCTCGACATACTACGTCTCGTCTTGTAGGTGTCTAAATATTAACTCCATTAGATACGGGAAAAATGATATTGGTAGACTATGCTTAATAGATAGAGCCTCCACTTTATCTAGCAGCCCTTCCCCAGGGGACGGATGGAGGTGATCTTACTATAGCGCTCTAACGCTCTTGTTGTTGCTCTTTTGTTTAAATTGTATCTTTCAGGCAGATCAGAGTTTCGAAGAGCCGCAGAATGACGGAGTTCTAGCATAGTCGCTGTCGTACAGTTTTAGTAGTTGAAGCTCCACTATACAGTTATGTTCATTGTTTAGATTTTAGAGTTATATTCATTTTGTAGAGGCTGAGTGCCTTAGTGAGATTTCATTTGACTCATTGTGTTGAGATGTATGTAGGGTGAATATTTGATTTCCCGAAAAAGGGAGTTTCGTTTGTTTGTATTAATAAGAAGGCTTATTACAAACTAACAAATCAAATGTTTACAACAGAAGCAGAGGGAAAGCCCTCTTTGTTTTGTGTGGGGACTTTAGGTGGCTATAGGACACTTCGCTCGATGCTTGTGTCGAGTCTGCTTCCCTTGGACCGTTCGATTGAGGTTGCTGGAGAGCTTCAGTATGCAGTAGAAGCTCGGGGCAATAGAGTTCGGTTTTGCTTAGTTCGCCGGCGATCGGAGCTCGGAACTAAACAGTGATGCTGCAATGCAAAGGTTATGCAGAGAGCTTGGTCTCAACTCTTTTCTCTAAGTTTTGCGACCTCTCCTCCAGTGTGCTGGAAGGGGCTTTTAAATGAAAGAAGGACAGCTTGACTCCTCCTTGAATTGTGGGATGTGACCACATCTTCTTCAGAGACGTCTAGCTGCTCCTCGATACCATGAATGGTCATTCCAGGGATTGTGCTCTATGTCCTGTCACCTACGATGGGAAGGCCCATTCTTGTATATGAGGCAACGAACGACTGCTATCCGAGTGGATTTGACCAGCATTAATGAACCGCATTTATGAGTCCGCAGATCGATGAAGTGTCTGTCCGATCACTTGTACTGTGCGTGACCGCCCGGCGTGCTTTGAGCACGGTGCTTTCTCCTTTCCGGTCAGGAGAGGCGGTGAAGTAGGTGTACAGTACTCGAGTGGGTCTAGCCAGCTTGCCGAGTGCCGGCGGATCCAGCTCTTGGCTCAGACAGCCGAGGTGAGTCGCATTTATGAATGCTCAGGTTGACTCGACACCTGTCCAGACCTTCGTGCTGTGCGTACTGTGAGCGGCCGTTTTGACGGTCTTGGGGTACTGTGCTCTCTCCCCTCGGGTCGAGAGGGATGGGAAAGTCCAACTCAGCACATGGGGTGGCGGATACCCAGCTGTACTGACGGTCTTGGGGTTTGCTGGCGGATTCGACTATGGACTCGGCCAGGCGAGTTGAGTGAAAGGCGAACTTCCGCCATCCTAATCGATCTTAGTGCCTTTGGGTTTCTTTTAGGATTTTTAGCAAATCCTCAGCTATCAACGGGTTTGATGTGCCTTTACCGATCACCGTTTGAATCGGGCTAGCCATACTATTCCCCTCAGTATGATGAGTTGTCGAACAGTTTCTCTTAGGCTTAATGCTAAGATTTCTGCTCTAACCCTTAGCCGTCTGAGGCGTGGGTTCTAACCGTTTAAGCGAGGTCATTCTATTAGCTTCGTTTATAATTTTACCTTTAGTGGCGAGCGAGTCGTCCAGGCGAAATTAGTCTTTGGGAGCCAAGTTTCGCGCAACTCGCGAGGTCATGCCAAGTATTTGCAGGCGATACCCTTCCTTTTTGAGGCGGGCCCAGATCTGACGGGAGATGAGCCACGTGTCTGCTGATAGGGCTTTGTGCTTTCCAGCTAAGGCGGCGCGGTCTCATCGGGTCGTGGCGATCGTGGTTTGACAACACGATTTTTGTGTGTTTCGCCCCGCGACGCATCGTGGCCGTGGTTTTCGAGCTCAACCGTCGGATGCAACCGCCAAGCTCGGTTCTTTCGCTATACCGAGGGTGATCTGGGCCGTCGAATTTGATCGTGGCCACGTCTTCTGTCCGTTAGGGTTTTCGCTTTTCGAGGGCAGTCGTGGCCACGTGGACAACTCTGTCCTTCTAAATCAGCTATTTTCCACCCTTGGGAGTTACTGTGCTCTCAAATCTCGAAAGGAACTTCTACGAAAAGAATTCCCGCTTCTTCCTGCAATGGCTCCAAAATCTAAGAGGTGCAAGGTGAGGGGTGCGGGCCCCGGACGTTACTCCGACCGTCTCTCCACCGGGATGCCTGCCGGTGCTCTGGAATCGTGCCCAGGTACGTTGATGTTGGACGATCTCTTGTAAGTCTTAGGCGTCGGATTTTAGGGGGATGAGTGTTACTCATTTCCCCGATTTGGGGCAAAGTTTGCCCTATTTTGCCTTTAGAGGATGAGTACTGTCCCTACAGGCGAATCCTTCAGTGGGGAGGAGGCGAACTCCCTTTTTGTAAGGCGAGTTCGGCCCTTTTCTATTAGAGGGGAGTACAGTCTGTACAGATAGACCTCGTTCGAAATGGGTTCCCCCTTTCGATAGGCGATTTCGCCCTCCTCTGTTCGATGGGCGATTTTGCCCCTACAGTGGATTTTGTCTCAATTGACTTTTTATTTCTTGTTGCAGCGACCTTCTCTGATGAGGCTTTCCCGGAGGGCGTGGCCGTTGGCCACGCCGGGGCTACGAGTTACACGGCGCCTTCTCGATTTCCTTCTTTGGCTCCAGTGCCCGTATTCACCGCTGATAAGCCGCATGACGACCAACGCGGCGCTGACAGATGAGGACAGGGCAGACCTGCCGAAGCCTCAATTTTTGTTCGGCGACGCTATGGCCGACCCCTCCGCCCTGTTGCTCAAAGAGAGCCGGTGGTTCCGCACGGTAGAGGGGGTTCATTATTATCTCCCCAGCATGTCAAGAGGGCTTTCGATCGTCGAGCTGCGGTCCCTCGCCATTCCTCGGACGATGAACTGGGATTTGACCTCTTCTCAGGACGGGGTCACTTGTGGCGTCTTTACGGGCTCTACTGCTGGGTATGGAGTGGAGGGTTCGTGCAAGCGTGTGACGGGCCTGCGCCCTGGGTCAGAATTTGACCGTAAGAGAACCTCAACCGTAGAGGAATTCTTGCCGGTGAGTTTCTGCTGCAAGTTTACTTCATCTGCAGGCGAATTTTGTTCGCAGGCGGATTTGCAGGAGTTAATGGCGAACCTGGCTCTGATCGGGTTCCGCTTTCGGTGGGCCACGTGTTAATCCACATGTACGCCGGTTAAGGGGACGTGTGCTAGCCGTTTCGCATTAAATGCGAGGTAGTGGGCCTCTTCGACCCTCGCGCCCGATTCGGGCCGTTGTTGCAGATCGTGGCTGTGAACCGTCAGATCTTGTTCGTCCTTACCCTTCAACTGCTTTAGCCCCGAACGGTCTAATCGAATATTGAATAACCGTCTAGGGCTCGTAGGGTATTTAACGCCCCTACTCTCTATTAAGAGGATCTACAGCCTCTTCATCATCTTCCCTCATAAACCCGAATTTTCCCTTTCCTCCTTCTCCTGATGGCACCGAAGGTGAAGAGGGTCGTTTCCAAGAAAAGGAAGGAGCCGTCTTCTTCAGGCGCTGCTGAGCCCGCCGCGGCTGAAGGTATCTTCCTGCTTTGACTTTCGCGCGATCTCGGTAGGTACTCTTCCTCTGATTCTTCCCTGTATTGTTGTCGTGTTTTACAGGTCAAGAGGGGGCGTCGGCTGCCGAGGAGCATGCGGCCGAACCTATCCTGATCTCGGACGACGAATCCGAGGGCCCTGCGACTTCCGCTGCTTCAGATCCTGCTCCCCAGCCGGGAGCCGAACCTTGCCTCGAAATTCCGCCCATCACGGCGCTCGCTCCCCAACGGCCTGTTCCGACCGAGTCCTTGTCCTGGTAGGCTCGTATCGAAGAGTTCGAGAGCGCTGTGAGGCAGGCGATTTCCCTTGTCGAACTCGGCATGGGCAGTTTCGACAGCTTCAGGCAGTCCTTCTATGATCGCGTGGCTGATTTACGGCGATCGGGTGAAAATCAGCTTGCTACCCGTTGCGTGCGTGAACTCCGTCTCTTAGAGCCACACATGATAGAGTTAGAGACCTTGCTGCGGGAAGGTCCGGAAGCCAACATGGAGTCTTGCATGGCTTATGTCAGGCGTCAGGACGCCCTGGAGCAGGAGACCCGCTCTAAGGAAATAGCGGATTTGGAGTCTGTTACCAACTTCTGGGTCGGTCAACAACATTTGCTAGAGGAGCAAATTATTGACCTCAACCACACCATGGCTCGCCTGAGGGCCGAATTAGGACAGGCGGAGGCGAAGTGGAAGGGGCTCCAGTCTGACGTTATAAAGGTCAGTAAAAATGCTGAGGCGGAAACTCGACGCCTACAAGCTTTGCGTCAGGCGGATGCTGCCGCCAGGTCGAGCCGCGAAGACCGGATTCGGCGGGCTGCTGAGGACAAAGCTCGGGCGGACTACGCGAGTCGGGTGGAGGCAGTCAAAGAACAGATCTCCACTTTTAGCGTATTTGACTGAGACCTTTGTTTTATGATTTGTGTTAATACATTTTGCTTATGACTTGTTTGTTTATGAAGTCATAACTTTGTTCAAATGTATTGTCTTAAACACTGGGTGGCACGTTTTATTTCTTTG
>NC_033802.1:33516127-33516852 GCF_001876935.1 Asparagus officinalis | reverse complement strand
GATCGTGATCGCCGCCTGAACGAGAACATGACGCTAGAGTTAAAACTGTCAGCAGAGTCGGAGCAGGTCAGAGCCGAGGATGCACAAGTGGCCCGCGAGGAAGAAACGGTCGATAACCAGTTCTCCCGACTTTCCTTCGAAGTAGAGAGGCTGAAGCAGGTTGTAGCCGAAGCACAGGCTGCCCTAGCCGTTCAAGAGAAGGCTCGTGATCACGTGGCCAAAGAGTTGGAGGGCGTTAAGTCTCGCAGGCGATTGACCACTGACTCTGTTGAGGAGAAGGATTGAGCTCTCAAGGATGTCAGGGATACTATTCAAGACTTGCTCTCGTACACGGAGGAAGATATTCGTCGAGAGGTCCTAAGGAGGCTTGAGCTTCGCCATGCCGAAGAAATTCGTGAGGCGGAGCTGAAGCTGAAATCCCTGTAGTTCGCCTTTAATTTTCTGCTTGTAATAGGACTTCTCTTTCATGAATGAAATCATCCCTTTTGTCTTTGGCCTATTGTCACTGGTGTGTGTGCTCCATTTTTGCAATCATGCATTGGTCAGAATTTGACCGCAAGAGAACCTCAACCGTAGAGGAATTCTTGCCGGTGAGTTTCTGCTGCAAGTTTACTTCATCTGCAGGCGAATTTTGTTCGCAGGCGGATTTGCAGGAGTTAATGGCGAACCTGGCTCTGATCGGGTTCCGCTTTCAGTGGGCCACGTGTTAATCCACGTGTACGCCG
>NC_033802.1:33498062-33515764 GCF_001876935.1 Asparagus officinalis | reverse complement strand
CCTGCTCCCCAGCCGGGAGCCGAACCTTGCCTCGAAATTCCGCCCATCACGGTGCTCGCTCCAGGCCAAAAGCCTGTTCCCTCCGAGTCCTTGTCCTGGCAGGCTCGCATCGAAGAGTTCGAGAGCGCTGTGAGACAGGCGATTTCCCTCGTCGAACTCGGTATGGGCAGTTTCGACAGCTTCAGGCAGTCCTTCTATGATCGCGTGGCTGATTTACGGCGATCGGGTGAAAATCGGCTTGCCACCCGTTGCGTGCGTGAACTCCGTCTCTTGGAGCCACACATGGTAGAGTTAGAGACCTTGCTACGGGAAGGTCCAGAAGCCAACATGGAGTCTTGCCTGGCTCATGTCAGGCGTCAGGACGCCCTGGAGCAGGAGACCCGCTCTAAGGAAATAGCGGATTTGGAGTCTGTTACCACCTTCTGGGTCGGTCAACAACATTTGCTGGAGGAGCAAATTATTGACCTCAACCACACCATGGCTCGCCTGAGGGCTGAATTAGGACAGGCGGAGGCGAAGTGGAAGGGGCTCCAGTCTGACGTTATAAAGGTCAGTAAAAATGCTGAGGCGGAAACTCGACGCCTACAAGCTTTGCGTCAGGCGGATGCTGCTGCCAGGTCGAGCCGCGAAGACCGGATTCGGAAGGCTGCTGAGGACAAAGCTCGGGAAGACCACGCGAGCCGGGTGGAGGCAGTCAAAGAACAGATCTCCACTTTTAGCGTATTTGACTAAGACTTTTGTTTTGTGATTTGTGTTAATACATTTTGCTTATGACTTGTTTGTTTATGAAGTCATAACTTTGTTCAAATATATTGTCTTAAAACACTGGGTGCATGTTTTGTTTCTTTTGAACGTGATATTATGACTTTCGCAATTGCAAAAACCATAACTTTGTTCAAATGTACTGTCTTAAAGTCTCAATGAGTTTTGTGCCCGCTCATTGTGCGTATACCCTTCGGATACGTCGCCTTCCGTTATAGCAGATGATCTCGTATCGCAGGCAAAGTCCTTGGTGCGACGACGAGTCTGCTTTTGAAGCCAAACTCTGCTCCAATGAGTTTATGCTATCGGCGACATCAGGACGACGCGAGTTCGCTAAGGTGGTGAAACTCGTCTCTTGACGAATTCAAATTGCTGGTGAAACTCAATTGATTAACGAGTTTGTTTCTAGGTGATACTTGATCGCGGCGAGGTTCACTTGAAAGCTCATCTCAATTTGCTAGCGATTTCAAGTAGGTGGCAAAGCTCATCTGTTGGCGAGTTTCGCTTGGCAACGGAACTCAATGGCTGGCGAATTTATTCTGCGGGCGAAGCCCGTATGATAATGGGCTTGTGTTGGAAACCCGACTCGATTCGTCCGGCGAGTTTGAACTGTAGGCGAATCTTGAGTAGTCAGCGAGTTTGTCCAACAGTCGGAGATCCACTTGCGGGTGAAGCTCGTGCCACGTGTCGGTCTGCGGGCCCAAGTGCTTGCCAGCCAAGACTCTGCAGGCGCATTAATGCTTATTTATGGTGAAGCGACCGGTCGCTTCGCCTCTCGTGCCCAATCCGATCTATCGGTTTGGGGTCTCGAGAGTAGCCTTTAATGGTGTCGAGTTCGAAGTGTCGCAGGGCGTTCGGACCGCTCGATCGCTTGGGGTGATGAATCCCAGCCGTTGAGTTCTTTCCGAACACATATTAGTACTTGCTCCCCTTTAGCAGAGTTCTTACTGCTTCGAGAAGAATTCGCCAGAAGTAGATTGCCGCAAAGAACTTCCCCTCCTCCATGGCCTCTCCTTCTGACCACAGCGACGCTGAGGGCATCGGCTCCTCCACCACCGTAGTCGATATCAGCGCTCCGGCTGCCCCCCCTTCGAGCTTGGCCCCGGGACCTTCTGTTCTGGATCCTCTGGACCACCCCGCTTTCGTGTCGTTACAGCGTTTGGTGGATTTGGTGCACGGGGTTGCCCTTTCGGTCAGCGTGGGCGCCGAGCGATACTACGACGGGAGCTGGCCCATGACGACCCCTCCGACGTGCCACCGCCCCTCTCGCTGTACCAAGTACTCGAGCGCCAGGAGCGGGCGAAGAAGATTCAGGCGAAGGAGGCCGAGCTCAAATGTCTGTTGAAGCGGCAACAAACGGTACTGAACCGGATGGACGCCTATCTGGACAGGGCCTTCTTCGAGGACGCCGGTTCTCTTCGCGGTGAGGCGAAACTGCGGGAGCGTGAGCTCGAGGCGAGGAGGATCAGCGGGGTGGCTGCGACGGTGGACCAAGAGCTCCAACTCCTTCGCCAAGAGGAAGCAGCTGGCGAGGCAGATTTAGCCAGGTTGGAGCAGGAGCAAAAGGAGAAGGCGAGGATCCGTCGTGCAGCAGAGCGTGCGAAGATCAAAGCCAAGATCGGCTCGTTCAGCCTGCTGAAGTTTTTGTAGTGCTGCTGTTTAAGTCCTCTCTTTTTTTTTTGTTGATTTAGTCGGTGCCTCCGGCACCACAACTAGACTGCAGACTCTTGTAAACTTTGGCCCGTTATGGCCTTCTTTTGCTCGTTATGTCTTTCCTTACTTTTGCTTGCACAGTTTTCCTTTTTTTTTTGTCTGTGCTGTCTGGCCTCTGAGTTGGATTTGGCGAGCCCTCGACTATCTGGCTTTGGACTTAGTCATTTTAGGCTCTTGCTCCGCTCTCCGTTGCTCACATCGTGGGATCGGGTCAACTCCGATCTTCGTGTTGTAGCTTCAATGAAATTGAGAGAGCAAAACTTGGTTTGCAGCAAAGAACAAACGTTTGTCTTTGCGGCCAACTGAAGAACTTGACTTCGACTCTCCTTTCGGCGAGTTGTTGTCTGGGAAACCGACAGACAGGTTATCTGTCGAACCGCCTCCGACAACTGTCGTTATTTGGGAATGTGACAATTGATTATGGTAGGAGTCATCGCCTGGTAGACTCTACCCATCAGTTATCCTAAAGTAATGTTAGGATATCTGGCATAGGTCAAACAGTTCAGGGACGTAGGAGTGTGACTATTGACAGAAGTAATAGCGCGTCGCATGGTTGGCCATTACTTAGGCTGTGCCATTCGTAAGAATAACGGCGCCAATCATCAGAGGTAATCATTAACTTGATGAGGTCTTGTCGCGATTGGAGCGACTATGGGGACCTACCATTCTTCGGAAGAGGATTGGTAAGTAGATTGCGTCAGAGGTTTAATGTTAACGTGACAGGGAATGTCGTGATTAGAACGACTTTGGGGACCCACTATCCTTTGCAAGAGAATTAGTGAGTGGATTTTGTCAGAGGTTTAATGTTAACTTGATAGGGAATGTCGTGATTGGAACGACTTTAGTGGATCCGCCATCTCATTGGAGGAGATAGGCGAATCGAATGTATTTGTCGTGATATGAACGACTTTAGTGGATCCGCCATCTCATTGGAGGAGATAGGCGAATTGAATGTATTTGTCGTGATATGAACGACTTTAGTGGATCCGCCATCTCATTGGAGGAGATAGGCGAATTGAATGTATTTGTAGTGATATGAACGACTTTAGTGGATCCGTCATCTCATTGGAGGAGATAGGCGAATTGAATGTTTTTGTCGTGATATGAACGACTTTAGTGGATCCGCCATCTCATTGGAGGAGATAGGCGAATTGAATTCCACAAGAGGCTTTCGCCAGAGCGGGTAAAGTAGGAACAGTTTAGCCTCGTGTACCAGTTGGAGGGTGTGAGGACCAGTTTAGACTCTTGCACTCGTGGGAGTTTGCGAAGGAGAACTAGGGGTAGTACTTCTTCAGATACTTACCGTTGATGGGCATCATGATCTTATCGCCGTTCGGTTTGACGAGGCGATAGGCGCCGTTCGAGTAGACTGTCTCTACCACAAATGGTCCTTCCCATTTGGACTGGAATTTCCCCTTCTTCTTGGAAGTGAGGATCATTGGTCGACGGACGGAGAGCACGAGCTCTCCCTCTTTGAAGGCTCGGCGCTTGACTTTCTTGTCGAAGCTCCTGGCCATCCTAGCTTGGTAAAACTCAATGTGCTGCTGAGCTTCCAGTCGTTTGTCGTCCAATGCTTCGAGCTCTGCGAGTCGAAGTTGGTGATTCTCCTCAGTCGTCATCCCCGCTGCTAGGGCGACGCAGAGGGATGGAATCTGAATCTCTAATGGCAGTACAGCTTCACAGCCGTATACCAATGAGTAAGGCGTGGTGCCAGTCGGTGTACGAACCGTCGTGCGATATGCCCACAGGCTCTCGCCTAGCTTTTCATTCCAGTCGCGCTTGCTAGTGGAAGTCAACTTGGTCAGGATCTTGATGATCAGGGCGATGCGGAGGGATGGAATCTGAATCTCTAATGGCAGTACAGCTTCACAGCCGTATACCAACGAGTAAGGCGTGGTGCCAGTCGGTGTACGAACCGTCGTGCGATATGCCCACAGGCTCTCGCCTAGCTTTTCATTCTAGTCGCGCTTGCTAGTGGAAGCCAGCTTGGTTAAGATCTTGATGATCGTCTTGTTGAAAGCTTCGGCCAAACCATTCGCTGAAGGGTTGTAGGCCGTGGACGAGAGGTTCTGTATTCGGAATTTGTCGCAGAACCGGGTGAAGGCATGGCTAACGAATTGCGTGCCATTATTGTGAATGATACGCCAGGGTACGCCGTATCGGTATATGACATGGTGCTTAATGAACTTGATCACGTCGCTAGTCTTGACTTCTCTTAAGGGGATGGCCTCCGCCCATTTAGAGAAATAATCGATGATCGCGAGGATGAAGCGATGGCCTTTCGCCGATGGTGGAGAAATTGGCCCAACTATGTCCATCCCCCATGCCTCGAAGGGCCAAGACGCCCTCGTCGGATGCAGATCCTCAGGAGGCTGGTGTATGTAGTTGGCGTGGATCTGGCATTCGTAACATCGCTTTGCATAAGCGACTGCATCAGTAACCATCCCAGGCCAGAAGTAGCCCATCCTTCGTAAGCGATCCCAAAGCTTGGGTCCGGGCTGATGAGCTCCGCACACGCCGTCATGTGCTTCGCGTACGGCTTCTTGCGCCTCTGCTTTTGAAAGACAGCGAAGCAGCAGGCCGTCGTATGACCTCGATACAACGTTTTAGTGGTTGAATCGTAGTAGAACCGCGAGGCACGTCGTCGGATAGACTCCCGTTCCTGACTCCACTAGTCTGACCGCTGCTCGGTGGAGCGGGATAAGATCTTCATTCCTGACTTCGTATTCGCCAGTCATTTGTTTGACAATGAGTTGCGAATCGCCATAAGCCTCCAGATGCTTTATCCCGAGCTCTTTGGCTAACTCGAGCCCTATGAGCAACGCGTTGTACTCGGCTACGTTGTTGGTACATGGTTCCGTCAAGGAAAAGGCCCGGGGAAACACGTGACCATGCGGGGAGGTGAGGGCCACTCCCACTCCTGCAGAAATAGAGCCGCTCGCGCCTGCGCGGGACGCACCGTCGAAGAACATCTGCCACACCTCCGGCGACGAAGTCATATTGGCTTCGGGAGGTTCATCCGGCAGATCTTCGAATAGATCGGTCTTCTCCCCCAGCGGGTGACTAGCCATGAGATCGCAGATGGCTTGTCCCTTGACCGATTTCTGCGGCATGAAATGAATGTCGTATTGAGAGAGCAGAAGTGCCCACCTGGCCAGGCGCCAGTTTAACGCTGCGGGTTGTGTCATGAAGACCCGAATGGGATTCATCCGGGAGATGACATGGATGGTTTGGCCAACCAAGTAGTGCCGCATCTTTTGGATAGCGAACACCAAGGCTAGGCATTCCTTCTCGACCATTGGGTACCGTTGCTCGGCGCCCTGCAAGGTTCTGCTCAGGTAGTAGATGCCCTGCTCGTGGCCTGCATCGTCGTTCTGAGCCAAGAGGGCACCCAGAGAATGTTCCATAGCCCGTATGTATATGAGGAATGGCCTTCCTGAGATTGGCGCCGCAAGGACAGGCGGATTTGAGAGATAAGCTTTGATCTCTTCAAAGGCCTTTTGGCATGGCTCATCCCAGACGAAGGAGGTACCTTTCTTCATCAGCTTAGAGAAGGGTTGGCACTTGCCCGAGAGATTCGAGATGAATCTTCGGATATAAGCCAGTCGTCCTTGAAGGCCTCTTAGCTCTTTAAGATTTCGGGATGGCTGGAGCTCTTGAATGGCTCGCACCTTGTCTGGATCAATCCGGATCCCTTTCGTCGTGACGACGAAACCGAGGAATTTACCGCTAGACATCCCCAAGAACGACTTGGTAGGATTCATCTTGAGCTGGTGAGTCCTCATGTGTTCGAACATAGCTTTCAAGTCTTGGAGGTGATCCTCTTTATGGCGGCTCTTCACGACCAAGTCGTCCACATAGCATTCGACCGTCTTTCGCAGATGATCTCGAAAGATCATGCTCATGGCGCGTTGGTATGTTGCGCCTACGTTCTTGAGTCCGAAAGGCATGACGGTATAGCAGTACACCCCCATGGGAGTTCTGAATGCAGTGTGCTTCTCGTCTTCGGGGTGCATTTTGATTTGGTTGTACCCCGAGAAGCCGTCCATGAAGGACATCCTTTCGAATCCGCACGTATTGTCAATGATGACATCCGTGATGGGCAGAGGAAATTCGTCTTTAGGGCACGCGGCGTTGAGGTTCCTAAAGTCGATGCAGATGCGGATCTTGCCATTCTTCTTCAAGACTGGAACAATATTCGCCACCCAGTCGGGGTGTTTCTCCTCTCTGATGAAGCCAGATTCGATCAGCTTCTTTACTTCAGATTCGATCGCCTCCATGATTTGGGGGCGAAATCACCTCTGCTGTTGTTTAACTGGCTTGGCGTCAGGGCTGATGTTGAGGCGATGCGTGGCGACCCGTGGATCCAAGCCAGGCATATCCTCGTAATTCCAGGGGAAGACGTCAATGTATTCCCGTATGAGGGCGATGAGATCCTCTTTTTCTTGAGGAGGCAGACTGTCGCTGATGAATATGGGTTTGGGATTCGCCTCAGTACCCATGTTCACCTGGAGGACTTCGTCTTCAGTTGGCGGTTCCCGCTGTTCGAAGCGACTGTTCCACTGGGCGTTAACATGGCGATCCCACGTCTCGTCATAAAGTGGAAGTTGTTCGTCCTCCGCCATTCCGGCGGGGTCTACTGTGGCCATGTTGACTGTAGGGCCATCGAAAATCCCTTACGCTGACGTCTGAGTCCCAAGCCGAGGTTGTCGACGATTGGTCCCCCGAACATGCGTAATCGGAATCCTCGTCGACGTAAAAACATAACTCCGATGAGGAGGAGGAGTAGCCTAAGCCTCTCCTAGTCCTGTTGAAGTAATTTGAGGGCTTTCCTTTGGGGACGTAGGCGGGTTTGATGACCGTCTTACGTCCTCGGTCGTAATTCAGGCCCTCCAAGCGAGTGAGGTCGTACCCCATGTCGCTCATTATGCGTTTCACCACTCGACTGTATTGCGAGAACTGGGGCGCTGGGTCTTCATCCTCAGATTCATCACATAGCGTGCGCAGGGGATGATCGATTCGACCGAAGATGATGTCTTTTCGATACCTATTCTGTGCTGGCACGACGAACACACAAGGTCGGATTTTTCATTCATGATAAGCTTCTCTGCCTGAACGGCGTTGGTTACATGGTGACTCTCGTAACCAATTACAATTGACTCAAAGTCGTTCAGAATTAAGCTGTCACCGTATTCAGGCTCGCTGTCCGCCTCATTACCACTCTCCAGTTCTTCCACTGGTGGCTGTTCGGGGTCCTGGTACAGCAGAGAATCCGCGAAGTAGTTCTCGACACCTTTAAAGGAGTGCTTGTCGGCCACCACCGTTCTTACCCGCTCGTAGTCGTCCACGTACTTCAAGCACTGGTGTAGTGTGGACGGAATGATCCGGTTGCCATGAATTCACGGACGCCCCAGAAGTATGTTGTAGGAGGGTTCAGCATCGATAACGTAGCACGTCACCTCTATCTTCATGTCGCCTATCCGACATTTCAGGCGGATTTTGCCGAGTGGCCGCGTCCCTGTGGCGTTGAAGCCGAAGATGGTAGTCGAGGTCGAGGCTAGGCGCTTCGACGGTATCCCCAAATGCTTGATTAGCTTCAGGGGCACGATGCTCAGCGCGGACCCCGGGTCAACCTGGATCCGCTCCACTTTCGCCGAGCCGACGTATCCCGTGAAGTACAGCGGCCGGTCGTGGGACGTGTTCTTGATGAGCATGTCCTCGGGGGTGAAAGTGATGCAGGGGATCTGTCTCTCGGAGACTTGGCAGCAAGTTGTACAGCCCTGTTCGATCTCCGTTTCTTTTGAGAAATGGGTCGAGAACGCCTCTGCGTCAGCCAACGCCTCTTGTAAGGCTTCCCGGGTAGGCCTAGACAACCGGAGGAGGTCGTACACGGTGATTCGCGCGGGTATGCTTTTCAATTGCGCGAGCACGTTGAACCGGTAAGGCTGGCGGCTTGAACTTGGTCCATCTGGATTGGGAGGGACTGCTGCGGCTGGCCTCGCGGGAGGTCCTGCCGGGTTTTCTCCCCTCGCGGGATATTCTTTCGCGAACTCCTTTCCGGCTCTCGTGGCGAAGACGTTGGCGTCTTCTTCGGAGTCGGTTAAGGCAGTCATCGCCGCGTCATCTCTATCCAGAATGGCGGAGACAACGTTGTAATGTTTCCTCCTAACCTCCTTGGAAGGCTGTGTAGTCCACTGCTCGTCATCGAGGAGGTCTGGATGGACCCACATCACCTGCCCTGATGGCAGGGTTTGTGGAACCAAACCCCTTTCTCGCTGGTTGTGAGGATCGTCGTTAGTGATCTTCAAAATCGCCTTGGGGATAGGAATTATCCCCGCCGGGGCTTGAACCTCCGGGAGACCTGTCCCAAAGCTCAAAGTGACCATGTTTGCCGTCACTTGCTTTTGGACCTTCTCTTTCTTCAAGACCCCCGCGTCGTAGAGGGCCTGGAGTTTGTCCTTGAGGACGTAGCACTTGGTTGTGTGATGGCCAAGGAATCTGTGATATGCACAGTAACTTGGGTCACCGGTTTTGTCCACCTCCTCAGGCTTGACGGCTTCTGGCAACTTAATTCGCCTACTCTTGAGTAGAGTGTCGAGAGTCGCCACCACCTGGTCTTCTTTGAAATCATATTGCCGCTGTGGGCGTGGCTCAAACTGCCTGGGTTTAGGCTTTTGAGCAGCCTTTGGTGCCGGGGCGGAGTCGACCGCTATGATTTCTTTTCCCCTCGACCGAGGAGGGTTCTTTGGCGTAGCTGGCTCTGCTGTTCCCTTTTTGGACTGTGGCTCTTCGACCTCCAGTCTCTTGATCATATTTTCAACTTGCTCGCCTTGGCGAACAAGTTCCTTCCAAGTCCGGGTCTCAACTGCCCCTATTTTGGACAGGATATGGATCGACAGATTGTTGCAGCACATCTCAATCAGCGTCGCCTCGAAAACTTGGTCCCGACAGTGGACTGATCGGTTTTGAAATCTCTTTACGAAGTCATTAACCGACTCCGACTTCCGCTGCTTCTCAGCGAGGAGAGTGGCCATTAACACTTCCGTGTCGTCGTCGAAGAAGGCTTTTCTGCCTGAACGGCGTTGGTTACATGGTGACTCTCGTAACCAATTACAATTGACTCAAAGTCGTTAAGAATTAAGCTGTCACCGTATTCAGGCTCGCTGTCAGCCTCATTGCCACTCTCCAGTTCTTCCACTGGTGGCTGGTCGGGGTCCTGGTACAGCAGAGAATCCGCGAAGTAGTTCTCGACACCTTTAAAGGAGTGCTTGTCGGCCACTACCGTTCTTACTCGCTCGTAGTCGTCCACATACTTCAAACATTGGTGTAGTGTGGATGGAACGATCCGGTTGCCATGAATCCACGGACGCCCCAGGAGTATGTTGTAGGAGGGTTCAGCATCGATAACGTAGCACGTCACCTCTGTCTTCATGTCGCCTATCCGACATTTCAGGCGGATTTTGCCGAGTGGCCGAGTCCCAGTGGCGTTGAAGCCGAAGATGGTAGTCGAGGTCGAGGCTAGGCGCTTCGACAGTATCCCTAAGTGTTTGATTAACTTCAGGGGCACGATGCTCAGCGCAGACCCCGGATCAACCTGGATCCACTCCACTTTCGCCGAGCCGACGTATCCTGTGAAGTACAGCGGCCGGTCGTGGGACGTGTTCTTGATGAGCATGTCCTCGGGGGTGAAAGTGATGCAGGGGATCTGTCTCTCTGAAACTTGGCAGCAAGTTGTACAGCCCTGTTCGATCTCCGTTTCTTTTGAGAAATGGGTCGAGAATGCCTCTGCGTCGGCCAACGCCTCTTGTAGGGCTTCCCGGGTAGGCCTAGATAACCGGAGGAGGTCGTACATGGTGATTCGCGCGGGTATGCTTTTCAATTGCGCGAGCACGTTGAACCGGTAAGGCTGGCGGCTTGAACTTGGCTCATCTGGATTGGGAGGGACTGCTGCGGCCGGCCTCGCGGGAGGTCCTGCCGGGTTTTCCGCCCTCGCGGGATATTCTTTCGCAAACTCCTTTCCGGCTCTCGTGGCGAAGACGTTGGTGTCTTCTTCAGAGTCGGTTAAGGCAGTCATCGCCGCGTCGTCTGTATCCAGGATGGCGGTGACAACGTTGCAATATTTCCTCTTAGCCTCCTTGGAAGGCTGTGCGGTCCACTGCTCGTCGTCGAGGAGGTCCGACCATGTTTGCCGTCACTTGCTTTTGGACCTTCTCTTTCTTCAAGACCCCCGCGTCGTAGAGGGCCTGGAGTTTGTCCTTGCGGACGTAGCACTTGGTTGTGTGATGGCCAAGGAATCTGTGATATGCACAGTAACTTGGGTCACCGGTTTTGTCTGCCTCTTCAGGCTTGGTGGCTTCCGGTAACTTAATCCGCCCACTCTTGAGTAGAGTGTCGAAGGTAGCTACCACCTGGTCTTCTTTGAAATCATATTGCCGCTGGGGACGCGGTTCAAATTGCCTGATTGCCGCTGTGGGCGTGGCTCAAACTGCCTGGGTTTAGGCTTTTGAGCAGCCTTTGGTGCCGGGGCGGAGTCGACCGCCATGATTTCTTTTCCTCTCGACCGAGGAGGGTTCTTCGGCGCAGCTGGCTCTGCTGCTCCCTTTTTGGACTGTGGCTCTTCGGCCTCCAGTCTCTTGATCATATTTTCAACTTGCTCCGGGTTTCAACTGCCCCTATTTTGGACAGGATGTGGATCGACAGATTGTTGCGGCACATCTCGATCAGTGTTGCCTCGGAAACTTGGTCCCGACAGTGGACTGATCGGTTTCGAAATCTCTTTACGAAGTCGTTAACCGACTCCGACTTCCGCTGCTTCTCAGCGAGGAGAGTGGCCATTGACACTTCCGTGTCGTCGTCGAAGAAGCGGGCGAGGAAGAGCTTTTCAATGTCAGCCCATGCCTTGATGGAGCTGGGCTCCAGTTTGCGGAACCATTCAAAGGCCACCCCTTTGAGGGTACCTATGAATAGTCGAGTGAGAATGGCGTCATTCCCCATAAGGAATCCAGTCTGCGCCATGAAGTAGTAGATGTGCTGTGAGGGCGACCCCTTGCCATCAAACTGTACCAAGCTGATTGGCTTGAACTTTGCTGGGTATGGGACCGTGTCCCATTCGATAGGGTAGGGACGTACCACCCCCAGCTTGAGGGTGACCCCTTGCCATCAAACTGTACCAAGCTGATGGGCTTGAACTTCGCTGGGTATGGGACCGTGTCCCATTCGATAGGGTAGGGACGTACCACCCCCAGCTTGTTCATGTTTTGCTGAAGCTTCAACGCGTTCAGCTGATCCTGGAACTCGTCGAATCTTTTGTCGCGGGTGCTATCCGCGGTGTGCGACGTTCCTATCGATGTTTTGGAGGAGTAATCGGACTGTCGATCATCCTCCGTCTCAGCCGCTGGACGGTGAGGTGGTACCCATTCTTTATCCCTAGTCTGCCGGGGCAAGGGACGTTGGGTTCTCTTCTTTCTGTCTCAGCCGCCGGACGGTGAGGAGGTACCCACTCCTTGTCCCTGGTTTGCCGGGGTAAGGGACGTTGGGTCTTCTTCTTCTTCTTCTTCTTGTTCAGCAGTTGCTCCATTATTTCTCTTAGAGAGTCGATGGTCGCTTGCTGTTCCTCCAGCTTCTGAGCCATTGTCTGCTCGGTATCGAGTCCGGTCATGTGCACTCTCGCCTGCGCGTCTTGACTTGAGCGCGAGGTCTGAGATGTGGCCGCTGCCGAATGAACCTCGTCTTCACCGCAGGAGGGAGGTACTAGGGTGGAATAGTCAAACCCAATACTTACCCCCCTGCGACTACGGGTTCGCTGGAATATGCCTTCCTGCCGGCGTCGAGCGAACCGGGTGTTAGGTCTTAAGACGGAGTCCGAGTCTGGCTAGTCGGAGAGTACCGCCTTCCCCTTATCCGTCATGTTGACTGTGGCGGATGAGAGCTCCAGGTCGTCAGCAGCGCGTCTTTTCTGGTGACGGCGCCTTCGACGGGAGGGCCTTGGTCGAGAGGACTGTTGAGAAAGCCTCCCAAACACCGAAGGTTTCGCCGTTCCGACGCATTGGCAGTCGGCGAGGACCGTGTGGATGAGTCTCTCGCAATGACACTGAGGATTCGCCTCGTGAATAGTGCGTTTGCGAGTCAAGAATTCTCTGAGGTCTTCTACGGGTGGTTGGTGACAACCCCCAGCCTCAGAAGAGTCGCTCTGGTGAGTCGACGAGAGATTTTTGGACGCTCTCTCCGGCGCGCGTTGGGTGGAATGCTTTGGTGCTGGAGTCGGGCGATCTCCCCTTGACTGGCGAGTCTTCGCGTTTGAACGAACTCCAGTACGTGGGCGGGTTTCAACCCTACATTTTGAAGAGCGGGTTCGCGAAGATTCGCCTACTTCTCTATCTTTACGTTTATCCGCCAAATGATTATGGCGAGGCTCGCCAGCCTTCGAGTATTCGCCTACTTGGGTAGGCTCGTACGCTCGGTGTGGTTTATTCGCATCAGGGATATGACCTGAGAAGCGAAGTCCTCCTGAGCGGATGGCTCTGCCGTCCTCGGTTGACGCTCCTGATTTGGAGGGCCTTCTGAGGTCGGGCAGCTTGCCTTCCCGTCTAGTGTTTCTCGGGCCTGTGTGATGGTTCAGGCCATTATGAGAAATGGAGGTTTGGACCCCCTGTCTGACGGGTGTTTGCCGTCGCTGTTGGTTAGTTCTCCCAGCGGGGAGAACGTCACCGTGGGTTGTGGCATTGCGGTTTGTGCCGGAGTGAACCGGCGCTTCCTCCGAGGTAGGTGTCTGTGTGGACCGCTTGGCGATCCATCTGGCAGACCCTCGCCTCTTGCGCTCGATCTCTGGGTTGGCCTTGATCGATTGCGAGGGAGTGGGCTCCTCCGATGAGACTCGGTTGGAACCCTCAGGTGCAGAGGCTTTGACCGTCTGAGGTCGGCCTCGGCGCACAGCTCTGTGGCGTTTGCGGGACGCATCGCCACCAGAGGAGGAGGAGGACAAGTACTCTTCGTACTTGGCCTGGTCGAACTCGATTTCTAAGGACTCCACTGTCGTCCCAACAGCAACCCCATCAAACTGAGCCACCACCATTTCACTCGACGAAACAGTTTCTCCCACTGTGGTCGCCATCTTCTGTAGGGTGAATATTTGATTTCCCGAAAAAGGGAGTTTCGTTTGTTTGTATTAATAAGAAGGCTTATTACAAACTAACAAATCAAATGTTTACAACAGAAGCAGAGGGAAAGCCCTCTTTGTTTTGTGTGGGGACTTTAGGTGGCTATAGGACGCTTCGCTCGATGCTTGTGTCGAGTCTGCTTCCCTTAGACCGTTCGATTGAGGTTGCTGGAGAGCTTCAGTACGCAGTAGAAGCTCGGGGCAATAGAGTTCGGTTTTGCTTAGTTCGCCGGCGATCGGAGCTCGGAACTAAACAGTGATGCTGCAATGCAAAGGTTATGCAGAGAGCTTGGTCTCAACTCTTTTCTCTAAGTTTTGCGACCTCTCCTCCAGTGTGCTGGAAGGGGCTTTTAAATGAAAGAAGGACAGCTTGACTCCTCCTTGAATTGTGGGATGTGACCACATCTTCTTCAGAGACGTCTAGCTGCTCCTCGATACCATGAATGGTCATTCCAGGGATTATGCTTTATGTCCTGTCACCTACGATGGGAAGGCCCATTCTTGTATATGAGGCAACGGCCGTCTGTTATCCGAGTGGACCTGACCGGCATTAATGAACCGCATTTATGAGTTCGCAGATCAATGAAGTGTCTGTCCGATCACTCGTACTATGCGTGACTGCCCGGCGTGCTTTGAGCACGGTGCTTTCTCCTTTCCGGTCAGGAGAGACGGCGAAGTAGGTGCACAGTACTCGAGTGGGTCTAGCCAACTTGCTGAGTGCCGGCGGATCTAGCTCTCAACTCAGACAGCCGAGTTGAGCCGCATTTATGAATGCTCAGGTTGACTCGACACCTATCCAGTCCTTCGCGCTGTGCATACTGCGAGCGGCCGTTTGACGGTCTTGGGGTACTGTGCTCTCTCCCCTCGGGTCGAGAGGGATGGGAAAGTCCAACTCAGCACATGGGGTGGCGGATACCCAGCTGTACTGACGGTCTTGGGGTTTGCTGGCGGATTCGACTATGGACTCGGGCAGGCGAGTTGAGTGAAAGGCGAACTTCCGCCATCCTGATCGATCTTGACTCATGCTGGCGAGCCTACCGTAAGGCGAACCTAGAATCGAACGTATCTGGCGTCTATGCGATTTAGGCCTATGCCAGAGAACCGAGCGTGCGAGCTCTTCTCGCAGGCGAATTTCCTATAAGCCTATAGAGGTATTTTTTTTACCGTCTACAATGTATTTATGACTCAGAGATATTTTTATTCCATTTCAGTTGGGCTCATTTGTTGATATACTTCTTCTGTGATATCGGATTTTGTACTACTTCTATTATTTGCCTGTTTTGTACCTTCACATATTTGTTGTTTCCACTAGAGAGATAGTGACCGTGATGGTGTAACATGTCGTAGCATGTTGTTTGGTGCTTGGTAGGTTTGACAATCCGGGTTTCATCTTGGACTACAGCCTTGTGTGAACCTTAGAGCGTCACAGTTGGTATCAGAGTCAATTGTGATATTCTAGTGTGCTAACACTATGTGATGTGTGCAGAAGGAATTCTTAATATGAATTACACCTTCTTAATGTGTTTTCCTAGTTTTTGAGCTTTTAGATGCGACTGCAGAATTTCAAGGATGAAATCCTCTTGGGGGGGGGGGGGGAATGTAAAACCCCGATAATTTATGAATAATATAATTAATGTGTGATAAATTATGATATGTGGATATTTAGTATGATAAATATCATTAAATGGTATATGAGTATAATACCATGTGTTTTGAGTATGAACGAGTTCATACAAGTGAGAGAAAAGAGTTAAAACATGCACAATGGCCAAACTTATGCGGAATTGGAAAATTCTAGTCCGGTCGACCGCCACGGTCGATCGCAGTCCGGTCGACCACCATGGTCGACCGCAAAACCTACAGTTTGTTTTTCTCCTGTTTTGAGTTGGTTTCGGATTTCTAAACTCATATCCGTTTTCCCCTGATATATATGAGTTTTTCACGTTTTTCTCAGTCTTCCTAAGAACCCTAACAGCCACCAAACCCCCCAAACCCTAGTTTGATTTCTTGGAGAAGATTGGAGGCTTTCTAGTTGGGTTTTTTTGTTGATTTTCGGCTTTTGGAGTGGAGATCTCTTTCGACATTACATCAAAATGTTTTTCCTACAACCCCAGGCGAGTATCGTCTTTACTAACCCCCTCCCAGTTTTTAAAATGTTTTTAAAGAGATTTAAACATGTTTTATAGAGCCTAAACGAATAGATTATGTATAAAGGACAAATTCTTTTGTATTATATGTATAAAGATTAGGTCTTTCCATGCTAAAAAGGTTGAGAATGTTTTTACAGATGTGATTAAGATCGGATGATGATTTTTAAACGTGGTTAATCTAAAAAAAGAAGTTTAATTTGTTGTTTTGAGCTTTTATGCATGTTTTAGGGTTTTGAATACAAATCTAATGCATAAAATCATGTTTATAATTGTTGAGTTGTTTCCAGATGTTCATATCTGCTGTGGCATATTTGCATAAAAGTTTCATGAAGAATTTGACATGTTTAGATCATAAAAACACTACGTGAACACGACATACACAAAGAAATTAAGAATCTGGAAATCAGGGTTCACGGTCGACCGCGTCGGTCGACCGCGTCGACCGTCATGGTCGACCGCCAGTCTGTTTCGGCTGTGCATGTTTATTTGAGTTTGTTTTTGGTTGTCGAATGGATTTCTCGACCTTATGATGATAGACTATGATATTAGTGATTGTTAAACACCTAGGATGATGGTGAACTTCAGATGTGGACACGCACACCGAGATTTGTGCATTTATGCTAGATTGTGTTAGATTGACACACTTTTGACACCAGTTAAGTTGATAAACACATATGAATAATGTTGTTCTATACGTATCCGAAAATAGAGAGATGAAACCTATTTGCCGCAGAACAATTGAGTAAGAGTATTACAAAAGTATCGTTATTACACGTATCTGGAATAGGGAGATAATAAAACCTATTGCCGTGGAGAGATTGAGTAAGAGCATTACAAGAGTATCGCTATAGCACAAGATGATGCTCACATAGATTTTTGATCAGATATAAGTTTTACTTCCATGATAGATTACACGTGAGTAGGGTATTTATTTTGAAATTTTGGCACACCCGTTATGGGCGGTAGTTATATTTCGTTTTGATTTGGTTGACATCCTATTATATTAGAGCAGGCTACTCGGATGTACTTCGAGATGAGATATTTATTCTTTTTGTTGGAGATTGGAGTATGTTTCCTTAACTATTTGTTTTCATTCATAGAGAGCTATATGAATGATTTGATATATGTATGTACTAACACTATTTTCTTATATACTCCTACCCCTTTCCCTGGGGAGAGGTAGTGATGATCTCGCTAGCGCTTTGTATTGATGTCTGCTCAAGAGGTAAAAAAGACCGGTATCCCTTGTCCTTATCCAAGAGAGTGGCAATCGATTTCATATCTACCAAAGTTTAGCTTGATTAATTTTACGCCATTCGACGGAAGAGGTTCGCCCACTCAGCACCTGATTTACTTCAAATCTTACCTCAATGTGATCTCTGGCAACAAACCATTGATGGTCCGGTCATTCGTTGGCACCCTTTGTGAAGCTGCCTTCGATTGGTACCATCGTCTCAAGCCCGGAAGTATCAACAGCTGGGATGACATGGAGAGCATGTTTCTCACTAACTTATTCAATGATGACACTTAAGTATCAATCGGAGTACTCTTTGATGAGAAGCAAAAGGATGGAGAATCGGTCGAGAACTTCGTTAAGCACTTTCGAAATAAGGCGATGAACTACCGAGATCCGATCATAGATGAATTCATCCTCCAAATGTGTCACAACAATCTATTTTTGGACGTGCTAAAAGCTATAGGCGTAGCACCACCCAAGACTTGGAAAGAATTGAAGGTGCGCGGAGAGCAAGCCGAACATTTCCTTAAAAGGAAGAAGGCTGAAAGAGGTCAACCAACGGCTAATGCCTCGAAACATAACTTCATCTGTCGTGGTAAAGGGAAGGCACAAGAAAATACAATGGATGCTAACCGGACCTTCCAGCTACAACCGCAACAGCAACGACAGCCACAACAACAGGCGC
>NC_033802.1:33465533-33498052 GCF_001876935.1 Asparagus officinalis | reverse complement strand
TGAACCAAAATTCCCGAAGTAATACACCTTCAAGGAAGATGAGGTCCCCGGTATCTTCAAGTACTTGTTGGAGAACAACAAGATCAAGCTACCCCCAATCACCGATCACGAAGGAGCTAAGAAGACTACAGATCCAAAATACCACGCTTTCAATAGGGCGGTTCATCATCCTACCAAGACATGTTATGCACTCAAAGACAAAATTCAGGCCCTGATCGATGTCGGGATTATCACCACAAAGCAACCTAAGAAAAAGAAGGTGGGTGCGAACACAGTGAGCATTAGCTTCGACTCTGTCCTTCTCACATGGTTTCAACCAGAACCCGTGATGAAAGTAGAGATGAAGACTATCAATGAAGATCCTCACGGGCAATGCCAGAAAGGCCTAGTGCCACACATGGCCTCCAACGGCGAAATTCTTTGGGTTCATCCTGATCTACTTCAAGATGAGCAATGGACAGAGTCTTCTTCCAAGAAGAGATCCAAACCCAAGGGCAAAGGAAAATCTTGTTGCGCTACGACAGAGATTCTAGAGGAAAATGACGAAGGGCTCCCCACCTTCCCACTTTCTGATAATGAGCATGAAGCTTTTGCTACCAGTGGAGAACTGGCCTTTGCCACTAGAAGTTGGAACGAGTATCGGTTCAACTATCCCAAGGTGGCCGATGAATCAACTGAGCAAGGGGTGGTTACAATCACTACCAAACCTACTGAAGAAACTCCTCAATGAAAGGAGGCTGTAGCTAAGCAGAAGGATAAAGAACCCCAACATCAAGAGATTCAGAACTCAAAGCAGTCTCGATTTAATTGCCTGATTGGGAATAATAAGCCGGGAAGTTTGAACGTTCCTTACTGTTTTGATGTTATGGCCTAATTAGCTAACATCCTAGCGAGGATAACTCTATACGAGTTATTGCATTTATCTAAAGACACCAGGGTGGCACTGCAAGATGCCTTGGCCGATTCAGATGTGTTTCTCACTCAGATCAAGCCGATCCTTAAAGAACCGGAGTTGTCAGTTTAACATTGTAACCTCGTAGCTAAACAATTTCTGTGCATCACTTTCACCAAGGAGGATATGCAAGTAAGGAATTCAAAGCATGACAGACCTTTGTATTTCACCGGATACATTGGCTCCAACATTGTCAACCAGATCCAAGTCGATCCGGGTTCCGCTATTAGCATTATGTCACTCCGATTGATGTATAATCTTAGAATCCCTGATAGCAAGTTGGCATCAACAGGCACTGTTATCTACGGATTTAACACCAGTGGGTCTAGGCCATTGGGTAAAATCCGGGTGAAGTGCCAACTAGAAGATTTAAAATCGGAGGTCACGTTCTATGTGATCAATTCAGAGACCTCTTATAACTTACTATTAGGTTAACTCTGGATCCATTTTAATGTTATAGTCCCTTCCACCCTCCATCAGTGTCTAAAATATATAGACGCTAATAACGAGGTCAAGACGGTGGTCGCGGATAAGCAACCGTTTAAGAGATTGGAAAACTATTTCACTGATTCCCTTCTTTACGATACTGAATCTGATACTGAATCATCGGTCCAAGGTATGAACAGTGGAGAAGAAGCTGATACCGAAGCTGGGCTTGATTACGATGGTAGTTTTGTATTGAATAAAATTGTACCCTTTGTAATCAATCTTGACGGTGGAGAATCGTCAGACGATAGTTGTAATTGGTAACTGGCCGAAACTAAAATAAATAACGATTTAGAGTACTCGTCTTCTCCTAATAAGGTAATGAAGGGGTTATACGATGACCCCGACTTACACATGTTGCTTCATTCATCTTGCATAACAAAGAATCATATACAATACTCATTCGAGATGACCCTGGTCATTCCTGCCAAAAAAAAGGGTCAAAAGGAGATAATTTACGGTAAAGGGGAAATGTCTCCGCTACCAGATCATTTTTCGAGGGATAATAGCGACGATGAAAAGGCTGATCGTCACTTGTCTAAATATAGTTCAAAGCGCATAACCTCATGGAAAATGGGGATACAATCTCGCACTTGGAGAAGGACTTTGCTTCGGTCGAGGTCCTCGAGCTCCAACTAAGGCTGCTTTTGTACCAAAGGGGAAACCTGATAATTACTATGCATACAAAAGAGGTCTAGGCTATGTCTCTTCATCTAACAAATGTTGTTGGCAAGTCATTGACCAGTTAGCGAATAAAGATAGGTACTCGTCTGATTCTTCAAATTGGGACTCTGACGTCAGCGTTGGAGAGATGTTCAAAGGGTTGATGTCAAACATGGCCACAGTCGATCCCACCACAATAGAGGAAGATGATCAACTACCAACTTGGGAAGACTAATGGATCCACCACCTAAATATTCAATATGGTGATAGATTCAAATAAAGAGGACTTCCTACTGAAGACAAAGCGGTCCAGGTGAACATGGGCGATAGAGTGAATCCGAAACGCATATTTGTTAGCGACAGCCTCCCACCAGAAGAGAAGGAGGAGTTGATTACCCTTATCAGGGAGTACATCAACATCTTTGCTTGGAACTATGAAGATGTGGCGATGCACTACCTTAACATCAAACCGGATGTCAAACTTATCAAGCAACAACAAAGACGGTTTTGTCCACAGATTATGGAGGCAATCGAAACTGAAGTAAAAAAGTTAATTGATTCTGGCTTCATCCGGGAAGAGTAACATCCTGATTGGCTTGTGAACATCGTTCCGATTCTAAAGAAGAATGGAAAAATCAGGATCTGTATTGATTTTAGAGACCTAAACACTGCCTGCCCGAAAGACAATTTTCCTCTCCCTATCAGATGTCATCATTGACAACACGTGTGGATTTGAGAGAATGTCTTTCATGGATGGGTTCTCAGGATTCAATCAAATCAAGATGTATCCAGATGACAAAAAACATACTGCATTCAAAATGCCCCTTGGCGTCTTCTGTTACATGGTCATGCCCTTTGGTTTGAAGAACGCAGGCGCTACGTACCAACGAGCAATAACGAAGATTTTCTAAGAACACCTCCAGAAGACCATCGAAAGCTACGTTGATGATTTGGTTGTTAAAAGCCTTAATAAAGACGACCACATTAAAGACTTGAGGACAATGTTCGATCTCATATGGAGTCACCAATTGAAGATAAACCCTACCAAGTCTTTCCTCAGAATGTCCAGCGACAAATTTCTCAGATTCGTTGTCACCATGAAGGGCATCCATATTGATCCTGACAAAGTGAAGGCCATAAATTTTAACCCTCGAGAAACCTCAAAGAATTTAGGGGACTACAAGGGCGACTCGCTTACATTCGGTGATTCATATCGAACCTATTCGGGAAATGCCAACCATTCTCAAAGCTCACGAAGAAGGGCATATCTTTTATCTGGGACGACGCTTGTCAAAAGGTATTTGAAGATATCAAAGCATATCTCTCAAATCCTCCTGTTCTCGTAGTACCAAAGTCGGGTAAACCGTTCTTGATTTACATCAAAGCGATGAACCACTCGTTAAGTGCTTTACCCACACAAGACGATGACAACGGTCACGAGCAGGCGATATATTACCTAAGTCGAACTTTGGTGGGTGTCGAATCTCGGTACCCAATGATCAAGAAGGAATGCCTCACTTTGGTATTCACCATCCAAAAGATGTGGCACTACCTTGTTGGGCAGACGGTTTACGTTATCTCTAATGTTAACCCAGTCCGGGTATTCATGACACAACCAACCTCCATGAATTGGCGTCTAGCAAAATGGGTCTTTCTCTTATCCTAATATGACCTGTATTTCAAGCAACAGAAGTCGGTTAAAGGACAGGCGATTTGTGATCTTCTGGCGATTAACCCTATAATGGACATAGCCAAATTATATGAAGATTTATCGGATGAAACCCACGAAGACAACACTACCTTGAATTGCTAAGTATGGCAATTGTACTTTGATGGTGCACCTTGAGCGACCAATGTGGCGAGTGTTCCTGGTAATTCTAAAATCTCTGTGGGAGTCGGAGTCGTCCTAGTTTCCCTAGAGAAGCATGTGATACCCCGAGCCTACTCATTAATTGGGAAATGCTCCAATAATATAGCCAAGTACAATGCACTACTCATTTGACTCAGTTTCACCAAAGAGCTGGGGGTCGAGTATCTTGAAGCTTTTGGTGATTCTTAACTAATAGTCAAACAAATGCGTGGAGAGTACAAAGTCAAAAATTAGAGCCTGATTCCGTACCACAAGGCGGCCATTGTGATGGCAGACTCGTTTGAAGGATTTTTCATTGAGTACATCTCGCGTCTCCAAAATGCATATGCAGATGCATTGGCAACATTAGCAGTATCTTTGGCACAGTCTCCCGAGACGGAACAATTGGTCATCGTGAGAACTCATCAACTCTTTATACCAGAGTGTGCCTTGGATGCTAAAGAAGCGCACGTGACTAGAATCGAACTTGAACCCTAAGACTAGTATTTCCCTATTATTTATTATGTCTTGCACGGTATTTACCAAAAGATATAAAAGAAAGAGACTCGGTCCGGCGAAGAGCACTGAGATTTTATTATAATATGGCGACCCAGACACTGTATCATCATGTATATGACGGTCTGCTACTCCGATGTTTTTCAACCAAAGAGTCGGAGGAAGCTCTTAAGGAAGCGCATGACGGAACCTGCGGTACGCACCAACCCGGTCCCAAACTCTGCAATCGACTCGAAAGAATAGGATACTATTAGCCAACCATGGTCAAGGACGTAGTTGACTATGCCCAGCGGTGCCACGGGTGTCAAGTACATACAAATTACATGCACCAGACCCCGGAACATTTTCACCTTCGGTTACTTCATGGCCATTTGAGACATGGGGAATGGACATTGTCGGGCCTATTTTCCCATCGTCGTTTAAAGGTGATCGCTTCATCCTGGCGATTACTGATTACTTCTCCAAGTGGGCCGAAGCTATTTCGCTTAAAGAAGTGAAGATGAGTAATGTTGTCGTATTCATCAAACACCACATTATCTATCGATATGGTGTTCCGAGGTGAATCGTGTATGACAACGACCCTCAGTTTGTCAGTAACGCTTTTATTAAATTCTGTGAGAAGTTCAGAATTGAAGATGTCTCGTCAACAACATACAATCCCACTGTAAATGGATTGGCTAAGGCCTTCAACAAGACAATAATAAAGATTTTGTCAAAGTTTGTGAAAACTAACAAACAAGACGTGGATGATAAACTTGGCGAAGCTCTCTGGGCCTATCACACTATAGTCCACACGCCTACTGGGGTAACCCCGTATTCTCTGGTGTATAGGTGTGAAGCTGTCCTCCCGTTAGAGATTCAAATTCCATCCATGCATATTGTTCTAGCAACAGGGACGATGACCGATGAACAACATCAAAAACGTCTTGAAGAACTCGAGATGTCAGATGAAAAGCACTTAGAAGCTCAACAACAAATTGAGTTCTACCAAGCTAGAATTTTCAAGGCCTTTGTCAAGAAAGTCCGACAATGGAGCTTCAAGGAAGAAGACTGGTTTTTACCGTCCAGCGACCAATGATACTCAATTCCAAGAAGAAAGGTAAATTCCAACCCTAATGGGATGGACTGTTTGTGATAGATACAATCTACTCAAATGACGCATATCGCTTGGTCACCTAAAATGGTGACAAACGTATGATGTTAATAAATGGGAAGTTCCTGAAGAAGTATTATCCCTAGTACGTTCCGGATAATCTATTTAATGGGAAGTTCCTAGAGAATGCTATCCATGGTATTTTTAGGATAACCCAAGATCGACTGATTATCCTAGATGGAGACCAATCATCTGAATAATTCATTCTTAATCATAATAAAAATGATGCATTAAAACCCTCCCATTGTGACTATCCGAGCACTCTTTCATGGAGTAGAGATTCAATGACCTCATTTGGCCAATCTTCCCTCAAGAAACTCCCATGATGCATCTATGGCGTGCTTGATTCATGATTCTCCATCGTAAAGGCCCTCACTGATCAAGTTAACTGACGATGGGTCTACCAAAATTCTTTCGGCCGAGTCCATCCAAACTCCTACTGCGTTTGTGTACTTAACACTCCCACTATTAAAGTCCTGACACAATACTTGAAATTTCAATCTGCTGATCCATGATGATTATCAAATCCATTCGTGTTAAGTCCTAGCCACTTGACACCAAAAACCATGACTGAGTGATTTGTACAAATCAACATTCCCACTGTTATTTGTATTTCCACTCCCACTGTTTCTTGGTCAAACCTTCCTACATCTAGGACCAAAGCTAAAATCCTCTCTTGATCCCTTCAATGAACGAGAGGTCTACTTTCAAAATCAGAATTCCCTTTCGATGAATAAAAGTCATCCACCCAAATTGAACGATCAAATCTATAAAAGTTAGGATCATCTCAAGCCCCCACTTGGTTAAACCTTCTCATGGTTTACATCAAAGTTGGAATTTTATCTCGATAAATGAGAAATTTATCTTCAGATCGAGTAACAAATCCTATAAAAATTAGGGTTATCCAAATCTCTTCGATTCTCAGAGTGGAGATCCTACTTTGAGTTTCTTTTATAGCAGGAGATAGAATATAAAATTCTTCCTCTCTAGCATCATCTTGATAAACGAGAAATTTGTCTTCAGATCGGGAGATAGGATATAAAATTCTTTCTCTCCAGCATCGGGTTCGTCTTTACCCCAAAAGAAGACCTAGAGATAGAATATAAAATTCTTCCTCTCCAGCATCGGGTTCATCTTTACCCCAAAAGGAGACCTGGAGATAGAATATAAAATTCTTCCTCTCCAGCATCGGGTTCGTCTTTGCCCTAAGACACAATCTCTCAACATCACAAATCTATTCCTCTCCTGCATGGTGAACTTTATCTCGACTCCTAAACAGAGATAAGTCTATGCCTAACACGCGTTGCCGGTTAGTCTTTCACCGCGAAAAAGACACCAAAATTCATTCTAGGGGATTTTATCTCGAACCCTGAGTAGAGATAAGCCTACACCTAGCACGTATTGTCAGTTAGTCTTTTACCATGAAAAGGATAAAAGCCCATGTATTCAACATCGTGGTAGGCCGTTATTAATAACATTAAAATCAGTGCCTTATACGTACGAGGAATTTTATCTCGAATCCTAAGTAGAGATAAGTCAACGTCTAACATGTATTGTCGGTTAATCTTTCTCCATGAAAAGGAAACCAGAATTTATTCTAGGGGATTTTATCTCGAACCCTGAGTAGAGATAAGCCTACGCCTAACACGTGTTGCCGGTTAGTCTTTTACCGTGAAAAGGATAAAAACCCACATATTCGATATCGTGGCAGGCTGTTATTAATAATGCTAAAATCCGTGCCTTACACGTATGGGGAATTTTATCTTGAATCCTAAGTAGAGATATGTCAACGTCTAACACGCGTTGCCGGTTAACCTTTCTTCATGAAAAGGACACCAAAATTCATTCTGGGGGAATTTATCTCGATCCTTAAATAGAGATAAGTTTATGCCTAACATGCGTTTCCGGTTAACCTTTCTCCATAAAAAGGACACCCTAACATGCGTTGTCGGTTAACCTTTCTCCATAAAAAGGACACCAGAATTCATGTCTGGGAGAATTTATCTTGATCCCTAAATAGAGATAATTCTACGTCTAACACGCGTTGTCGGGTGATCCGTTCCCATAAAAATGATAAAGTCTATGTATTCAAAATCATAGCATTAAGTCTAAGAGAGTTTATTCTCTTAGCACAACGTTACATATGAAACGGATTTTAACAATTCACATGCTAGCCCGATTCAAATGGTAATCAGTAAAGGCGCATCAAATCCATTGAGGGCTGAGGGTTTGCCAAAAATCCTATGAGCATCCCCGAGGGATGATTAACTCTATGTATTCAAAATCATAGCACTAAGTCTAAAAGAATTCATTCTTTTAGCATAACGTTACATGTGGAACGGACTTAAATAATCTGCATGCTAGCCTGATTCAAACGGTAATTGATAAATACACACCAAATCCGTCGACGACTGAGGGTTTGCCAAAAATCCTACAAGTATTATGATTATTTGTCCCAGATGGGATGAAAATCATAATAAAAGAGAAATGTGCTAAGTTAAAGACTTTGTTTTCATTAATAAAGTCCAATCAAAATGAAGATACAAGAGCAAAGGCTATTAATCTGAATGTAATCTACGACTGAGAATCCAAAGTTCCAACCTAGAAGGCTTATCTGCATAAGTCTGCTCAAGCTTAGCCTGTAGAGCAGCTCGGATGGAATCTTCAGAAGTGTCTAATATCCTCATAGCTTCATTTCTTAACTTGGGCAGGTTCAGCTTGGATGGAATCTTCAGAAGTGTCTAATATCCTCATAGCTTCATTTCTTAACTTGGGCAGGTTCTTTTGTGCAGGTTCCAGCTTCTCAAGTGCCTATCTTTGGGAGCTTTCGGTGTCTGCTAGTTCATCTTCAAGAACAACACGATATTCTTTGGTATACTTTAGGGCCTTTTCAAGATCGGCTATCTCCTCATCGGCCGAGGCTATAGAGCTAAGTAATTCAACCCTAGCCTTGTCCTTCCTCGAGAGATTGGCCATCATTTGCATAACAAAGCCCTCTTGTGACTGAAGTTCACTCCTAATAGATACTCTGGTGTCATGCTATTGCTTCAGCTCAGACTCCAACTGAGTAGCCACAAAAGAAGAAGCGTCTTTAGCCTTCAACTCCCCTAACTCTTGGAATTCATGCTCCAATACGACAAAATCTGCAGTGAGGGAATCATCTAACTCTAAGTATCCCTCCTCTCTAATCATCATCATATGGCGAGTGGGAGATTGTCTGAACTGATCAAAACAATATCCCTGATGAAGGATCTTCTTAATCATTCTGCCCACAAAGGTAACAAAACTATCGAGATCCATGCAAAATATGTCTTTGCTTGGATCAGTATCGGACAACAAAGCCATGATGCACTTGTATGGGGACGATGGAAGCCCTACAAATAATTTTACAGAGGGATAAGAAATTCTAAAATATCATTTGGAAACTCAGAGCAAGTTATGAACTTACCAGCGCCAGCAGAAGTCCCTTCAGTTCAACACTCCGTGCTTGGCTCTTCCAATCCCACCTTCGGAACTAACTGAATTGTGGTAGACATAACAGTCATCAGTATATCGACTCCTCTTGATAATTTCGTGATGTCTGTAACCATCGGATCTGAAAGGATAGTAGCTTGAAGCTGAGAACTAGGCGGTTGAGCTATAGCTACGGCTCCCTCCAATGATGAAGGGACAGAACCCTTAGGCTAGTCAGAAACACCGATGATTGTAGTTGTATCAGTCCCAGTAACTGGTCCTACAATTAAAACTCCCAGTGGTTAAGTAAAAATAAAAAGAAATTAACAAATGAAGAATGGTGATCTCTGGATTAGATGCATACCCATAGATGAATCACCCTCAACGGATGTTCCTGCAATCTCACGAGCGGCTTGCTCTGCCAACATATCAACGAGCAAGTGATCAGATTCTGAGAAGCTCGGCATTGAGACAAATGTATGTTCGCTCGATCCTCTATTGTCCACACCATGGAAGACTTCTTCCTTAATTGGTCCCTCTATTATGGCATCTACACAAGAGCCTAAATGTTGGGTAGAGAGAAAGAAGCTAGAATTCACAATAGTAGGAATCAGATTCACCTCCAGCAGTAGTTGCAGGTTCAGTTACCCCGACACTCATGCCCACATTCTTCAATTTGTCTAAAAGAGAATGAAGTGCGGAAATGATTAAAGGGGGAACAAGTTCTGAATTGCTTAACTCCCTTAGTTGCCACTTGAAAGGTGTACTATCGGTGTTAGATATACCTAGACTTAGAATCCTCGACTCAGCACTGGTACCCTAGCTAACACCTTCACCAGCCCCGACATGCACGGGCTCTTCATCAATAGCCTCACACATCTGCTGCATGAAGCTTAGGCCTTCGAAATGGGTAAAGTTAGAGAAGATAGAGTCGTACGGGAATTCACCTTCTCCGTAACCCCCTGAAAATACGAAACATAATTAAGTCCGAAGAGTTCACAAGTAAAATAACCAAAAAGTGCACAATGATGAAGCGTTACCTTCTCCGCCGGTATCTACATTGCTAAGTAACTCTGCATCGCGAGCGTGCGGATCGGCATATGACTTACGCACCGTCTTCTTCCTCTTCCAGGATCGAGCCTCTATGTGGGTAGCAGGCCTCTCGTGCTTGGATTTGGCATGCACCTCAACCCGTACAGAAGCCTCAGCGGCGGACTGGGGTCTCACGTGACAGAAAATAAGAGGCTCTTCTTCTTCAACCATCCTACTTGTGGTAACAAGAGTCATCTTGTTAGGATAAGTAAACAAAACCAGAATATGCTCCTCCCAGCTGCCCTGAAAGTCAATGACACAAGCCCACAACATGTCTTCCAACACCTGATTCACCCTCTCTGTCTGACCATCTGTCTGTGTGTGGAATACACTGCTGTAAGATAGTCTGTTACAGAACGAATCCTAGAAACTCCTCCAAAAATATGAAGTGAACACTGAACCTCGATCCGACACAATCGTATCAGGAACTCCATGAAGTCGGACTATCTCCCGAATAAATATCCTCGCATACGCCTCAGCCGTATATGTAGTACTCACTAGAATAAAATATGCTGACTTCGTCAACCAGTCCACAATCACCCAAACTGAATCATTCCCCTTCTTTGACTTCGGCAACCCTACGATGAAGTCCATAGAAATATCCGCCCATTTCCACTCTGGGATGGGTAAAGGCTGAAGTGTTCCTGCTGATCTCTGATGCTCTGCCTTCACCTGCTGATAGGTAAAACACTTAGCCATATACTCTGTAATCTTTCTATGCATACCACTCCACCAGAAGTGTTTCTTTAAGTCCTTGTACATCTTGGTGGTTCCTAGATGCACTGTATATCGAGTACGATGGGCTTCATCAAATAACTCTCTCTTCAGCTCGGCACTGGATGGCATAACCAATCTACCCTTCATCTGTAGGCCTCCATCTGCTCTAATGGTTCAATCAGCTTTAGGCTCTTTAGAAATCTCCTCCTTTCGGGTTTGAATCCAAGAGTCTTCCAGCTGAGCTCTGACAACTCTGATACTCCAAGATGACTGTACTGACACAACTCCCAAAAATGCACTGGTTCCACCAATCTCGGGTTTAAAATCAAATTGGCTAAGAGTAAGAAGATCTCTATATAATGAACACCTCAAAGCTAAAACCCGATATCGACGCTTCCTACTCAAATCATCTTCTATGACATTCGCCTTCCCAGGATGATACTGGATCGCGAACTCGTAGTCCTTGATAAACTCAATCCATCTCCTGTCTCTGGTTAAGTTCCTTCTGAGAGAAAAGGTACTTCAGACTCTGGTGGTCTGTGAACAGCTCAAACTGCACTCCATACAAGTAGTGCCTTCATGACTTTAGTGCAAATACCACTGCTGCTAACTCCAAGTCATGAGTGAGATAGTTTTACTCATGCACCCTCAACTATCGTGATATATATGCTACTACTCTCTGAGTCTATATCAATACACCTCCTAAGCCTGACAACGATGCATCTGTGTAGACGACGAACGTCCTATCGCTGCTTGGAATAGTCAAAACTGGCGCTGAAGTCAACTTAGTCTTTAATATATCAAAGGCCTTCTGGCACTCCACACTCCAAATGAACTGTACACCCTTCTTCGTAAGGCGTGTAAGTAGCATCGAAATCTTCAAGAAGTCCTGGATGAACTTCCTATAATAGCCAGCTAAGCCCAAGAAGCTACGAATCTCTGTCACCGTCTTCAGCGGTTCCCAATCAAGAACTACTATAACCTTAGATGGATCTACTGCTATGCCCTCTCTACTGATGACGTGGCCGAGAAATCTGACTTCTGAAAGCCAAAATTCACACTTGCTGAACTTGGCATATAACTGATGCTCCCACGGAGTCCTCAAAGCTAACCGTAGGTGCTGCTCGTAGTCTGCCTCCGATCTCGAATAAATGAGGATATCGTCGATAAAAACAATCACGAACTGATCTAAGAAGGGATGGAAAACCTGGTTCATCAAGTCCATGAATACCATGGGTGCATTGGTCAGTCCGAATGGCATGACCACGAACTCGAAAGATCCATATCGAGTAAGAAAGGCGGTCTTAGGAATATCCATTTCCCGAACCCGCAACTGATGATAACCAGAACAAAGATCAATCTTCAAGAAGAACTTTTCTCCCTGCAACTAGTCGAATAAGTCATTAATCCTAAGTAATGGGTACCTATTCCGGATAGTGACCTTGTTCAACTCTCTATAATCAATGCACAATCTCATACTACCGTTCAACTCTCTATAATCAATGCACAATCTCATACTACCGTCCTTCTTCTTCACGAAGAGGACCGGTGCACCCCACGGAGAATGACTCCCTTCTTCTTCACGAAGAGGACCGGTGCACCCCACGGAGAATGACTCCGACGAATAAAACCCTGAGCTAATAACTCGTCCAACTGGGTCCGAAGCTCCCTCATCTTAGCTGGTGCCATGCGATAGGGTGTGTGGGATATCGGGGCTGTGCTTGGCTACAACTCAATACAGAACTCAACCTCTCTCACAGGAGGTAGTCCAGGTATGTCCTGAAAGACATCCTGATACTCTGAGACAACTCTAGTCTCCAATAAATTAACACCCGGATCCCATCGCATCACCTCCTCGATGTACGCTAGAAACGACTCCGCAAAACGGTTGCCCTGAGAGGTTGCTACAATCATCTCGGACCCATCGGACGCTCGTAAATTGACTGTCTTAGCAAAGCAGTCAATACTAACATGGTAGAAAGACAACCAATCCATACCAATGATGACATCAAACTCAGATATATGCAACACTATCAAATTGACAACGAACTCCGACTTATCTAAACTGATAGTACACCTCCTACAAACGCTCTCCAGAAGCGATATCTCCACCGAAAGGGGTAGAAACTGATAAAGGGGTGTCTAATGGCTGAGCTACAAGCTAGAGTCTAGACATAAAATCATACGAAATGAAGGAATGCGAAGTTCCCGAATCGAAGAGAATACGGGCGAGAAAAGAATTCACAAGGAACGTACCCTCCACTACCGCTCTGCTAGCTCCATGATCATGCGGTACTACCGCATATACTCTGCCTGTGGCTAGAGTCTGCTCTACTGCTGGTGCTGGAGAATACAGAACTATCTGCCCCTGAGGAACCTCCTGAACTGCACGAATCTTCCCCTCAGTCCTCTGTACTGCTGGCGGTACCTCAAGTCTCGTCTGCTGGCCCTGACCTCTACTCTGCTATCACTGCTTCTACTGGTTCGGACCCTTTCCCTGCTGGTCTCCCGCTGGTGCGCTACGGCACTCTGATGCCTTATGTCTGACCTTACGATAGTTAAAACACACTCCCTAGAACTTGCGCTACTGATGCGCTCTCTGATACTGCTGGGGTCCCTTCTTATTAGCGCCTTGTTGCTGCTGCTAGGATCCAGAAAAAGGCCTCTTGTTCTTGCCCTTATCCCCTATCTGCCCTGCCTTGGTCTTCCCTTCCTTCTCCTTCTGAAACATGGCAGTCTCAATCTCCTGTGAGGTGGCGGCTTCTGCTACCTCTCGAACTGAATAAAACTTCCTCGAGATAAGGTATCGATGAAGATTAGGGCGGAGCCCTGCTAAGAACATCTGAGCCTGGCGCTTTCCTGTCTGCTACATGCCCGTGAAGTACAGCAACTCCATAAATCTGCTCTCAAAATCTGTCATTAACATATCCTCCTGAGTCAACCGGGATAACTCAAGCTCCTTCCCCGTCTGTGCTGCAGAAGAAATATACTATCCATCAAAGAAATAAACAAAGTCCTCCCATGCAAGGGTCATCTGGTGCTCTGGAGTGAACTGGAGTCTATACCATCTCCCGGCATCTCCCTTCAGGCTGTAGGATGCCAATCTCTGCTTCTGGACCGAATCCATACTAAGTATATCGAGGATGTTACTCACATCCCCTTCAACTTATGAGCTGCAAGAGGATCTTCTGACCCCTAGAACTCTGGTGCTCTCATCTTCTAGTACCTCTCAACCATACGGAGCCAAGCCTCCTGCTCTATGGCTCTATCTGGGACTACTGGTGGAATAGCTGCAAGTGCAGCCTCTGGGATCTCTCACTAATAGGAACTGCTGGTATCCCCTGCGGCTGATCTGCTGGTGGTGGTGGTGGTGGTGTCGGTGGTGCGATATGACTCGTCACAAGCTCCTCAATTACTGCCATCCTAGTAACGATGGGAGCCATGAGATACTGGGGAGCCTGCTGCGGCTCAGGTGGTGCCTGCTGTGGCTCGAGTTGAGCTTGTTGTGGCTTAGGTGGAGCTTGCTGCGACTCTGCCTGTCCAGCTCTCCGAGTACGAGGTCTACCACGTCCTACCATCTCTCTGATCATAAGAAAACAAGAGTTTATGAGTCAAAATAGACATATATACATACATAACATATCACAATATGATTTTCACAATAATTTAGTATTCACACAAATACTTTAAATTTACACAAAAATAATTGTCATAAAAAATTCTCAAATTTTTAGATATACGCATATATCGTCCTCACTCATACTAGGAAATCCTTAGCGGACTCTACACATGAATCCTAAGAAACTCTATCCTAGCTCCACGACTCAACACAGGATGATCCTAAGGATACTAGAACTAGAGCTCTGATACCAACTGTGACGCCCCTGGGTTCACACAAGGTTGCAATCCAAGGTGAAACCAAGAATGTCAAACCTTCCATGCACCACACTGTGCAATAACATGTTTCACCATCATAATTACTATCTCTCTAGTAGAGTCAATAAAAGGTGTAGGTACAAAAAGCAAGTAAAAGATAATATCGAAATCAACAAATGAAATAGTAGAGATCAAATTAATATTCCATCATCTAGCATACTGAAGTACAAGTCAATGTCTGAAATAAATAAACTGAAGTACTCAACAAGTCTCGAATACAAATTTTCTGACAAGAGGTATTAAGGCACACAGCATTTACAACTTCTAGAATAAAACTCTCAAATGTCTAAACAAAAGTCTACAGTGGAGCTCAAAAGAAAATATAGCTAAATAGACAGCTGAAGCTAGAATGCATCGCCATCAACCTACGATTCTCCGGGCTCCTGGCTTGTTACCTAAAAGGGGGAGGGATAACGAGCGTCAAAGCGCTAGAGAGCAACATCACAACCAACCCTAAGGGAAAGGGCTCGTTGTATATAGAAAATACAGTATATATATATATATATTATATATATATATATGAAATCACCGATCCTATTTAGGTCATTACAACGTGAGCATAAGTACGTCGAGCGAAATAATCAAAACAAGGAAACCCTCATTATACCATGTAGCTCAAATTGTAATTTACCTACGTGTAAGAGGATTTTAGTAGTTACGAAATTACAACATGAGCATAGGTACGTCGAGCGAAATAATCCAAATAAGGAAACCCTCATGTATATACCTTGTATCTTAAATTGTAAATCCTTAAATATCAAACACAAAATCTAATGCAAGCACAATAATAAAAGAAGACAAATTCATCTCAGAACTTAATTATGGTGTCATGTCACAATTCATATAAGTGTCGTGTCCAGTCTATACAGGTATAAGTATTCATATAAGTGTCGTGTCCAGTCTATACAGGTATAAGTGTCAACTCAAGGTCTAAACTGATGTCCAACACATGGACAAATAGGTGAATGTCCAACACGAGGACTGAAATGGATTATAGTCCAACATGAGGACTTCAATGGATTATAGTCCAACACAAGGACTGAACAAACTGTGCAAGTATCGATGAGATAGGTGGAAGTATATACCTATACGAAATTTCACACGTGCCTCAGTGTGTAAACTTAAACTCATGTCCGCATGACTTCTCACATGTAAAGGTACAAGTTATACAATAATTTCTAATACCCATTATTCGAGGCGACTCCCCATTCATATTAAAGCACACAACATCAATAAACAAGCATAAACAATTTCAGTTAAACTGAAATAACTCAAACAGATCCAAACTGAGGAAAAACTAAAAATCTTCTCATCAGTCGACTCATGAGTCGACTAGGATTGGTCGACTCATTAGTCGACCAGACAAAACACAAAACTAAAAATTTCCCATCAGTCGACTCATTGGTCGACTCATCAGTCGACTCTTAAGTCGACTCATAAGTCGACTCATTGGTCGACTGAGCAGAAAATCCCTAGTTTTCTGCTTACGATGATTATCTACAAAATTGATAAACTAATGTTCTTTTTGTCATATCAAGCAACATATTTTTGATTCTAACACATATGTATCAACAGAAAACGAGAGATTTTTCATGTAATATCTTACATTAAAACCCTAAACATATTTATACATGTTTAAAAACTTATTGAAAACATCAAATCACATGAAACCCATGTTTAAAACTAATTCCAGATCTGGATCTACATTACAAAAACTTTGGTGAGCTTTTTACTAACTGAAAAGTATAGATCTTGCAGCTTATAATGTAAAGCATCTATTTTTATGCACAAAAATACGTTTTAGGCTCAAAAATCCGAAATAAAAACTCAAAGAAACTATACAAACAGTGGGTGAGGGCTGGGCAAGATGTTACTCACCTCTGATATGATGCACAAACTCCTGGATCTACTAAAGCACGATCTCCTCCGCTGTACTGCATAAAATCCCGTGCAAACTCCTTCGAAAATCCTCCAAAAATCGCCAAAAACGAACTAGGGTTTGAGGGGAGAGAGGGGCTAGGGTTTTTCTCTGGGATCTGATGAGTTTTTGGGTTTAATTTCGGGTAGGAGAGATTTTATGTAAGCGGTCAAACCCGAAAAAAAACCAAACCAGACCCGCAAAAGAAAAGAAAAACTAGAAATCAGCCCGTCAGTCGACTCATAGGTCGACTCATCAGTCGACTCTTTAGTCGACTCATAAGTCGACTGAGCAGACATTTCCCAGATTCGTGCATGTTTTACTAACCTGTCAAAACCAATGCACAAAACTCTATAAAATTACACTCATACTTCTCTAATAACTTGTTATCAAGTATATCCATGACATCAAGTCCTTTACTACAATATAATTATTTATCACTAATAATTCACATATACTTCTAACAAAAATATACAGGGTTTTACAGTAAGTTCCAACCTTCTCCAAGCTGATGAAGAAAGGTTCTTCCTTCGTATGGGATGAGCCTTGCCAACAAGCGTTCGATGAGATCAAGACTTATCTCTCGAATCCGCCAGTCTTTGCAGCTCTGGTTTTTGGGAAACCTTTCCTGATTTATGTGCAGACAATGGAGCATTCTCTTGGCACCCTCTTAGCACAGAATGATGAGGCCGACCACGAGCAAAGCATCTATTACCTGAGTAGAACCTTGCAGGGAGCCGAACGGTGATACCCCATGGTCGAAAATGAGTGTTTGGCCTTGGTGTTCACTATCCATAAAATGCGACACTACCTGATTGGTCAAACCATACATATCATCTCCTGAATGAATCTCATCTGAGTCTTCATGACCCAGTCCAGATCCTTAAATTGGCGCCTGGCAAGATGGGTAGTCCTGTTGTCTTAATACGACATACACTTCATGCCGCAGAAGTCTATCAAAGGATAAGCAATATGTGATCTCATGGCCAGTCATCCACTCGAGTCGAAGGCTAGCCTATTAGAAGCTATGTCAGATGAAACCCACGAGGTCAATGCAACCTCGTAGGAAGAAGTTTGGCGATTGTACTTTGATAGAGCATCTCGCGTAGGCACAAGCGGGTCTATCGTTGTGGGGGTGGGAGTGGTCTTGGTTTCTCCGAAAAACCACATATTACCCCGAGATTTCTCTTAAACTGAGTCATGTACCAATAATGTGGCTGAGTACAATGTGCTACTCATTGGACTCAACTTCACAAAGGAGTTGGGAGCGAATTACCTCGAAGCTTATGGTGACTCTCAGATCATCGTCAGACAGATGATAGGGGAATACGAAGTCAGAAACGATGACATAATCCTATGTCATGGAGCGGTTGTCAAACTAGCCGAATCATTCAAAAGCTTCCGCATCGAGCACGTGCTTCATTATAAAAACACGCATGCGGATGCCTTGGCGTCATTGGCAGCTAACCTAGCTCTACCGATGGGAACCATTCAACGTGTCACCGTTGCAAGCCGACGACTCTTTCGACCAGAGCATATTCTATAAGCGAATGTAACTCACCAGGCTACGGGTCAACTAGAGCCAAGAGATTGGTGTTTCCCAATCATCGACTACGTCTTATACGACATACTACCCGAAGACGTAAATGAGAGGGATTATTGTTATCCCTTATATTTTGATGATGTTTTACAACCACCATTATCAGTACTAATGGCTTAAGTACAAATGTAGTGAATTCATATATCAAGCTTGTTAGTACCACAAATGGAGGATTGGATGGAATATGCGCTACAACAATGATATCCAAAGGAGGAGGAGGCAAAGTGATGAAGCAACGTTATTTCAAGAACAACAAATTCTAATAGAAGCTTCATCCTATTCAAGCTATATCAAGACTCAAGCATTGCATTCTATATGAGGATATTAGCTATCTTTTATTTTTTCTCTCTAGTGCTAGAATGTAGGCAAAGAGTTATTGACTTCACTTGAAGCTATTGGGATATCACACACATGTTTTCATACTTATGTTTTTAAGCGTTTTTCATAAAATACTACTTTTCACAAGTATGAGGACTTATCTGCAAAATTCTTTTTCCAAACAGTTTGTTTTTAGTATTAAAAACATTTTACAAAGTTTCATAATTTTCAGAGGTCAAATAAATATTTTCCAAATATTTTAGTTGAGTCAAAATCTACTTCTCTGAAATGTATCAGAATGCGGTCAACCGCACCGGTCGACCGTACCTATGATCATTCGTCAGTGGGTAGCAGAGAGTTTGTCGGTTGACCAGTGCAGTCGACCGAGAGCTTGACTTTTCCAATCGGTCGACCGCACCGGTCGACCGATGAAGTCTCTGTTTGTTTTTCTCGTTTTCGATCTGGATCGCGGTCGACCGAAAATTTCGTCGGTCGACCGCCGTATTTTTCAAACGGTAATCTCTGTCTTTTTTCGGCGCCGCTCAGTACAGATCTCAGTGATGTTTTGGTTCCAGATTTTGGGGGATTAAGGGATGGGTTTAAACAGCTGTTTTTCTCATATTTAAACTCAACATCTTCTTCTTCCTCAGTGTCCCAGCTTTTGCAAAAACTAAAGACGTTGTTTTTTACAGAGCTTAAATTTCAAAACCTGTTCTTCTGAGTTTTGTGTGTGTGTTCACTTCCCAGCTTCAGTGTGCTCTTTCTCTTTGCCATAGGGACGTTGTAAAGAGAGAGTCTTACACCATTTCTACTATCTTGTAAGTGTGATCTTGTGTAGATCAACTGTGAGGGAGTGTGATCTAGTGAGATCAACTGTGTAGTGTGAGATCGTGAGGGGATCGCTGTGTAGACGAAGTTCCAGCTTTCAAACCGGGTTGTGTAGTGGATTTCTCCTCGAGAGTGGGGAGCGGGGACGTAGGTCAGCGGACCGAACCTCGTTAACATATCACGCGTCACAGGATAACAATTCCTAGCCCTATCTCCTCTATTTTGATTGTATTAGAATATTGTGGTTTGCTTATCTTAATTTTATTGCATAAATATAGCCTCTTGACCCTAATCACCCCCCTCTAGGGTCCAACAATTGGTATCAGAGCTTGGTCTCTGTATTAGTTTTTGGTTTAACCGCCTTAGAGAAAAATCTAATGGAGGCTTCTTTGAATATGCATATGTTAGAAGGACAATCCACCACTAGACCACCACTCTTCACCGGGAGTAACTTTTCTTATTGGAAGGCTAGGATGAGAATTTACCTTCGTTGTATTGATCTTGACATCCTAGAGCTCATAGAAAAGAAATATGTAGAGAAGTCCAAAGTCGGGAACATGACCGATGAAGAAAGCTAAGGCTATGAACGCCTTAATTTGTGGTCTTTCCCCTAATAAATATAATAGAGTTTCCACGTGTGCAACCGCATATGAAATTTGGGTAAAATTATGTATCACACATGAAGGAACCCCCTAAGTTAAGGAATCTAAGATTAGTGGGCTTATGCATGATTATGAGCTATTTAAAATGCTTCCTAATGAATCCATTGATGCCATGTTTTCCTGTTTTACTAATATCATCAATGAATTGCATGGTCTTGACAAGCAATTGTCCATTCAAGAAACGAACTATAAGATACTTCGTTCCTTGACTCCGGCGTGGGAACCCAAAGCTACGGCCATCGAGGAAGCTCATGACCTTACTACTCTAGCTCTCGATAGTCTCATCGGAAAGCTCAAGGTCCATGAGAAGAAGCTCAAGGGGAAGGAGAAGGAGGAAGTGCCATCACGGGAAGTTGAGGAGCCATCACCAAAATTGAAGACCATAGCTCTCAAAGGAGCTAGTGATAACTCCTCTTCGTCATCGGATAGTGAAGTTGATTTTTCTAGAGAAGTGGCTCATCTCTCTAGAAGAATCTCTAGACTCATAAGAATGAACAAGAAATTTAACCCTCGATCTAACAACAAATTTTCCTCACGTGTAGGTAAATGTTTTGAATGCAATGAACCGGGCCACATCACTAAGGATTGCCCCAAGATCAAGGAGAAGTACATGAAGTACAAGAAGAAGAAGGCTATATATGCCGGATGGGAAGAATCCGAACCAAGTGATTCAGATAGTAATGAAGAAGGAGCCAAACTTGCTCTTCATGACCCCAACATTTGTTTCATGGCAAATGAACATGAGGTAATATCCGAGACCGAAAGTGAATCTTTCTACATGCAATGTGACATAGCTACGGTTCTAGAAGAATTGAACTTTGAATTTAAGAGAATGTCAAAAGAATACTCTTCTTTCAAAAAATTGCATGCTTCTTGTGATATCAAGCTAGAACAATTAACAACCTCTCTTGCACTAAAAGATGAATTGCTAGGAGATCTCGATTTCGAGAATAAGTAATTAAGATCAAAGATTGAGAGACTAGAAATTAAGGGTGGAAGGATTAGACCCACTCATGTTTATGATAATTATAATTATCATGGTAGAAATAGATTTCATAGATCTCATGCTCATACACACAAGAGAAATTTTGTGTGCACATTTTGCATGAAACATGATCATATTTCTACTCATTATAGAATTAAAGACAACTCTGAATTTTATGGATTGACATGGGTACCCAAAGGTACCAAGACTACTAACCACCAAGGACCCAAGACTTGGGTACCTAAAGCTACTACATCTTCATCTTCATCTCTTGTAGGGAACATCACGGCAATGACGTAAGGAGATGTGGTACCTTGATAGTGGTTGCTCACATCATATGACGGGCAACAAAGAGTTATTTGCAACCCTATCAAGAATTGAAGGAGGTAACATCTCCTTCGGCGGTGGTGAGAAAGGTAAAATCATTGGTGTTGGTTCTATTGGTAAGAAACCCTCACCCGTTATAGAAGATGTTTATTTGGTAAATGGTTTGAATCATAAACTTCTTAGCATTAGTCAATTAAGTGATAAAGGTTTTGATATTTCCTTTAAACTGGATAAATACATCATTAGTATGAATAGAAAAATTATTTTTATTGCTAATCGCAAATCTAATGTATACATTTTTTATATGAATGAATTAGTGAATCAAGATGTGAAGTGCCTTGCGGCAATTGATGAAAACCCTTGGATTTGGCATAAGAGACTTGGACATGCAAATATGGAGTTAATATCAAAATTGTCTAAGAGAAATCTTGTAAAAGGGTTACCTAGCTTGCACTTCGTCAAGGATACCATATGTGAGGATTGTGCCAAAGGTAAACAAACAAAATCTTCCTTCAAATCCATCAATGAGGTATCGACTTCTAAACCTTTGCAATTACTTCATCTTGATTTGTTTGGTCCTATGCGTGTTACCTCTCTTGGAGGCAAACACTATGTTTTTATGATTATTGATGATTTTTCTCGTTTTACATAGACAATATTTCTTACAAAGAAAAATGATTGTTTTGAAGAATTTGCTAATCATGTCAAAAAAATTGAAAATGAAAAAGATTTGAAAGTTGTTAAAATAAGAAGTGATCATGGTGGTGAATTTCAAAATGAATTTTTCTATGATTTTTGTGCTCATCATGGTATAACTCACATGTTTTCCACTCCTAGAACACCACAACAAAATGGTGTTGTTGAATGGAAAAATCGCACCATACAAGAGATGGCACGCATTTTGTTAAATTCATTTGATTTGCCAAAATATTTTTGGGCGGAAGCCGTCAATACGGCTTGCCATGTTTTAAATCGTGTTTTGATTCGACCAAAGCTTAAGAAAACTCCTTATGAACTTTTTTATGGAAAAACTCATTTTATTGGTTATTTTCATGTCTTTGGTTGCAAATGTTTTATTTTAAATACAAAAGATCACCATGATAAATTTGATTCCAAAATTAATGTTGGTATTTTCTTAGGTTATGCACCTCGAAGTAAGGCTTATAGGGTCTTCAATAAATGAAGTCTCGTTGTTGAAGAATCTATAAACGTTACTTTTGATGAGACTAATGTTGGTTCTCAAGTTGTTTTACCTAGGAAAGATGATGATGATGATGTTGAGGGAGGATTGGACTTTTTACAAATCAATGATACTCCCTCTATAGAAGCTCAAAAGGATGTGGATAGTTCCAATGCTCATGAACAAGTTGATCTTCCTAAAGCTTGGAAATTCGCATCAAACCATCCAAAGGAACAAATTATTGGGAGCCCTTCACAAGGAGTTGTTACTCGCTCAAAAGCCTTGAGTGAGTGTGGTAATGTTGCTTTTCTATCTCAACTAGAACCTAAAAAGATTAGTGATGCTTTAAATGATGAATTTTGGGTTTTGGCTATGCATGAAGAACTAAATAATTTTTCAAGAAATGATGTTTGGAAATTAGTTCCTAGACCTAACAATGCTAGTGTAATTGGTACTAAATGGGTTTTTAGAAATAAACTTGATGAACATGGCATTGTTACTAGAAATAAAGCTTGTTTGGTTGCCCAAGGATACAATCAAGAGGAGGGCATAGACTATGATGAAACCTTTGCACCGGTTGCAAGGTTGGAATCTATTAGGATGTTTTTGGCATTTGCTAGCTTTAAAAATTTCAAACTTTTTCAAATGAATGTTAAAAGTGCCTTCTTAAATGGTTTTATAGAAGAGGAAGTGTATGTTGAGCAACCCCCCGGTTTTATAGATCATGCTTTTCCTAATCATGTTTACCGGGTACAAAAAGCTTTATATGGGTTGAAACAAGCTCCTAGAGCTTGGTATGCTCGCCTCTCTAGTTTTCTTGTTGAAAATGGTTTTTCAAAAGGAACAATTGATAACACACTTTTTGTGAGAAAAAGGAAAAATGATTTCATTTTAGTTCAAATATATGTTGATGATATCATTTTCGGTGCTACTAATGAATCTTTGTGCAAGGAATTTTCTAAAGTTATGCAAGACCACTTTGAGATGAGTATGATGGGAGAGCTTACATTCTTTCTCGGGCTCCAAGTCAAGCAAACTAAGGATGAGATCTTCATTTCACAAAGCAAGTATGCGAAGGAATTGGTGAAGAAATTCAAGTTGGAGAATTCTAAGCATGCGCCTACTCCCATGAGTACTAGTGTTAAGCTTGATGCGGATGAGAGTGGTGAAGATGTGGACCAAAAACTATACCGAGGTATGATAGGTAGTCTTCTTTATCTCACCGCTAGTAGACCCGATATCATGTTTAGTGTGTGTGCATGTGCACGTTTTCAAGCATCTCCTAAAGCATCTCATTTAATTGCGGTTAAAAGGATCATTAAGTATGTTAATGGAACTTTTAACCTTGGTTTGTTTTATCCAAAAAGCACCACTTTTGATTTATATGGTTTTTGTGATGCCGACTTTGCCGGATGTAAGGTAGATCGCAAGAGTACTAGTGGAACATGCCAATTCTTAGGAAATTCACTTGTTTCTTGGGCTTCCAAGAAACAAAATTGTGTTGCATTGTCCACTACGGAAGCGGAATACATTGCCGCCGGCTTATGTTGTGCTCAAGTTTTATGGATGAAACAAAGCTTAGTTGACTATGATTTGAATTTTCAAAATATAAAAATCTTTTGTAATAACACTAGTGCTATAAATATTTCCAAAAATTCAGTTTTGTATTCTAGAACCAAGCATATTGACGTGCGCCATCATTTCTTACGCGATCATGTAGAGAGACAAGATGTATCCCTAGTATTTGTTGACACAAAATCTCAATTAGCGGATATATTTACTAAGCCTCTTGGAGAGGATGATTTTTGTCACATAAGAAATGGTTTGGGCTTATGCACTATGTGAAAGTTCTTTCTTGCTTGTTTAGTTGCATTTTGCATTTCTCTTTACCCTATTTTTGATAGCGACAAAGGGGGAGAGAAATCTCCTCATTTGTTGTATATACTTAGGGGGAGCTCATAGATAGGGGGAGAACCTATCTATAAGCTATCTTTGTTTTTTTTTCCTCTTATATAATGGTTGGTTGTCATCATCAAAAAGGGGGAGATTGTTAGCCCTTATATTTTGATGATGATTTACAACCACCATTATCGGTACTAATGGCTTATTAAGTACAAATGTAATGAATTCATATATCAAGCTTGTTAGTACCACAAATGGAGGATTGGATGGAATATGCGCTACAACGATGATATCCAAAGGCGGAGGAGGCATAGTGATGAAGCAACGTTATTTCAAGAACAACAAATTCTAATAGAAGCTTGATCCTATTCAAGCTATATCAAGACTCAAGCATTGCATTCTATATGAGGATATTAGCTATCTTTTATTTTTTTCTCTCTAGTGCTAGAATGTAGGCAAAGAGTTATTGACTTCACTTGAAGCTCTCTCTAGTGCTAGAATGTAGGCAAAGAGTTATTGACTTCACTTGAAGCTATTGGGATATCACACACGTGTTTTCATACTTATGTTTTTAAGCGTTTTTCATAAAATACTACTTTTCACAAGTATGAGGACCTATCTGCAAAAAAAATTTCCAAACAGTTTGTTTTTAGTATTAAAAACATTTTACAAAGTTTCATAATTTTCAGAGGTCAAATAAATATTTTCCAAATATTTTAGTTGAGTCAAAATCTGCTTCTCTGAAATGTATCAGAATGCGGTCGCATATGATCATTCGTCAGTGGGCAGCAGAGAGTTTGTCGGTCGACCGATGCGGTCGACCGAGAGCTCGATTTTTCTGTCGGTCGACCGCACCGGTCGACCGATGAAGTCTCTGTTTGTTTTTCTCATTTTCGATCTGGATCGCGGTCGACCAAAAATTTTGTCAGTCGACCGCCGTATTTTTCAAACGGTAATCTCTGTCTTTTTTCGGCGCCGCTCAGTACAGATCTCAGTGACGTTTTGGTTCCAGATTTTGGGGGATTAAGGGATGGGTTTAAACAACTGTTTTTCTCCTATTTAAACTCAACATCTTCTTCTTCCTCAGTGTCCCAGCTTTTGCAAAAACTAGAGACGTTGTTTTTCACAGAGCTTAAATTTCAAAACCTGTTCTTCTGAGTTTTGTATGTGTGTTCACTTCCCAGCTTCAGTGTGCTCTTTCTCTTTGCCATAGGGACGTTGTAAAGAGAGAGTCTTACATCATTTCTACTATCTTGTGAGTGTGATCTTGTGTAGATCAACTGTGAGGGAGTGTGATCTAGTGAGATCAACTGTGTAGTGTGAGATCGTGAGGGGATCACTGTGTAGACGAAGTTCCGGCTTCCAAACCGGGTTATGTAGTGGATTTCTCCTCGAGAGTGGGGAGAGGGGACGTAGGTCAGCGGACCGAACCTCGTTAACATATCGCGCGTCACAGGATAACGATTCCTAACCCTATCTCCTCTATTTTGATTGCATTAGAATACTGTGGTTTGCTTATCTTAATTTTATTGCATAAATATAGCCTCTTGACCCTAATCACCCTCCCTCTAGGGTCCAACAATTATGTCCACAGACGCGCTCCGCGATTCTACTATGATTCGATAACAAAGGCGTTGTATCGTAAGTCCTACGATGGCGTGTTGCTTCAGTGTCTCTCAACGACAAAAGCACAGGAAGCCCTGCAGGAGGCTCATGATGGTACCATGGTCCTCACCAATCTGGACCCAAGCTCTAGGATTGCTTGCGAAGGATGGGCTATTATTGGCCTAGAATGATCCACGACGATGTCGCTTATGTTAAGCGTTGCCATGCGTGTCAAATCCACACCAACTACATTCACAAACCACCTGAAGACCTACATCCAATAGTGACTTCGTGGCCATTTGAGACATGGGAGATGGATGTCGTCGGATCGATATCTTCACCATTAGCCAAAGGTCATCGTTTCATCCTTGCGATAACCGACTACTTCTCTAAGTGGGTCAAAGCCATTCTCTTAAGAGAAGTCAAAACCAGTAATGTGATCAAGTTTATCAAGCATCACATTATCTACCGATACAGTGTCCAAGACGTATCATTCACGATAATGGATCACAATTTGTCAGTCATGCATTTTCTCGGTTCTGTGACAAGTTCAGAATACAGAACCTTACGTTCATGGCTTATAATCCATCAGCAAATAGACTAGATGAGGCTTTCCACAAGACGAACGTTAAGATCTTGACCAAGCTTACATCCAACAGCAAGCACGATTGGAATGAGAAGCTCGGTGAAAGCTTGTGGGCGTATTGTACTACGGTTCGTACACAGACCGGTACCACACCATATTCACTGGAATATGGTTGTGAAGCCATGCTACCACTGGAGATTCAGATTCCGTCCCTATGCGTCACACTCGCAATAGGGATGATGACTGAAGAAAGTCTTCGACAACGTCTCACAGAATTAGAGGCGTTAGATGTGAAGCAGCTCGAAGCTCAACAATACATTAAGTTCTATCAAGCCCGAATATCCAAGGCTTTTGACAAGAAAGTCAAGCACATATCTTTCAAGGAAGGAGAGTTGGTCCTTGCTGTTTAACGACCTATGATACTCAACTCCAAAAAGAAAGGAAAGTTCCAACCCAAAAGGGAAGGACCATTCGATGTAGAGACAGTCTATTCAAATGGAGATTATCATCTCGTCAAACCGAATGGCGATAAGATCCTGATGCCTATCAACTGTAAATTCCTAAAAAAGTACTACTCATAGTCTTCCTTCAATTATTCATACTGCTTCTTCATACACTCCGATGAGTATACGAGTATAAAATGCTCATTCATGCCCTCCAACTGGTGCATGAGGCTAAACTGCTCCTTCCCTCCAACTGGTGCATGAGGCTAAATTGCACCTTCCCTCCCACTGGTATATAAGGTTAAACTACTCCCTACACTCCCACTTGGTCAAACCTCTAGATAGTTAGGGCCAAAGTCAAAGTCCCTCGCCAATCCTCTCCAATAGGATGGCGGGTCTCTAATTCTATCATGTTAACAATCATATCTGATAGTCCCCTCCAAATTTCCCCTGTTGATCCTCTTCAACGGGATGATGGGCCCACTCCAACTATCATGTTAACAGTCACCTCTGACAAATTAACTTACCAATCCTCTTTAATAGGATGGTAGGTCCACAAAGTTGCTCAAAATTGCAACAAACTCCTACTGTCACTTAACAATCACCTCTGATAAAATCAACTTATTGACTCTCTTCAATAGAGTGATGGGTCCCCAAAATCTTGTTCAAATCACAAGTACTTAAATTCTGTCAAGTTAATATCACACCTCTGGTAATCAACTTACTAATCCTCTTTAATAAGATGATAGGTCCTCAAAGTCGCTCCAATCGCGACAATCCCATCATGTTAATAATCACCTCTGTTAATCAACTTTGTCGTTCCCACAAATGACGTTGTCCGATCAGTCATCACACTCATACGTCCTTGAATGACCTGATCTATTTCGAGCATTCTAACATTTTTAGAACAATCGATGGGTAGTAGCCTACCGTGCGATGGCTTCTACATTAATCAATCATCACACTCATACGTACCTAAACGATTTGATTATCTCAACACCATCATTCCCACAAATAACGTTATTCGTCGATAACAACCTACCAAGCGATATACCTTATCGATTCCTGAATGGTGACCTACCAAGCGTTGAGTCGTTATTCGGACCCTCTCCCGATCACTCATGCCAGTGATCAGTCATTTCGGGCTAAGTTGTTACACTTAACGACACAACCTAACCTAATTACGACTTAACAGTTGTAATTAATCTAACCCAACGTCTCGAACGGCTAAGGGTAGGAAAGAAATATTAGCATTAAGTCTATAAGAAACTTTCTAACAACTCATTATACTAAAGAGAATAGTATGGATAGACCGATTCAAATGATAATCAGTAAAGGCAGATCAAATCTGTTGACAGCTGAGGGTTTGCTAAAAATCCTAAGAGAGACAAGAGAAAAGGAGTATATGTGCATGACATTGGACAACAAAAGCATAAACTTCATTCATAAGATAATTTTGAGACAATACATTCTAACAAAGTTATGATAATACATTCAAAAAAAGTCATAACAAAACGAAAAGCATCTTAAGATCAATCCACTCCGTCAAGTTTAGCCTAACAAACTAAAGGACGCGAGCTCAGCCTTGATAGCGGCTATCTCCTTTGCCCGATCCGCTCGGACCTGGTCCTCCGCTTCCTTTCAGATCTTGGCCTCAAAAGATGCAGCAACGACAGAGTCTTCTTGACGCAGCGCCTGAAGGGTTTGCATCTCCTTTTTAATAGCACCATGAACGTTCACGCTTTCAAGCCACAAACCCTTCAGAGTCAACTCTTCCTCAACAAGTTGGGCCTTCATTCGAGCGATGGTGGAGGCAGAAGTGTCCATCTCAGCCTACAATAAGTGTTGCTGATTAAGCAAATGGGCAATGAGAGCTTCCTGGTCCGATATACTCTCTCAAACTTCCTGCTCCCATGCTCCCTTTATCCGAGCTTGGCTATGAGTCGTTCCACCTCATCACACGAGTCGAAGGATACTAGCCTCTCCAAGCGATGCGTAGTTTCCTCCAAGCAAATGAGTTTCTGCTCGCAACGCCTGGCCAGTTGATCACCACCCGCACATTGGATGGCCTTCAAGCTGTCGTCTATGAGGGCATCAAACACCCTAAAGGTGCCCCACCTAGTTCCAATGATGTAGATCGCTTATTTCATAGTATTCTCTAACTGTTGGATGAGGCCTTGCACAGACCCAGGATCAGGAGAAGCTGATTCTTGGCTGGGGGCAATCATAGCGATGGGGTGGATCAGGGGGATAGACCCTTTGTCACCAACAGAAGGCTGTTGCGAAGTAGGTGTGGAAGTAGATTCCTTTTCCTCATCGTTAAAAATGGTAATGGTTTCTGGTTGAGCGGGTTCATATCTCGCTAGTCTCCTTCGGCGAAAGGTCTCTTCATATTTTGTTTCCTCGGCAGTAACGGGCGTCTTGCTAGAAGATCTTAGGATGCGAGGCGCAATAGCTGGTACCTCCTCTTGAGCTGTAAAAAAATACAACGGAAGGAAATTAGAGATTTTGACCCAAAAGGTCAAAAGTTTTCTAAGTCATGAAAACAGGCGACCTGCAAAATGTAGACGAGCCACATTGTACAGGCAAGCTACCAAAGCTCGCCTATCAAGCAGAGTTCACCTGACAAAGGCAGAAGCTTGCCTGACAAGCAGGGCTCACCTAACAAGCGACGCTCACCTAAGTAGAGTTTGCCTGAGTAGCAGAACCTCGTCGGAGTTGACAAAGTTCGTCATGAAAGATGAACAAACATTGTTCATCTTCCCAGTCTTATGGGTTCATGAACTTGGTTTAGTCCCATAGTTTTTAAACCTACCGCGGTAGGTTAAGGGCACGGAGGGGGTGCCTGTAGTAGCAGTGGCAGTGGCAGCCTCAGCGGCGGCAGAGGAAGAGGAAGCTTCCTTCTTCCCCTTTGAAGCAGATGCTTTCACTCTTGGGGCCATCTCAAACTTGGGGAGAAATGGGAACAGAGGAAAGCCCGAGTTTTCTTTAAGAAGGCTTGAGCAAGAGAGTTTGTGAGCATAGTGATCTCCCAACAAGGGAGATGAGCACTATATAGGCGAGATCTCAACGGTCGAGATTCGCCAACTCCACCGAGGTGAGCAGTTCAGATCACCTGTAGACAGTTCGAATCAAACGGCCATGAGCGAGGCGGGATGTTTAGAATTCCGCATGAATAGTTAAGATCTGGTAGTTCGAGCACGATCTCCCATCAATGCGATGGTCGAGATTGAGAGCGCCACAGAACCAACGGGTCAGATAGAGCGCGTGAAGACGAGACATCCCCATCAGATCACGTTTAATGTGATCCGACATGCTCACGTTACCTCAGCTGGCGAGCAAACACGTAGCTCTCCCACCACCCTCTTGAGCTCACCTGATGCTTGAGCTTGCCTGCTAATAGGTTGAGCTCACCTAAATACTCAAGCTCGCCTACACCTCATTGGGATCGCCTGAAGAGTTCAACTAATCCAAGGCATCCAAGCTCGCTTGGACCAAGGAACAATGATCCTATCTTAAACTATTCAGAAGGAATGAAAGCATATGCACAAGTTATTAAAGAGCGACACCAGAGGAGAAGGCATAATTTCATTCATAAACAACAGATTTTGAGACAACACCACAAAACAAAGTCATTACAATACAGAGATACGTCTCAATTCAGATCCAGCAAACTGAAGGAGGCAAGTTTATCCTTAACAATGGCCAACTCCTTTGCTCGTTCTGCTTGAATCTTCTCCTCCTCTTCCTTCTGAAGCTTGGCCTTAGCAAGAGCGGTGGCAGCCCCCCCAGCCACTTCTTCTCGATGAAGAGCCTTGAGAGCTTGCAATTCTTTTGTGGTAGCACAGTGAACTCTTGTGCTCTCACCTTAGAAGTCCTTCAGAATCGCCTTACCCTGGGTAGCTCTAACCCCCGTATGATTAGCAATGTTTTTATAAGTGTACACCTTAGTCTGCAGATGATGTTGCCACTCGTGCAAATCTGTGATGATAACTTCTTACTCCGATATGTGTTTCGCTCGGACTTTGCGCTCATGCATCCTATGAATCTAGGCTTTGATTATGAACGACGTCACCTAGTCACGTGGGTCGGAGCATACCATCTCTTTCAAGTGGTACATAACTTTCTCCAGGTGAATGAGTTTTTGCTCACATCGCCTAGCTAGCTGGAGGCCACACGCTGAATGCCCTTAAGACTATCCGCTACGAAGGGGAGCAAATCATAAAATTTTCCCCACCTAAGACTAATGATGGAAGCTGCTTATTTCATAGCATTCTCCAACCTTTGGAGGAGGCCCTGCGCGGATCTGGAGTCCGGGTAAGCAGATTCATGACTAGGGGAAATCGTAGCAATGGGCTAAAATTAGGGGAGAGGCCCGTCGTCATCGACAGATGGCTTCAACCGATATCCTCCTATGCTAGTCGGGTCGAAAAAGCCAGGCTTACACTTAGATTGCGGGGTATGTGTCCGAGCAGGTGCTGAGGTGGGCTCTTCCTTCTCCTCATCGTTGGAGATCATGATGATTTTGGATCTTGATGGTCTCCTTTTATGAGCGATTTCCTCATACCAATCCGCCTCCTCTATAGTGAGAGGTCTCTTCCTAGAAGACCTTAAATTACAAGACCTAACAACCGGGGCCTGCTCTCAAGCTGCAAAATACAATAGAAAGAAGTTAGAAATTTTTAACCATACAATAGAAAGAAGTTAGAGATTTTTAACCCAAAAGGTCAAAAGTAAAGTCTTGAGGATAGGCGGCCTGTGAATTGCAGGCGAGCCCCTTCATACAAGTAGTATAACGATGCTCGCCTAACAAGGCAACAACTCACTGATCAAGCTGAGCTCGCCTGACAAGGGAGAAGCAGAAGCTCGCCGATCAAGCAGAGCTCGCCTGATGAGGGCAAAAGCTCGCCTAATAGACAAGCTCGTCAGAATAGCAAAGCCTCACCTGAATAGACAAGCTCGCTAGAAGATGAACATGAGTCTGTTAGTCTTCTTCACTTTTAGTCCCCTCGACTTACCATGGTGAGGTCGAGTCACGTCGGTGGCGGCAATGGCGACAACCCCAATGGTGGTGTTGGAAGAAGCGTCATTCTTCTTCCACTTGGAGACGAGCACCTTGCATTTGGGGGCCATTTCAAGCTCGAAGAGAAGAGAAAATGAGGATGAGAGTTCAAGTTTTCTTCAAAGGCTTGAGAGTTTTAGATGGAACAGTAGTCTCCCGATAAGCGAGACAAACATCTTATATGAATGAATCTAAATGGCTGAGATCCGCCATCACAACCGATACGAGCAACACAGATCGCCTGCAACGGTTCGATTCGACAGTCCGAATCGAACGGCCACAAGCA
>NC_033802.1:33404272-33465523 GCF_001876935.1 Asparagus officinalis | reverse complement strand
ACAAGCATGGAGGAACATTTGGAATTCCAAACGAACGACCCAGATTTGGCAGTTTAGGCCATGATCTCTCATCGAATCAATGGTTGAGATCAAAAGCACTACCAATTCAACAGTTCAGATCGAAAGCGTGAAGACGAGGCATCACCTTAGATGGCAAGCGTTAGAGACCGCCCGTAGACACGTGGCTCACCCTCACAAACTTGGACCTCGCCTGCAGTGGTCTAGCTCGCTAGCAAGCATGCAGCCCACCTAGTGATGTTTAAAAGCTCGCCCACACACTTGGAGATCACCTGCTAATGGCTTGAGCTCGCCCGAAGACTCGAGCTCGCCTACACTTTGTCGAACTTGCCTGAAGAGCTTATTGAGCTCGCCCGAAGACTCGAGCTCGCCTACACTTTGTCGAACTTGCCTGAAGAGCTTAACTCAACCAAGGGACTCATATTGACCCAAACCAATGAGCAGTGATCATTTTCATTCAAAGTGTTTCAAACCATATTTAGCCTGATTTAGGTCTGAAAACTTTGAAGGGGGTTTTGTAGGCAATAAAAATTGCCTTTACACAAGAGAGCACAAACCTCGCCCATTCGAGTTCGCCTGCGGGCTCAAAGCAAGCAGGGCTCGCTTGCGTGCTCAAAGCAAGCATGAGGCCAAGCAAAGCTCACCTGCAGGGCTTAGCTTGTAGGCACAAGCAAAGTTCACCTGCACTCAGGAGGCCAAGCCAAGCCCACTTGCAAGCCAAAGCTCGCTTGTTTATTTGGCTCTCTTACACGTGCCAAACCTCGCCAATCTCGCCTGTTTGCTTGACTCACCAGCACGAGTCAAGCTCGCTTGATTATCGAGCTTGACCTTGCTTGAATGCCTTGCTCACCTGCATGAGTCAAGCTCAACTGTAGTGAGTTCGCCTGCACGAACCCAGCTTACCAATGAACGCCAGCTCACACGCTCGAGGGGCCTGCCAACCGACCCCGCCTGTTCACCAAGCTCGCCTGCAAGCTTGCTTGAATGTTCAAGTAGCTCTCAAGCTCGCCTACAAGCCTGTTAGCCTCGCCTGAATAGTATAAGTGGTTGCTTGCTTGTGGGAGTGGGCCTACCCACTTTCCACGTCCTGGGTAATGAGGCATGGCTCCCATCACCCCTATAGTGGTCACATCGTATAGCTATAGGGGGAGTATGCTACTCCTTACTCCTATTATTGGTCATATCCCATAAATCAAGGGATGACCCATGCCATCTCTTACCTATTTATAAGCCTCATTGGCTAACATTCAAGGGGTTGGTAATATTTTTTAGGAAAGCTTGGCATCTCCAAGGCTCTTAAAACAGAGGCTCTCTCATAGGCTTGCTTGGTAGAACTTTCCTACTTTTTTTCTTGGATTGTTGAAGTAGACTCAATCTAAACTCTCAGATTTGAGACTCTTGGCTCTTTACAAATTCTTGCATATTAGCCTTCTCCAAGCATTCAACCTTGATACTCATCAAGCTCGGGTATATTCAAACTCAATCACCTCGAAGCTTCTACTGCGTACTGAAGCTCAGGTGCAATTTCGATCGGATCATCCAAGGGAAGAAAACTCGACACAAACATCAAGGGAGGCATCCTATCGCTACCGAAGAACCCATGTTAAATAAGTAGGGCCTTCTCTCCGCTTCTGTTGTAATCTTGGATTTTATTGATTTGTTATAAGTCATTCTTATTAATACAAATCTCACATCGAGACCTAATTTTTACGCCCGACAGCTACCAATATCAGTGATATGCTCTCAAAGCCTATACCTTTGAAACGTAAATATCCAGATTGTCCCATCATTTTATGTGTCATTAGAAATACCTACATTGATAAGGCCCTTTTAGACTTAGGGGCCAGTGTTAATTTGTTTCCTTATTCACTCTACCAGCAACTAGGTGTAGGTGAACTAAAACCAACCAGATGCACCTTACTGTTAGCTGATAGATCTATCAATCCCCATGGGTGAGATAGAGGATGTTCTAATTAAGGTTGAGGATTTTATTTTTTCATTGGATTTCATAGTCTTGAAAATATAACCCATTTTAATCCCAAAGGACAGATACCTGTCATCTTGGTAAGACCATTCTTAGTCAGTTCTAATGCTCTCATCAATAGCAGAACTGGTCAAATGAAGCTATCCTTTGGGAATTTGACTGCTGATCTCAACATTTTTAATCTAGGGAACCAACCAAATGATCAACCTCTAGAAATAAATTACATTCAGGAAAGACCAAAAGAAGAAGAAGAGAATGAGTCAGATTTTAGTTTTGAGAAAATCTTTGGTGAGGAGCTAAAGATATTAGAAAAATCAGATCAGGTATTTCAAAATGAGGAAACTATGTTAAATACATGCTTCTTTAACCCAACTTTTGAAGAATTATTTGTTGATGAAATTAGAATCTTGGAAAACAAACAACAAATTTACATACCTCAACCATGAATCTTGGGGTTGAGAAAATTTTTAAAGAAGAATTGGTTGTTAGAGGAAAAACCTTCATAAATAAAGAATCTAAGTTCAATAAGAAATTCAAAATGCAGGACACCAGTCATACCTACCTTCAATTGCTACAGAAATTATTGAAACCTTCCGAAAATGCAGAGTTTAAGCACATTTTTTAGATTATTATTTTAAACTTTGTTAAAATCCGAGGTAGAATTTTAAGCAATAAGGTACAATTTATTGTAGAGCATGAATTTTTTATGTTTAATCATTTATTCTACATCTTTATGTTTTGTCTCATAATCATAAAAAGAATTTATTATTCTCTCATTTGAGAGTTTTTTCTTCTTTTATAACAAGAAAAAGAAAATAAAGAAAAAGAATATATATATATATATATATATACATATTTGTGTGTGTGTGTGTGTGTGTGTGTGTGTGTGTGTGTGTGTGTGTGTGTGTTTATGAAAAAGGCATGAATTTTTTTTCTAAAAAGTGAAAAAAATAAGAATAATAATTTTTTGTTTTCATCCTCCTCATACCAAAGGTAATTGCAGATTTCTATCATCATTATTTTAGGTCAACCGAACAAATGTAAGTACTTTATTTTTTATCTGCTTTACTTTGTCATAGAGTTTTCATTGAGGACAGTGCAAATTTTTGGTATGGGGGTGGGGACTAGTTATTTTTTCTCTTTATTTTACCTTTTTTATTCCTTTTATCTTCTTTCTATGTCATAATTTTTAATTCTTTTTCTCTTCTTTTGATGTCATAAATTTTTTTCATCCTTTTGAAAAAAAATCATAAAAATATTGTCACTTGCCAAATTAAGAGAGTTAATTAAGAATTGATCTATTTGATAAATTTTAAATTTTCTAATCCCTAGTTAGTTTTATACTCAAGTTTACCTTTTATGATAACTGTAAATAATTTTTTTAAGAAATGATTCTTAAAATAGTATACTTCACTTAAGTCTTAACTTAGACTTTTAATTAAAGTAATGAATTTTTTTGCATGCTTAACTTATAGTAGAAAAGAATTTTTTAAGATGTCTTAATCTAAGTATATTTTAGATATATATACATATGCACATATATATGTATAAAAAATCTAACTTGGCAAAAGAAGAGTGCGAAAAATGAGCACAAAAAAACTCTTGAATTCAATATGATTCTATCTTATAAAGCTTAACTTGGCCGAATAGTTAAGCCCAATGAGTATTTTCATACTTAATGACCTAAGTCCAATTGAGTTGGGATTCATTGACCCAAAACTCATTAAATGATCATTTAGAAAGTCAGATAAAGTAGAAAAATACCACCAATGAATAAAGAGTGAAATAAAAAATATACTAATAATGTTTTTATATATATAGTTATATTTGTATATATACTCTCGAAAAATTATTTTGATTAAGAAACTTGAAAATTGTAGCATATTCTTTTCAAAACTTTTAAATTAAAGTTCTAAGCTAGACTTGGTTTTGTATAGCTATAATGAAAAGATTTTCTAGGAGATTTACCTTAGAGTTATATATAAAAATATTTTCTTGAGTAATAACTAGCTTCAATTAGAATATCTAATTATTTCAAGTAAATTAATTATTTACTAACTTCTTTAAATTAGCAACTTGACCAAATTTTGTAGGTATATTTATTGTAAATCCTCATGAGACTACAACTCATCCACTAGGATAACCTAGGGGTTTAAAGGCTTGTTGTATGCGCTAAATACAACCGCGATTCCTGTAAAAATGAGTTAGGATTTTTCTCTCTTTTCCTTTTAATTTCTCTCTTTGCCTGAGGATAATCAAAAGTTTAGGTGTGGGGGTATTTAATAATCATATTTTTTAATATTCTTTTACCCTAATTATCTATTTAATTTAAATAAATATGTCACTAGTAAACATGTTTTATCTCAATTGCAGGTTAATGAATAAAAGCCCAAGAAGAACTCAATATCTCATCTCTTAAAAAGCCTAATAAGTCCATGCCCATACATACAAGAGAAGATCAATCAAAGAACAAAATGATAGCAGTATCGATACCTATATTGATAGCGGTATCAATACCCGTATCAATTGCGGTATCGATACTAAGTTTACTATTACGGATTAAAATCTGAAATTGATTAACTTGGAGATCAAGTTTAATCCAATGGTTGATATTTGTTGTAATACTCTATAAATAGGGATAGAGAGTGAGAGGTTCAAGTGTGAAACATTTTATAAAAACTCTTTTTGGAGAGGACGGTTACTCTTAATTGAGAAGACCTTCCAAATTATAACTTTTTATTGCAATTAATAAAGAAATATTTTTACCTCTTTATATTTTTCTTTTCTTCTTTTTATTTGATTATGAAGATGAAGGTGAGATGAAGATGAAGATCAACATGAATGTTTGCTATCACCTTGAGGCTAGAACCTTTTTGGGATGTAAATTTTCTCTTTATTAATACATTTATCTTTTACTTTCTTTTCCTGTTTAAATAGCCAAGATGATGGAACTCTCTTGCCTTAGAACCCTCTCGCCATAGATTGATTTTCATGTTTGTAGAGTAGATTTACTTTTATGTCTTTACTTCCTTGCTTTAAATTCTTGCATTTATTTTATAGTTTAGAGTTTTACAATTTATTTCGTAGTTTAGACTTTATTTTCTTGCACTATTCGCATTGAGACTAGAACCCTCTTGGGATTAGTTTTTATTTTTGTTTATTTTCATTTTTTTATTCAACTTGAGGCTAGAACCCTCTAGAGAATTGCTCTTTTTTTTAAATGTGGAACTAATACTTGTGGGATCTCTAGAAATTACATGAAACTAACTAGTGGATTCAATTCTAGATTCTTCATATCTCTAATTGAATTCTCCATCTTTCACTTTCTTTATTTTTATCTTTATTCTTGATTTTTCTCTCTTTTATTTCTTTATTTTATTTCCTTCATCTTTCTTTCTTCCCTTTTGTTAGTTTTGTTTATATTTACACTTTATCACATCCACTCTTTATCTCTCCACTTTCAATCTCATTTTATTTTTATTTACATATAATCACTCTCACTCTCTCGATCTCTCCACAATCATATCCGTCACATTCATAACTTCTAATTGTCACACACACAACATAAGAACCAATTTTGATTTTTTCCTACAAATACTTTCCTCATGGGATCGATAACTTTTTATACTATAACTTGATGATTGTGCACTTACAATTTTAGAGGTATACATTTATGCCCTGACAATTACAAATTGTTCTGAAACTATTAAAATAAAGGTTTTCAAGTTGATTTTTTGGAATTTTTGGAATTTAATTTCAAGTTGTTTACGGGACTATTCAAAATTTTCATATTTTAGCGCTTTTTATAATTTTCAATATTTTTTGGTGTGGAGGCTGTCGGTAATTTTCAAGAGTTATGCCTATAATTTCATACTGTTTAGGCAAAATTTCAAAACTTTTAGATATTAGGGTTTCTTTGTATTTTTTTGATTTTAGGGGTGTTTTTATAACTTTTTGTTTTTTTAGGGGGTCATGGTGTTTGTAATTTTTAAAAATTTTAAATGGCGTATTGTAACTTGTAGATGCATTAAGGGATTATTTGTAATTTTGAAGTTTTAAGGATTTTATTTGAAAATTTTGATTTCTAAGGGGTTTTTTTAGGGTGCTTTGTATGCTTTTTAGATTTTTAAGAATGTTGTTTATAACATTTTGATTGTTAATAATTAATTAATTAAGATATTTCTATTATTTTGATAGTTTCAGATTGTTCAAAGGGCTTATTGAAGATTTTAGATTTTCAACGCATTTTTTTTTAAATTTTCTTTAATCAAGGTATTTTCTGCAATTTCATATTTTTAGAAGTCTGTAAATTTTAAATTTTTAGGGTGATGTATGTAATTATATATTGTTCATGGAACTGTTTAAAAAGTTTTTTATTTTTAAATTTATTTTTGTAATTTTTGGATTTTTCTGATAATATGGCAGAAGATCTTTGATGGGAACTTAACCAACCTAGGATCACAACATCAATGGAAAGAACAAATAGTTCTTTATTAATGTTGTAGATAATTGACTCTCTATTTTGTTCTTCTACATTTTTGAAATTATATTTGATCTATCCAACGTCGGTAGTAAGCATTGATACAGGTTTTGTAGGCCAAAACAATAGATTCAAGATGTTCTTTATTTGGCCCGTTGTTTAGTTGGTTCTACATGTGGTAGAGATTGTTACATAGATTAAGTACTTTCTGATTTATGATTTAGAATAGAGTGATTGGGAGATCCACATTGTATTCCTCACAATTTATTAAAGTTATTCTCATTCTTCGTCTGTCAACATAAGTTATAGGGGAAAATACTTCCAACCCCCAAAACACAAGAAAATGTGCTCTCCCCAAGACTTTTTAACGGGTGCTTTGCCCCTAAAATGCTCTGTGATTTTCTTTCAGCCCCCAAAATGAATCCTCAGGCGTAACTCCGTTTAAACCCCTCACGAAATGCCCAAAAAACCCTTCCGTTTAAAATTCCCCGTTATGAGTTATCACCACGTCCGTACCCTGTCATCTCTCTTCTGTAAGCAAACCGACTCCAGAAACCCATTTCAAAACCCTAGCCCTAAATCAACTGACTCCAATGCAAACCAAATCAAGGCAAAGGGATTAAAATGGATGGTAATTCAACCCCCAAAGCAAGCCTCCATGCCAACCACAGCGAAAGTGATGATGCCCAGCAGTTTAAAATCTCAAAAAGAGCCCAGACAACTGCAGTGCGTACTGAATCTGATGCTAAAGTTGTGATTGCTAATGTTCTAAAGGACATCACAACCAGCCATTCTCAACCCAGAAGTCCACCTCAAAATTTAGTCTAGGCCCCCGCGAAGGTCTAGAGGGCAGCACCGACACTACCGTCGCATCCAACGATGCCACTAGAGCGCTCCTTGGTCTACAGAGAGGAGAAAAAGAGAAGCACGTGGCAACACCCAAAAAGTAATTTTTACCGTAAGTTTTATGTTGTTAAGGTTATGGTTTTATTGATAATGCTGCTAGTCTGGTGGGAAGGTCCAAAATTACGAGTGTCTGTTAGCTGTTAAGGTTACTATTAACATGCAAGGTTCATGCCTTTATTGTTGAGGTTGTTGTTTGGTTGTTGAGGTTAGGCTTTGGTTGTTAAGCTTATGGGGTTGTTGTTAAGGTTGTTAATTTCTCCGTAAAGTTTACAGCATAGTTGTTATGTTTACTGATTATTTCAAAAATGCTTATGTTTTGTGTTTTTGTTTTGTAAAAAAAGGGCAAGCCAACTATTACGTTGTGGCCCACCACCAGCTTCAGTGCCTATCATGACTTCATGCGGAGTTTGGTGCAGCATATGGAGCCAAGGCACTTTGCGGCCTATGAAGATAGTGTATTCAGATACTACGTCCATTTTAGCCCACCTGGTGTCGATCTTCCCACCTTTAAGCACATTTTGAGTCAGTGGGACAAGAAAAGGAAGAAATTCGTCTTCACCGATAGGAATGATGGAGAAGAGATTGCCTGCTCATTCAACCTTGAGTGGGTAATGGAGCATACATGGTTCTCTAATGAGGGGCTTCATGTTGACCCCTTGAGTGGGTAATGGAGCATACATGGTTCTCTAATGAGGGGCTTCATGTTGACCACAATCGGGATAGAAAAAATAGGATTTGGTTTAGGTTTTTTAACAAACCTGAGGTTGAGAGTGCCAGCAGTATAACTCCCCCCAAAGGAGGCCCCACCAGACGCAATATGGAGCAACTACTCTTGAAGCTGGTACTATCGGCTGATCACCGAGATGTAAAAGACTTTGTCCTGTTACAGATCCTCTATCAGCTGAGCATGATTTGGTGTCCAAGAAGTGTTTCTGGAGTTCCTAGGCATTTATTCAAGTACGTCGACATCATCGAACATGTTAATAACACTGCTTCGGGGACCTATATATTTAGTGAGACATCTGATGTGATAGAGAGGGCACTGAAGGGTCCTGAGCCAGGGAAGATGATTTTATATCTGCAAGGGTATACCCCACTAGTTTGTGTAAGTAATCATGTCTTTCATTACTGATTGTGAAGGTTAGGGTTTAGTTGTTAATGTTACAGTTTTGTTGCCAAGGTTACGGTTTGGTTGTTAATGTTACGGTTTGATTGTTAAGGTTACGTTTATTATTGTTAGGGCTACTTATTAATTGTTAAGGATAAAGATGTTTGTTAAGTTTTTATTTCTCTAACGTGCAGTTATGGTACTATAAAATTACCGGCATCAAGAAGCCAGCAGTTGGATGTACGGTGAGGCCTCCCCTCATAAATTAGGTGAGACTTGGAGAGGTTGCTGGTTCTTTGAGATTGGCCACTGTTATAGCTAAAGCAAGCAAAGCTACGATAAAGCTTCCATAGCAACATGTCCAATTTAAAAGAATCGAGGGAGGTTTGTGGGGGATGGAGCAGAGGAAAGAGAAAGAGAAAGAGAAGATGAGAGAGAGAGAGAGAGAGAGAGAGGAGAGAAGAGGAGAATTAAGGGACCGACTACAGTAGACGCCGGCAGGGCGCGTGGCCCAAGACACCTTCTTCACAAGAAGAAGAGGGGAGCAGAAGATGACATCCCAATTGATGCAGATGTAAGAAATTAGCAGTTGTAAATTTTACTTATTTTTAATTAATTAATCATTTTAATAATACTCTATCTGTCCATTGTATAGGTGATGCCACAGGATATTGATGAAGACGCCGAGCATCCAAATGAGGGAGTTGAGAAAATGGAAATGCCTCAACAAGTGATCTATTGGAAGAGCATCGCGTCAATGAACCAAGCATTACGTCGTGAGAATGAGAATAAATTCAAGGGTATGATTGCTGCCGACCGTGTAAAGATAAGTACTCTTTCTGTGAATGTGGCTAAGCTGTCTGCTTAAAATAGAAGGCTAAGAGAGGAACTAAGTGAAGCACGATCCAGAATCTTCTCTGTATATAAGGATAAGAGGCCTACAATATTGGTGTCCGGTTCATTGATGGAGCCACAAACTTGTACAGGTTAGATGTGGCTTGTAATTACTTTTGCATGTTATGTTTAAAGATTGATTGTTAAGTATATGGATTTTTTGTTAAGGTTGAGAATTTATTGTTAACTTTATGGATCTAATATTAAGGTTACGGATTTATTGCCAAGTTTAGAGATTGATTGTTAAGTATATGGGTTAATTGTTAGGGTTATGTAACTGATGCTATGTTTTTTTTTACAATGAAGTACCTAAGCTCATTTGTTTATTTTTTGAATCAGACACTCCATGCACCGTGGATGGAATTGATATACAGTACGAGGGGGATGTTAATCAATCATTATTTGATGAAGCTAATGTTCACGGGAAAAATCGTGTCTTTCTTCATTATTGATTCCATTGCTATCTCTAAATAACAACTTTTTGAGTTACAAAGATCCGGTCTTTTTATAAGATCCGGTTACAACGAAATCAAAAATAAAGAAAAAGATTACAACTTTCTCCTTTTATCGAACAAATCGCGAGCTCCTGTTTGCGGTCACTCGCTTTGTGGGTTCTTTGCCTGCGCCGGGGTTTGTCAGTGGACCACCGCGAGATCTAGATCCGGTCGGATCTACGCAGTATGACGGGTATTATTTCACCAAGGAAATAATAGCCGGGGAGGATTAGTTCACCAAGGAAATAATCGTCCAAATCTCAGGATCAAAGGCCAATCTTTGATCCGGAGTATGCCTGCATAGATCTGAGATCTGGTCCTCTCGAACATCTGCCTTATTTGGCGTTGACGATCGCCGAGCACCAGATATGGATGAACAAGTCATCGAAGTCCCAAAGCTTGGATCTTTTTAAGTTCTGAGTCTTGAATCCAGCAGGGCTTCGCCTCTCCAAATTTTCCAACCCTGAAAATGAACCACCCTTGGCCTATTTATAGGCACCCAGATCTGTGCCTAGGCACAAATCTGGGCTGAGGTGGCTCGGCCACAAGTGGCCGGCCACCCCTGGGTGGCTCGGGGCAGTAAATCCGGATCCCGATTAGGCAGTAAATCCACTTCTGAGTCTGAGTCCGAAACCGATCTTGATTCGGTCGTGATTCATCCGAGTCCGCTCTTGTTTGGATGACTCGTTGATTCTTCGAACCTCTGGCTTGATTCCACATGTGAATGGATGTATTCCGTTGCTTGCGTGCGATTCATCAACCTCGTCGCCTCGTTGGTTCGTCGGTTTGTGTCGAGCTATGCTAAGGGACCTATAAGCAATTTTATACGCCTACAGATACCCCCTCCAAAGTATTTCAGCCTCGTTCTTTTATAGAAGAGTCTGGAATACTTTGGATATGATTGTCCCAACCTTCAATCGGTGTGACAGGACTTTGGAATGGGTTCTGTTCTTGATTCCTTCAATCTTCCAGGCTATTCGGTGCTTTGTCGAATGTCTGTAAGAGTTCCGGTGCTGCATTTATTGTCTGACCGTTGTTGGAATTTTAAACTTGAAGTCGATTCCTGATTTTCTAATCTTTAGCTGACCATCGATTGTTGGCGTTGAGTTTTTATTTGCGACGCGTTGTCCAGCGTAGTGTTGTTGAGTTATCCTTAAGAATATTTATGAAAAATATTCTCCAGGAACTTCTCAACCAAAAATAGGGAATAGTTTATACTCGTATACCTTATTGGAGTATTAAGAAGCAGTTTATACTCGTATACTTTTCGGAGCATTGATTCTTTCATTACAACGCATTGATCGGCATTGACCTAGGGTTACGCGTTGACCAGTGTTGACCTAGGGTTTCGAACGTCGTACATTTTAAGTTTGGTCGTAACGCATTGATTGGCGTTGACCTAGGGTTACGCGTTGACTGGCGTCGACCCTAGGGTTTCGAACGTCATAGGATGCTCAAGTCACGAGACCAACTAATGAAGCTGATGCGTCAGTGACCCTCGCATTTATAGGATTTCTGGCAAACCCTCAGCCATCAATGGGTTTGATGAGCCTTTACCGACTACCGTTTGAGTCGGGCTAGCATGCGGATTGTTCAAGTCCGTTCCACATGTGACGTTAAGCTAAAAGAGTTAACCCTTTTAGTGCTACGATATTGAATACGTAGACTTCGTCTTTCTCCTGTGAAAAGACTAAACAGCAACGTGTATGAGACGTTGACTTAGGATTTTTGGCAAATCCTCAGCCTTCAACGGATTTGACGTGCTCTTACCGACTACCGTTTGAATCGGGCTTACATGCGGATTGTCTAAATCCGTTCCGCATGTGACGTTGTGCTAAGAGAGTTAACGCTCTCAGTGCTCTGATATTGAATACATAGACTTCGTCTTTCTTACGTGAATAGACTACCCGGTGACGCGTGTTAGGCGTTGACTTTAGGGTTTTTGGCTAACCCACAGCCTTCAATGGATTTGATTAGGCTTTACCGACTACCGTTTGAGTCAGGCTAGCATGCGGATTATCTAAATCCGTTCCGCATGTAACGTTGTGCTCAGAGATTGAATCCTCTGAGACTTGTGGCTATGACTTCGAATACATAGACTTCACCATTGTTATGGGAACAGGCTACCCAGCAACGTGTATTAGACGCTGACTTATCCCTACTTAGGTTTCGGGATAAAATACCCCAGAATCAAACTCTGGTGTCTTTTTCTTCGGAGAAAGACTAAACCGGCGACGCGTGTTAGGCGTCGGCATATCCTTTCTTAGGATTCAGGATGAAATTCCCCATGCGTGTAAGGCATGGATTATGGTGTTATTAATAACAACCTGGCCACAATGTTGAATATGTGGACGGATGTTCTTTTCAACGGTTAAGAACTAACCGGCAGCGCGGGTTAAGCGCGGACTTATCCTTGCTTAGGTTTCAGGATAAAATACCCCAGAATCGGACTCTGGTGTCTTTTTGTGCGGAAAAAAGACTAAACCGGCAGCGCGTGTTAGGCGCAGACTTATCCCTGCTTAGGATTCGGGATAAACTTCCTATGATGAATCCTAAATTCTTGGAAAAGGGTTGGTATGGGAAAGGAAGAATTTTATATTCTATCTCCCGACACTGAAGAAGAATTTTATATTCTATCTTCAGCTGGAAAGGAGACTTAAGGTGGGATCTCCACCCCCAGAATCCGGAAAGGTGAAACTGAGAGTGAGATCTCCACTCCGAGAATCGAAAAGATTCGGATAACCCTAACTGTCGGAAGGTTTGATTACCGAACTAAAGATGAATTTCTCGTTTATCGAGAGTAAATCGTGGTTTTGGTCCTAACTGTAGGAAGGTTTGACCAAGCAGGAGTTTGAGATGACCCTAACTGTAGGAAGGTTTGATCACTCGATTTGAAAGTGGACCTCTCGTTCATTGGAGGAATCGAGAGGGGATTTTGACTGTGGTCCTAACTGTAAGAAGGTTTGACCAAACCAAGTGGGAGGTTTAAAACGATCCTAACTGTAAGAAGGTTTGATCGCTCGATTTGTGTGCCTCTCGTTCATTGAAGGAATCGAGAGGGGATTTTGGTTGTGGTCCTAAGGTTTGACCAGGTAGACCAAGTGGAAGGTTTAAGACGATCCTAACTGTAGGAAGGTTTGATCGCTCAATTTGTGGACCTCTCGTTCATTGGGGGAATCGAGAGGGGATTTTGACTGTGGTCCTAACTGTAAGAAGGTTTGACCAATGGCGGGTTTTATGTCCAGACTCTAACAAAGAGAGTGTTGAGTACACAGACACGGTCATGGCACTCTCCAGGAACTTCCCGTGGAAGAAAGGAAATAGTTTAGACTCATATACCTATTGGAGTATCAGGGAGCAGTTTAACCTCTTATACCGGTCGGAGGATTGAGAAGCAGTTTATACTCATATACTCTTCGGAGTTTTGAGAAACAGTTTATACTCGTATACTCTTTGGAGTTTTGAGAAGCAGTTTATACTCTTATACTTATCGGAGTGTTAAGAAGCAGTTTATACTCGTATACTTTTCGGAGTATAAGAAGCAGTTTATACTCGTATACTTTTCGGAGTATAAGAAGCAGTTTATACTCGTATACTTTTCGGAGTATAAGAAGCAGTTTATACTCGTATACTTTTCGGAGTCTTACCATTCTCAATTGGCTTACCTTAGCGTTATGACGCCGGCTTCAACCAAGGTCTGAATGCTATTCTTGAGAGCAAAGCAATCCTTGGTGGGATGAACGACCCTCCTGTGGTATGCACAGTACTTTGGGTCCGTAGTGTTGTCAGCTTCCTCCTGATTTGTGATAGGTGGTAGCTTGATCTTGTTACCTTCAAGGAGGGATTCGAAGATGGCTGGAACGTCTTCGTCCTTGAAGGAATACTCTCTTTGGAGTCTCGGACCCGAAGTCTTTTGCTGCCTTCGGGATTGCTGTTGTGACGCTTGATTAGCACCACCAGTAGCTGCAGGTGTTTTGCCCTTACCACGAGAGGCGAAGTTTGAGTCCAGAGGATTAGCCGTCGGTAGGTTCCTCTCGGCCTTCTTCCTTCGGAGGAAACGTTCAGCTTGCTCTCCTCGGACTTTCAGATCCTGCCACGTTTTGGACGGTGCTGTGCCCATTGCTTCCAACACGTCCAGCGAAAGGTTGTTGTGGCAGGTCTGGAGGATGAATTCATTGGTGATCGGGTCCCGACAATTCATCGCTTTGTTCCGGAACCTTTTAACGAAGGTGTCGACTAACTCCCCGTCCTTCTGCTTCTCATCGAGCAATGATCCGATAGATATCTCGGTGTCGTCGTCGAAGAAGTTGGCCAGGAACTTGGTCTCCATGTCATCCCAGCTGTTCACGTTTCCTGGCTTGAGGCGGCGGTACCAATCGAAGGCGGCTCCGCGAAGAGTGCCGACGAATGACCGCACCATCAGAGGCTCATTGCCGGAAATAGCCATCTGCATTTCAAACCTGAAGCTCTCCTATTGTTTAGCCATGGCTTCTTCGAGCATCTTGGCCACTTGTTCCACGCTTATCATGAATGACTCGCGGGGTTGTCCTTCGCTGGACACTGTATTGTCTGATGCGACAGCAGAGCAGGAATCCGATTCTTCATCTTCTGATGGTAATCTTATCCGAACCCTACCATAAGTTCCTCGTGTAATGGCTCCAGACTGCAGACGGGTTAGATACCAGGGTACTTCCAGAATTGACTCGGGATTATCCCTTGTCGATGCCCTTTTGCTGGTCATATTGGTAGTGACCCTCGGAAATTCTCCATCTTCAACCACCGTTCTTCTTTGCCGGAAACGCCTATGCCTTGGTTTTGGCGTTTCGGTACTAAGCCTTTCGAACACGGGGACTACCTTGACGCAGTTGCATTGAGACAGTACCGCCCGAATGAGCTTTGAACAAGGGCACTGAGTTTCTAGCCTTCGAGGACTTCTCTTTCTGGCTTTGCTCGTACCCCCAGCACGATAGTACAGCTCGTCCGTTTGATAGTCGGAGCAACCTATCGTGTGATGGCACGATTTCTCAGGTATAACGTAATCATCATCAGACGATAACGTTTCCTTCTGAGAGCGAACTACCTTCTTCGGGCTTTCAAAAGTTACGCGCCACGAAACATGCCTTTTCGGGCGTGAGTTCTCAGCGGGCTCTTTGACTTCAATGCGCAAATTAGTGCGCATAGTTGCCCTGATTTCTTTATCACGTTGGAGGTGACGGTGACCCCCAGCGTGTTGAGTCGTTCTGGGCTTCTTCATTGGGCCCAAACTCTCTTGAATTGGAGCTTTGCCTCTCTCGTCGGGAATTGGACCGAGGCGCTCCAAAACTGATTTCTTCTTTCGGGATGATTCTGCGTGATCTCCCGGAGTAGTTGCTGGAATTATCGGCGACTTGGGTTGATTCGCCGGTGGTTGGACTTTTGTTAGAGGTTGCTTCGGCCTCCATACTTTGCGAGTTGGTGGCGGCTTCTTGGCTACCTCTTTCTGCAGCTTTCTAAGGGCTTCTTCGTCTTGAGCCCGTGCCTGCGCTGATATTGCGCGGCGTTTGCAGATGCGTTCTTCCAGCGTCGAACAATTCCGTTTGACACGGACCCATTCCATTATTGACGGCTTGGAAGAGGCGCCGTTCATCTGTTGTTGAGGCTGTTTGCCTCTTTTGTTCTTCAGATCCACGTTGTAGCGGATCCCGTCAACTGACTCCATGGCCTTTGCGAATTGTTTCGCAAGGTGTTGACGTTGCCTTTGGCGGACTCTCTTCGAGAGAGTCACCACGCCTTCTGCGGTAGAAAGGTTGGCCAGAGTAGATCTGCCTTGGTTGGCAATTGGAGGAATCTCACCCGATGCAACTTTGGCATCAAACGGGGCGAGATCTTCGTTGGTGTTTTCAACATCTTCACACCAACGAGCTTTTCTCCTAGAGTAGAACTTCTTGGAGTTCTTGGACTTGTGAGGGGAGGTAGATCCGGATGAGGATGATAGATGCTCCTCGAACTTTTGTTGGTCGAACTCATATTCGACCTCCTCCTCGACCGGGATCGAGATCCGCGGCTGCGACGCAACGATCTCGGCAGCGAGATCGTTGGCTCCCACTGTGGTCGCCAGATTGTTCGCGGGAAAAATCGTTGCTTTCTTCATTATTGATTCCATTGCTATCTTTAAATAACAACTTTTTGAGTTACAAAGATCCGGTCTTTTTGTCGCTCGCTTTTGTGGGTTCTTTGCCTGTGCCGGGGTTAATCCGTGGACCACCGTGCTATCTAGATCCGGTCGGATCTACGCAGTACGACGGGTATTATTTCACCAAGGAAATAATAGCCGGGGAGGATTAGTTCACCAAGGAAATAATCGTCCAAATCTCGGGATCAAAGGCCAAGCTTTGATCCGGAGTATGCCTGCGTAGATCTGAGATCCGGTCCTCTTGAACACCTGCCTTATTTGGCATTGACGATCGCCGAGCACCAGATCTGGATGAACAAGTCCTCGAAGTCCCAAAGCTTGGATCTTTTTAAGTTCCGAGTCTTGAATCCAGCAGGGCTTCGCCTCTCCAAATTTTCCAACCTTTTCAAATGAACAAAGGGGAGCCTATTTATAGGCTCTCTGAACTGTGCCCGCGCACAGATCTGGGTCGGCCACCCATGGGTGGCCGGCACTGGGCCGAGCCACCTATGGGTGGCTCGGCTTTGGCCGAGCCCCCCTTAGGCGTTGTTGTTTCGTCGTTTTGTCCGTTGTATCTGTTTTTCGGTTGACTTAGACTCTGATTTGGCAGTAAATCCGATTCCTGTTTTGGCAGTAAATCCACTTCTGAGTTCGAGTCTGAAACTGATCTTGATTCGGTCGTGATTCATCCGAGTCCGCTCTTGTTTGGATGACTCGTTGATTCTTCGAACCCCTGGCTTGATTCCACACGTGAATGGATGTATTTCGTTGCTTGCGTGCGATTCGTCAACCTCGTCGCCTCATTGGTTCATCGGTTTATGTCGAGCTATGCTAAGGGACCTATAAGCAATTTTATACGCCTACAGCTAATAAGGAGAGCGAGCATCCTCCAACAAGGAGAGCTCCTCCACCACCATTTTTTTCTGATATCAATAAGGAGAGTGAAGATGCTATGCCAGGGGAAGTACCTCCACCAGAGGACTATCTTTTGAATCAGAAATAAACGAGGGAGAGAATGTGTCTACGCTAGCGAAGGAGCTGCTAACTTGTACAGGTCAGCTCATTTTTACACTATACGTTAGAGATTGGTTGTTATGTCTACGTATTGGTTGTTAAGTTTTTGATTATTTATACCTTGAATATTTTTAGAAATAGATACTCAATGCGAGAAAACTAAAAAGGAAATAACGTCGGTGGATGATGTCCATTATACAGGACATAATACGGAGACGTAAACTTGTATAGGTTGGCAACTTTTTCACCATATGTTTAGGTATCAGTTGTTAGGGTTAAAGATTGATTGTTAAGTTTAGATAGATAGGGCTAAGTTTTCTTAATATTTATACTTCGAATGGATTGTTTGGAAACAGACACTCTAATAGAGGACACTAGGAAGGAAATAAAGCAATCAGAGAATGCCCCTCCACCAGCACCTGACACATCAACTGAGGACGAAGATGCTCCTCTTAGGTTTTCAAAGGATTTGAATAAGAGAAAGAGGGGTGCAAAGGAGGCACGCGAGAAGGTGTCCGCTGCTACACTCCTTAAAGGGAAGAGATGCAGAAGAGCAGTGAAGCCTTCTAAGTGGGTAGTCACCCCTTACATTGAGGGGAAGAAGAAGAAAGAAAAAGACAACATAGGGGACAAGGCCATAGTAGAAGTGGCTGGGGAGAAGGGAGAGCAGGTGTAGGAAAAGGTAGCAGAGTTAGCGTCTGCTCGGCTACAAAGTGAACCCCACTCTATCTGGAAAAAACACATGAGTTCTCCTATGAGTTCAGAAGAAAAAATGTATAGGAATAAGCTGAACAAGAGGATTCCCTTTCCATTGGTTTGACTTGGGCTTTACCTGAAGAAATGTATGGAATTAGACTTTTTCATTAGGCCCGCCCTTGCCCGGAAAACTACCTCGCTCTTTCCGCACTGCGAACAAGAAAAAGCTAGATGATTGATAGGGACGGGCGCACCCCAAACTTATGACAGACATCGATCTTCTTATCCGGCTAGCGTCTTTCTATCTCTACCTACGCAATTAGTTGAAGAACACAATTGAATCAATGACTCTATCAACTACAGCGTCTTTCTATCTCTACCTACGCAATTAGTTGAAGAACACAATTGAATCAATGACTCTATCAACTACCGGATCGGGCATGTAACCAGCCTTCTCCGCTTGAGAGGGAAAGACGGCTGCTTTGTGAACAACCCTAGTTGCTGGTCCTGTTCCTGCTGCTGTCTGAACTGCCACCTTTGCTCTAATACAAAAAGCAGTTCCGGGTGAAGCTATTGTAGCAGCTCCGTCCCATTCATCACTGCTTTTTGTTAAAAAGAAAGGAGCTTCTCCTCTCCGATCTAAGTCCTCTCTCTAGTCAAAAATAGCATAAGTTAATCAGGATGGATTGACAGGCTTTCCAAACCTACTGGTCTCTTCCTCGGACCTAGCATTGCTGCCTGGCCCATCACCTTGATATGATGCACACTCGGTAAGGTCTTACCTTCATCATCAAGTTTTTGGATGGTAAGGACACATTTGTACATAATTATAAGGTGTCAGCAGATGCTGTCACGCTACTGAAGAAAGAGGAGAAAACAACTCTCAACCATTTTTGTATTTGTAGATGTAACAAGTAAGTATTTACCTCATATCACAAGTTTTTACAGCTTCCCTTTTAAGGTTATCAATTAGTTGTTAGGGTTCCTCCTATGTTAATAAGGTTACGAGTTTAATGTTAAGGTTACAGGTTTGATGTTAAGGTTACGGGTTTTTTGTTATAGTTATTGATTTGTTGTTAAGGTTACAGGTATGTTGTTAAGGTTTCAGGTTTGATCTTAAGGTTACTGGTTTGTTGTTAAGGTTACGGGTTTTTTGTTATGTTTATTGATTTTTTGTTAAAGTTACGGGTCTGTTGTTAAGTTTACTGGTTTGTTCTTGCTGTTAATTGTTAGTTTCTAACTATAGTTTTTGTTTTGTCCCTGTTTGCAATGTTATTAAAGCATACACCAGACCAGTGGGGTCTATTACCCGTCTTAAGATCCTCAATATTTTACGCGGTGGGCGACTGGATGATGCAGTAAGATTTTCGATTGGTAATTATTGATTAGCATATTTAACAATACTATTATTAATTACTTGTTGTCAACTTATTATAGCTTGTTGATACGCTGCTAGATTTAGTGCGTGAAAGTCAGAGAGAGTCGTCCAGTAAAAAATTTAGGGTGGTCCCTGTTTGGTTTAGTGTAAGTTTATGTTTGGCGTGGCGTACTCCTACCTATCTGTTGGAATCTATGTTAAAAGGAACCTGGTCGGGTTAATTCTTTATTGCAGCACCGGATACATATGGCGAAACCAGATTACCAAGAACTGTACCATATCTACATCAAACACTTGGTCGATGCAGGGTGTGCTAACTTCTTAGTTCCCATTGTCCAGGGGGATCATTGGCATCTACTGGATTTATGTCAAAAATGATATTGCCAGACATTACAACTCCTTGAAGGAGAGATCTGGACATTGGGAGCCCGTGCTCAATATTGTCAAAACCTTCAACTACATTAAAGCTGGCTTCGATGAGAACCAATTGCGCAACGTATTCGACCCATCAAAGTTCCATGAGAGGAGCAAAAGGGGTCGTAAGTTTTCCGGAACAATTGTTGGAAACTGGTTGTTAAGGTTACGAGTTTGTTGTTATGTTTTGTTTGAAAGCAACAATGGTCTCAATGAAGGATTGTTTTTGTGTGCAGGTATAACTGTGGGATCTACGTCTACCAGTTCGTAAAAGCTATTATCGAAGGTAGAGATGTCCTGCACGTCACGCCCATAGAGCATAACACATGGGTGGTACGTGTGAAGCTAGTAGCGTATTTACTGATTGAAGGAAGGAAGAGGAAAGAAGATGCAGGAAAACTTGACGATGATGACGTTGAGATGTAGATTTTTTATAAATGATATATTATAATTCTTTGTTAATAACAATATACATGTAATATTACAAATATTTCGGTTAACATCGTAAAGATTTAAGCTGATCAACAAATCCAGAACTTTATGTGCAATCCCATAACATTGGCCCCAATCCATAAAACTTAACAACACAATAACACAACCCGAAATAAGCTCAACCTTAACAACACACCCCCAATCGGTAACCTTAACAGCAAACCCATGAGTTTAACAACAAACTCGTAGCCATAACAACATACCCCTAAGCATAACAACAAACTCAACTGCAAGTTTATTGATTTATTTTTAATTTTATGATTTAATGTCAAGCTTATGAAATTGTTGTCAAGTTTATGGTTAGGTTGTCAATCTTATCAATTTATTATTATGTTTGGCGTTATATTGTATAGTTTGTGGATTGTTTGTTAAGATTATTATGTTTGGCGTTGACCAGCGTTGATCTTAGAGTTTTGCATCGATCGGTGTTAACTTTCATCGTAATACGTTGATTGGCGTTGACCTAGGGCTATGCGTTGACCGGCGTTGACCTTAGGATTTCGCATCAATCACTGTTGACACAGTTTATACTCGTACGTTTGCTGGAGTATACACAGTTTGAGCTCTTAAGGTATTGGTGCATGGTGGTCCCAAATGTCGAAGCTGCAGGACCAACTATTAAAGCTGATTCATCTGCATGTATGGATCTTATTTTGAGGTTGTTGGATGCTCAAGTCATGAGACCAACTAATGAAGTTGATACGTCAATGCTCTTGCATTTATAGGAATTTTGGCAAATCCTCAGCCATCAACGGGTTTGATTAGCCTTTACCGACTACCGTTTGAGTCAAGCTAGCGCGCAGATTGCTTAAGTCCGTTCTGCATGTAACGTTGTGCTAAAAGAGTTAACTCTTTTAGTGCTACAATATTGAATACATAGACTTCATCTTTCTTATGGGAATAGAGTACTCGGCGCCATGTGTTAGACGTAGACTTAGGATTTTTGGCCAACCCTTAGCCATCAACGGATTTGACGTACCTTTACCAACTACCATTTGAGTCGGGCTAGCATGTGAATTATTAAAACCCGTTTCACATGTGACGTTGTTCTAAGAGAGCTAATTCTCTTAGACTTGGTGCTATGATTTTGAATACATAGACTTTATCTTTGTCACGGGAATAGACTACCCGGCAACGCGTGTTAGGCGTTGACTCATCCTTACTTAGGATTCAGGGAATAGACTACCCGGCAACGCGTGTTAGGCGTTGACTCATCCTTACTTAGGATTCAGGATAAAGGTCCCCAGACTTGTATTCTGGGACTCATCCTTACTTAGGATTCAGGATAAAGGTCCCCAGACTTGTATTCTGGTGTCTTTTTTATTCAGTAAAAGACTAAACCGGCAATGCATATTAGGCGTTGGCTTATCTCTACTTAGGATTTGGGATAAAATTCCCCGCGCGTGTGAGGCACAAATTATGGTGTTATTAATAACAACCAGCCATAATGTCGAATATGTGGACTTTTATCCTTTTTACGGTTAAGAACTAACCGGCAATACGTGTTAGGCGCTGACTTATCCTTACTTAGGCTTCAGGATAAAATTCCCTAGACTTGGATTCTGGTATCTTCTTCAATCAGTGAAAGACTAAACCGGCAACGCGTGTTAGGCGTTGACTTATCCCTACTTAGGCTTCAGGATAAAATTTCCCATGAGTGTAAGGCATGGATTATGGTATTATTAATAATAACCTGCCATAATATCGAATATGTGGGTTTTTTTCCTTTTTTTACGGCAAAAGACTAACCGGCAACGCGTGTTAGGCACTGACTTATCCCTTCTTAGGCTTCGGGATAAACTTTCCCAGACTTGGATTCTGGTGTCTTCTTCAATCAGTGAAAGACTAAACTGGCAACGCGTGTTAGGCGTTGACTTATCCTTACTTAGAATTCGGGATAAAATTCCTCATACGTGTAAGACACAGATTATGGTGTTATTAATAATAACCTGTCACAATATCGAATATGTGGGTTTTTATCATTTTTTATGGTAAAAGACTAACCGGTAATGCGTGTTAGGCGCTGACTTATCCCTTCTTAGGCTTCGGGATAAACTTCCCCAGACTTAAATTCTGGTATCTTTTTCAATCAGTGAAAGACTAAACAGGCAACGCGTGTTAGGCGTTGACTTATCCCTACTTAGGCTTCAAGATAAAATTCCCCGTGCGTGGAAGGCACGGATTATGGTGTTATTAATAACAACCTGCCACAATATCGAATATGTGGGCTTTTATCCTTTTTTACGGTAAAAGACTAACCGACAACGCGTGTTAGGCGCTGACTTATCCCTTCTTAGGCTTCAGGATAAACTTTCCCATACTTGAATTCTGGTGTCTTTTTCAATTGGTGAAAGACTAAACCGATAATGCGTGTTAGGCGTTTACTTATCCCTACTAAGACTTCGGGATAAAATTCTCCGTGTGTGGAAGGCACGGATTATGGAGTTGAATGATGTTGTCTTCTCTTGGGGCAAAGACGAACTCGAAATGGGAGAGAAAGAATTTTATATTCTATCTCCCAAAACCGAAGAGGAAGAATTTTATATTCTATCTCCAGTTGCAAAGGAGACTCGAAGTGGGATCTCCACCTCGAGAATCTGAAGTATGAAACTAAGAGTGTGATCTCCACTCTGAGAATCAAAAAGATTTGGATAATCCTAACTGTCGGGAGGTTTGATTACCGAGCTAAATGTGAATTTCTCATTTATCAAGAGTGAATTATAGTTTTAGCCCTAATTGTAGGAAGGTTTGACCAAGCGGGAGTTTGAGGTGATCCTAACTGTAGGAAGGTTTGATCACTCGATTTGAAAGTGAACCTCTCATTCATGGAAGGAATCGAGAGGAGATTTTTGCTTTGGCCCTAACTGTAGGAAGGTTTGACCAAATGAGGGGTTTGAACGATCCTAACTGTTTAAAGATTTGATCGTTCAATTTACAAACCTCTCATTCATGAAAAGAATCGAGAGAGGGTTTTGGTTGTGGTCCTAACTGTTTAAAGGTTTGACCAAGTAGACAGAGGGAGTGGGAGTACAAATCACAGTGGGAGTGTTGACTTGTACCGATTACTCAGTGGGGGTTCTTGGTGTCAAGTGACGAGATCTTGACACGAAGAGAATTTGACAATCGTAATAGACCATTTGAATTAAAATTTCCAGTGCTATGTCAGGACTTTAATAGTGGAAGTTTAGTGTTTATCACTTTGTTTGTAATGACTGGGTTATCCCTAAGAATATTACATGTAATATTCTTCCGGGAACTTCCTGTTACATGAATCATCCACCCCCAGCTTCCTTTGCAAAACTGAGTCTAACATTGTACTTAGTTGGATGACCGGGCTATCCTTAAGAATACCAGGCATGACACTCTCCTGGAACTTCCCGTGAAAGAAAGAAAACAGTATAGACTCATATGCCTGTTGGAGTATGCAGGAAGCAATTTAACCTTATATACCTATTAGAGGATTGAGAAGCAGTTTATACTCATATACTCTTCGGAGTGCACCATTCTCATTTGGCTTATCCTAGCATTATGACGACGGCTTCAACCAAGGTTTGGATGCTATTCTTGAGAACAAAGCAAGCCTTGGTAGGATGAAAGATCCTCCTATGATACGCACGGTACATTGGATCCGTAGTATTGTTAGCTTTCTCCTAATTTGCGATAGGTGGTAGCTTGATCTTGTTGTTCTCAAGGAGGGATTCGAAAATAGCTGGAACGTCTTCATCCTTGAAGGAGTACTCTCTTTTGAGTCTCGGACCTGAAGTCTTTTGTTGTCTCCAGGATTGCTGTTGTGACATCTGATTAGCATCAACAGTAGCTACAAGGGCCTTCCCTTTACCACAGGAGACGAAGCTTGAATTTGGAGGGTTAGCCGTCGGTTGGCTTCTCTCGGCTTTCTTCGTTCTGAGGAAGCGCTCGTCCTGCTCTCCGCATACTTTTAACTCTTTCCAGGTGTTGGACGGTGCTACTCCCATAACTTCTAACACGTCCAAAGAGAGGTTATTATGATATGTTTGGAGGATGAAGTCCTCTGTGATCGGATCTCGGCAGTTCATCGCCTTATTCCGAAAGTGTTTGATGAAGTCGTCGACCGTCTCATCGTCTTCCTATTTTCTCATCGAAGAGTATCCTGATTAACACCTCGGCGTCATCATCAAAAAAGTGAGTGAGGAACAAGCTCTCTAGGTCTTCCCAGTTGTTGATACTTTCAGACTTGAGAAGGCAGTACCAATCAAAGGCAGGTCCGCGAAGGGTGCAAACAAATGACCGAACCATCAATACCTCATTGCTTGAGATCATGCCCAAGTGAGACTTGAAGTAAATCAGATGCTGAGTGGGCGAACCCTTCCCGTCAAACAGCGTGAAGTTGATCAGGTAGAACTTTGTCGGATATGCTATTGAGTCCCACTCTCTTGGGTAAGGACACAGAATACCGGTCTTCTTCACCTCTCGAACAGACATCAGAGCGTTGATTTTTCTCTCGAGGTCCCTTATTTTCTCATCCTCGCTTGTATCGTGCTTTGGATGATTTCTGAAAGGAACAACGGGGCCACCCCCAGTGTTATCATTATTGGTAGGATTACCCTCGACGTCGTTATTCTTAGTGGGACCACGCCAGCGTTGTTGTCTTTAGTAAGGCCACCCCCAGCATTCTGGTCAACGGGAGGGTTTGTTAGACCCTAGAGGGGGGGGGTGATTAGGGTCTTATGTTAATCTAATCCGATTTTATGTCAATTAAAACTAATACAAATATAGTCTTGCAAGATAGATATACAAGAGTTATAAGCAAGAATAAGCAATATGAATAAAGAGATATATCCTAGCAAAGAGGTAATATATACAAGGATATATAAACTAACACAAGGGTGAAATAAACATAAACAAGATAAGAATGATAGTATAAATAAACAATGCAAACACACAACATGATCACGGAGTTCGGACCTTCCGTCCTACGTCTCTGCTCCCCACTCCCAGGGAGAAATCCACTATCACAACCGAGTTTTCTACGCTTACCCAATAACGTTTACACCTCACAATATCGGTTTTCAACGTTCACCGATCAACGTTCATAATCACTCACAATGTTGGTTTTTAACACTCACAGATCAACGTTTACTCCTCACACTCGGTTTTCTAGCTCACCGAAAACTTTACAACACTAATAATGTAACAACAAATATGTTCTCTACAATAGATGAGAACTCAATGTAGCTCACTCTTAATTGTTACAACTCCCCACAACTCAAATTATACTAAGTATGAAAATACAATAAGCTCAATGATTGTATGTGTAAGCAATGAGAAAAACAAGTCTAAACTCAATTTAATCTAGCAAAATAAATATGACACATTAAGCATAAACAAGCTAGATAAAGAGTTTAAGCTAACTTCTCTAAAATGAGAGTGGAGGGATGTAGATTGAAGCCCAAACAAGATTGATGATCTCCTCAAACTCTTGTGAAATTCTCTTCACAAACAAACTCTTAAACACTCTTTTAAACAAACACAAAACAAACTGAAACTCTTTTAAAACTTCTTTAAAACATTCTCTTAGTTATACATGAAAGATGAGAGCAAAGGGGTATATATAGCCTACCAAAATCTCAGCCAAAAACCTAACAGAAAAGACCAAAAAGCCCCCTGAAAAACAGCTTAGGAAATAGCCTTTGGAGTCCAATGGTCAAATCGGCGGGCGGCCGTGGAAAACTCACAGTCGACTGCGAGCAACAAAAAGGCCAGGGTTTGGCTCTGGACAAGAGACAGTCAACCGTGACGGTCGACCGCGAAACTCTCTGGACTGTATCCGGTCACCCGCCATGGTCGACCATGAGCCTCTGAAAAACTTACTGAGTCTCTGGACTCATGGGCGGTCGACCGTGGTGGTCGACCGCAAATTGACGTATAAAATTCCAGATTTGAAAACTAATTTCTAATTTTAAAACCCTGTTTAAAAATATCAAACAAATTCCAAAAATTATGAAACTTTGGGAAATGATTATAGACATGATAATACACAAGCTACAAAAACTGGTTTTTAGAAAGGACCTTCCAAATGAAAAATATCATTATTTTACAAAATAGTCCAAAACATGAAAATGTGAACATATGAGTTTTGACATTTTAGCTTAACCATGTTTTGAAGCAATACAAAATGATTTTATAGACTTGAAGAAAGATGTAAACTATTGTTATGAAGTCTATAAACAATGAATATAGTACTTTCACAAATACAATATAATGCACTTAAACAACATGATTTATTTGAAAATAAAATTATATTGATGAAATCATATATATGCATAAAGTATAAACACAAACAAAAATGTATTTTTCAATGTTTACATTGTTTCATAGTAAAACTTTAAAAACTATCAAACAAACTATATGTATATATTATAAATTACTATACTATACTATATTATATAAATATAATATATATATAATATATATAATACTATATATATATATATATATATATATATATATATATATATATATATACTATATATATATAAATATATTATTATATTATACTTTTCATATATTAATAATTATATTATATATATATATATATATAGAAACCAATAAATGTGTGTGTATAGATGATTGAGCTTAAAGTACTAACACACATAATATAAAACCTAAACTAAGTTATCCAAGCAATCTTGATCTTCGATGTCGCTCAACTTGGTACACTATGCGGATGAAGCTTGAACTTGGATCTTCAACTTGAATTGCATTGCTTCATTCCACAATTCCGCCAACCTCTATTAGATATGATCGTAAATGCGTAATTCTATCCATCCTCCAACATATTGTTTGTCTACAATAAATAACAAAATACAAACACTAGACAAATAATATTAGATGTAAATTATTTGTTAAATCATCATCAAAACAAGAAGGCCAACAGAGTTATCTGCATTGATGTATTCATTTACGTCTGAATCGCTAGCTGCTTGGCCAATATTGTTGCGATGACTTGATTCACCTATCTGATTCGACAAGGTTCGGATCTGTTGGTCGTGCATTTGTCTCATCTCCTACACAGCCATTTCTATTTCGATTTTGAATGCCTCTTTCTGCTTGGCAAGAGCACCCTCAACCATCTTGGCTACTTCCTCAGTGTTAATCATAAACACTTCGCAGGATTGTCCTGAACTGGATACCGTTTTGTCAGAAGCGACTACAGAGTTGGCATCTGACGCTTCATCATCCAAGGATAATCTCCTCTGCATTCTCCGATAATCCCCATGTCTAGTAGTCCCTGCGCGTAGCCGAGTTAGACGATACGATACGAGGGGGTCAGAACTAGAGAGTCGAGTCGACTTTCCCTTATCAGCCATATTTACCATGACTTCTGGAAGTTCGTCACCTTGAACGACTGAACGTTTCTTATAGAAACGCTTTGGCTTGGACTTAGTCGTTCCGTCGGAGATCCTCTCAAATACCGAGACCCTCTGCAGAGAGGTCTTGGGGCAGCTACATCTTGATAATACTACCCTGATTAGTTTGACGCACGGATAATGAAAGTCTGTCTCCTGGGTACTTCTCTTTCGAGATCTGTTCATATCCAGAGGTGTTTCGGCCAAGCCTTGGCCGAGATACCTCTTGGTGTCTCAGGTATTTTAGCTCTAACTTCCTTGTATGACCTCTAAATAATATGATTTAAGATGCGTTGGAAAACTAACGAAGATATCTACAACTTTTATTTTTTGATATTTTTCATATTCGAATCAAATCTTGACCAAAATCTCCATTCTTCTCCGAGATACCAACACTATCTTGGAATTCTGAGGTAGTTTGTACTATCTTTGGTATTTTGGATTTATCTCTCTTATACGATCTCAGAATAAGTTGACCGAAGATGCGTTAGAAATCTAATAAGGAGCTCTATAACTTTCATCTTTTGGGAATCTTCTGATTCAAAGTGAATCATAGTTAAAATAGTTCTACAAGGTCCGAGACACCTATGGGTGTCTCAGTCAAGCCTTGACCGAGACACCTCTTTATGTCTTGGCCAAGTTTGGCTAAGACACCTATGGGTGTCTCGGCTAAACTTTGGTCGAGACACCTATGGGTGTCTCGGGCCCGGAGTACTGTTTCATGCGTTCTGTCCATTTTTACTGTATCTTCGTCATCCGAACTCAGAATCACGTGATTCAAAATGCATCAGAAAGTCGACGAGGAGATCTAAGAGCTTCCATGATTGAATTATATGTGGAGTAAATAGGACATGAGGGGTGTTTCATCTTTTTTAAGCGACGCGTAGCTCCTGATCCATTCGTGTTTCCGTTATTCCGAAGTTCTGTTGCTTTGCATGGTTCATTGACTCACTTCAGGCGCTTGTCGACATTAATTAAGCTTCTGTGACCCGGATAGTGACGTTCATCATCTTCTCTCTATCTTAAGCTGCATGCGGGAATTCATGGGCAATTTTTAACGCCTACAGAGCCATGTGATAATACTGCCTGTCTTAGGAACATAAGCTACTATGGAATGCATTTAATGCAGAGAGAAGTCAAAATTTTTCTCTTGGTTATCTTGGCAACTAAAAAGCTAAACTTAACAACCAATCCATAAGCTTAACAATACATGGCCAAACTTCACAATAAATTAGAAAGCTTGACAACCAGCACATAACATTGACAGCCAGTCCATAATCTTAACAATAAAACGATAAACTTAACAAAACAACCTTGTATCATGCAATTATTTTCTGCACAATCATGCAACAACCTTAACAACAAATAAATAAGCTTAACAATAGAGCACTAAACTTGACAATGAGGGGCTAAACTTAGCAACCATTCCATAAGCTTAACAACAAAGTGCTAAACTTAGCAACCAATCCATAAGCTTAACAATACAACACCAAACTTCACAATAAATCAGAAAGCTTGACAATCCACACATAACATTGACAGTAACAGACAAGCAGATAGTCTCTCAGAAGGCTAAACTTGACAACCAGCACAGTAACCTTGACAACCAAGGGCGAACATTCACCCAAAAGGCTAAGTGCAACAGAGCGCTAAACTTAGCAACCAATCCACAAGCTTAATAACAAAGTGTTAAACATAACAAAACAACCTAAGATCTAAACTTAGCAACCAATTCATAAGATTAACAATAAAATGCCAAACGTAACAATAAATCCATAAGATTAATAACCAGTCAATAAACTTGACAGCCAGTTCATAATCTTTACAATAAAACGATAAACTTAACAAAACAACCTTGTATCAAGTAATGATTTTCTTTACAATCATGCTACAACCTTAACAACAAACAAATAAACTTATCAACAACCCCGTAAACTAAACAACAAATCCCTAAGATCAACAACACGATGATAACTGCATGTACAGCCAGTCCATAATCTTAATAATAAAATGATAAACTTAACAAAACAACCTTGTATCATGCAATTATTTTCTGCACAATCATGCAACAACCTTAACAACAAACAAATAAGCTTAACAACAGAGCGCTAAACTTGACAATGAGGGGCTAAACTTAGTAAACATTCCATAAGCTTAACAACAAAGCGCTAAACTTAGCAACCAATCCATAAGCTTAACAATACAACGCCAAACTTCATAATAAATCGGAAAGCTTGACAACCAGCACATAACCTTGACAGTAACTGACAAGCGGATAGTCTCTCAGAAGGCTAAGCTTGACAACCAGCATAGTAACCTTGACAACCAATGGCGAACATTCACCCAAAAGGCTAAGCTCAACAGAGCGCTAAACTTAGCAACCAATCCACAAGCTTAATAACAAAGCGCTAAACATAACAAAACAACCTAAGATCTAAACTTAGCAACCAACCCATAAGCTTAACAATAAAACACCAAACATAACAATAAATCGATAAGATTAACAACCAGTCAATAAACTTGACAGCCAGTCCATAATCTTTACAATAAAACAATAAACTTAACAAAATAACCTTATAAAGCAATGATTTTCTTTATAATCATGCTACAACCTTAACAACAAACAAATAAACTTATCAACAACCCCGTAAACTAAACAACAAATCCCTAAGATCAACAACACGATGACAACTGCATGTACAACCATTATCTCTGCTCTAAGTTTCATAACCGTGGGTGAATATAACTGGCTCCCTTCAATGAGCTTGTACAATAACAAGACAGTTAAGATTCATAAGTGCGTGGAATACAATCAATTTAGATGGATCAATGCGTGAATCACCTAGGAAGGCATGCATATGCTGGTGGAGATAGTACTCTGGCTTACGTTTACATTGTATAGCTATATAGTGTTAACGTAAGCCAGAGGACTATCTCCACCAGCATATGCCTGCCTTCCCATGTGATTCACTCATGACCCATCTGAATTGATTGTATTCACTACACTTTTGAATCATAACTGGGCATTAATGTACAAACTCTTTGGAGAAAACCACATACATTCACCCACAGCTCATGGAACTAAGAGCAAAGACAATGGGGATAACATCTTCATCAGCGTGAGGGATATCCAAGATCTTCATCAGCATGCATCCTTGTCGCCATGACCTTCATCGGCGTGAGGACTAGCATTGATCTTCTGGTTAATGGTGACAGGAGAACTTGAAGTTTTTAGGGAGAGGGTAAAAGCTTGGGATTTACAAATAAAGGAGGGAGGGTCAACAGAGAGTCGGCGATGGGGAGATCGAGGAAAGATTGCGCCGAAAGGTTATCATACCTATCTTGTAGTTGAACAAGCGAAGGGATGGTGATGTTGCCGCGTAGGATGTGGGGATAGGTAGGAGTCCAGGTTATCTTAACTCTCCTCCTTGGGAGCTAGAAAATACATTGAATGCAGTAGCAGAAAATATATCTCGATGATCGTGACAACCAAGCACAAGTGAATAATAGTAAGGGACCTAACAGTAAACATAATATTCAATCGATAAACCTAACAACAAAATAGTAACATTAACAGCCAATCCATGACCTTAACACTTGTAACGATATACTTGACAACAAATCCATGTACATGACAATAAAATGCTAAACTATATAGGCTCGTTACAGGTTACACACTAAACTATATTAACGTTAATTAGCTTGAATTAACAACCCGGTGCTAACCTTAACAACCATTCCAAGACTTATCATTGTCAACGAAACGTGAAATAACAACCCAGTGCTAACCTTGACATGCAATCTATAACCTTGATAACCAATCCATAAGTTTTACTATATAACGTTAAGGTTAACAATAAACCCATAGGCTTAACAACAATGCCCTAACATCAACATTAAACCTATAAGCCTGCCTGCCCAAGTGACTTCAATATGACAACGGAGATTTCTTGGATTCTGACTGTATAATAGCATCAACCTCTTGAATGCTAATAACGTTTGCTATTCCTCACTGTCATTTCTTTAAGTTCCATCAGCTGTGCCTAAATACAAATGGCTTTCACCAAAGAGCTTTCTAGCAGTCCAGTAAGTTCACAGAAAGCTCTTTGGAGAAAGCCGTTTATATTCACGCCCAGCTGGTGGAACTTAGAGAAAATGACAACGGGGAATAGATAATGGGTAATAAGATTCAAAAAAGGTTGATGCTATCATATGGTCAGAACCAATAAATATTAAAGATAGTCTTCATTAGCGTGAGGGCTAGCCGTGATCTTATGGTTTATGAGATTGGAGAGGGTAGAGCTTAGAATAATCGAGAAAAGAGTGAGGATAAATAGAGTGGCAGTGATGGGAAGCTAGAGAAGATGTAAATGTGAGGAGAAAGGTTATAGGCTGGTTCTATATTGAAACAAGCCGAGGGATGGTGAGATAACTCTACTACCTTAGGAACTATGAAATATATTGAATGCAGTCAAATAAAAAATATCTCGGTAATCTTGACAGCCAAGTGCAAGTGAATAATAGTAACCTTAACATTAAAATGATAAACTTGACAACCAAGTAATAACCTTAACAACCAAGCCATAAACTTAACAATTTTAACGATATACTTAACAAAATTCTATAAACAAGATAGCCAAACAGTATTCTTATCAACCACTCCATAGACTTAACAATAACAATGCTAAACACTAACAACCAAGTGCAAGTGGATAACAGTAAACTTAACATTCAATCGATAAACTAAGTCAAAACTTTCACAAACAAGTCATAAACTTAACAACCAAATAGTAACCTTAACAGCCAAGCCATGACCTTATCACTTGTAATGATATACAGGACAACAAATCCATATACATGATAATAAAACACTAAACTATATAGGCTCGTTACAGGTTGTACGATTGTGACCCTCCTGTTGGCCTTCTTGTTTTGATGATGTTTAACAAACAATTTACTTCTAATGTTGTTTGTCTAGTGTTTGTGTTTTCGTATTTATTTTAGGCAAACAACGAGTTGGTGGTTGGATGGAATCAAGCTTTCACGATTATATCCAATAGAGGTTGGTGGAATAGTAGAGTGAAGCCTTGCTATCAAGTTAAAGATCCAATTACAAGCTTCATCCAAATTTACCAAGTTGAGTTACAATGAAGATCAAGATCAAGCTTGGGTAATTTAGTTTAGGAGTTTATATTATGTGTGTTAGTACCTTAAACTCAATATAATATACACACACATTTATTGGTTTCCATGTATATATATAGTTATATATATACACATATGTACACATTTATTGGTTTCCATGTATATATATAGTTATATATATACACATATGTTTTGGTTTGATAGTTTTTAAGTTTTTAATATGAAACAATTTAATATAATTAGAAAACATATTTTTGTTTCATACTTATATGCATATATATGATTTCATCAATATCAATTTTATTTAGTTCAATAAAATCATGTTTTAGTGCATTATATGTGTATTTTGATAAAATACTATATTCATTGTTTATAGACTTCATAGCAATGGCTTACATCTTCCTTCAAGTCTATAAAATTATTTTGTAATGTTTCAAAATATGGTTAAGCTAAAATGTTAAAACTCGTATGTTTACACTTTCATGTTTTGGACTATTTTGCAAAATGATGATATTTCTCATTTGGGAAGTCCTTTTAGAAAACTAGTTTTTGTAGCATGTGTATTATCATAATGATGATATTTCTCATTTGGGAAGTCCTTTTAGAAAACTAGTTTTTGTAGCATGTGTATTATCATGTTTACAATCATTTCCCAAAGTTTCATAATTTTTGAAATTTATTTGATATTTTTAAACAGTGTTTTAAAAATCAAAAAAACTATTTTCAAACCTAAAATTTCATATATCAGTTTACGGTCGACCGCCACGGTCGACCGCGATTTTGTTTTTAGCCTGCGGAACTAGCAGAAACTTTCAAGAAATGTTTAGTTTGTTATAAATACCCCATTGATCTTAGTTCTCAAATCCATCCAAGAAATGTTTTAAACAAGTTTTAAAAGAGTTTAAGTTTGTTTAGTTTGTTTCTGGGGTTTGCTGTTACAAAGAGGAGTTTGCATCATCTGTTGAGGAGTACATCTTTAATATCTTCTCATCCTCTCTTTGTGTTTATAGAGAAGTTTTCTAACTCTTTTCTCTAGCAATATTATTATCGATTTTCATATTCTTATTATTGCTAGTTTGTTATTTGAGTTAGATGTGATTTTACTCATTGTTTACACACACACCCACTTGAGCTTATTGTATTTTCATACATAGTATATTTGGGTGAGCTTATTGTATTTTCATACATAGTATATTTGGGTTGGTGAGAGTTGTAATAATTGAGTGTGAGCTTTTATTGTGTTCTCATCCATATTAGAGAACAATCATTCTTTGTATTGTGCTTAATCGTGAGATCACTTTGTAATATACTTGTACAGCGAGAGGAGTATGTGGTGAGAGTCAGGGATCGCTCCAAGAGGAGTGGCGTCGATTGACGAACCTAGGGAGAGGTTGTAACCGAGCACTTGAGGGAGACACGGCTAGGTCCAACACTTATGAGGGTGTAGAGTGGGTTTGCAAGAGTGTGAGTTGTAGAGTTTTCGGTTAGCTAGAAAACCAAGTGTGTACAAGTTAAAGAACCAAAATAATTAAAACCTACTTAAGCACCTTCCCCGGCAACGGCGCCAAAAACTTGATGCGGCATAAACATGTACCAAAAAGGTTGCAAGTGCACAACCGTGTCAAGTTATAGTATTTAAGATATCGATCCCACGAGGAAGGTGTTTTGTAGGAGAAAATATGAATTCGGTTCTTATGCTGTGTGCGTGATAAATAGGAATGATAAGTGAATGTGATTGTGAAGAGATTGAGATAGTGAAAATGGTGTGTAAATAGGTGCAAGTGTAAGTGAGAGTGGATTTGAAAAAGAATGAGTATGATCAATAAGGTGAGAAGGAAAAAATGAATAAAATCAAGAAACAAATAAAAAATCAAGAATGAAGAACAAAATTCTAAAATAAAAGAAAATGCAAGAAATTAAAGATGGTGGATTCAATTATAGATATGGGTAATCTACAATTGAACCAACTTCTTAGAAAATGGTGATTCCCTAGAGGGTTCTAGCCTAAAGGTGAATCAAACAAAATAAAAATAAACAAAAAGAAAAACTAAACCCAAGAGGGTTCTAGCCTCAAGGTGAATAGTATAAGAAATTAAAATCTAACTACAAAATAAATTGTAAAATCTAAACTACAAAATAAAATTGCAAGAATTAAATACAAGAAAATAAATCTACTCTATAAGCATGAAATAAATCTAATCTATAAGCATGAAATAAATCTAAGGCAAGAGGGTTCTAGCCTCTTGGCTATTTAACAAGAAAATAAAATCTAACTACAAGCATAGAAATAAATCTAAACTAATAAGCAATAAAAGAGAAAAAGAAAAGAAATGCAAACCTTCAAATAATTCTCCATCTTCATCTTCATCATCCAACAAAGAGAAGAAGAGAAAAATTTAAAGTGGTGAAAAAATTATTATTATTAATTGCAACAAAGAGTTACAATTTTGGAAGGCCTTCTCAATTAAGAGTAGCTCTCCTCTCAAAAAGGAGTTACAAAAATTTTCACACCTCTAACCCCTCACTCTCTACCCCTATTTATAGTAAACATCAGCGAATGAGAGCCATTGGATCAAACTTAAGCCCCAAGACAAGCAAAATCAGCCATTGACGCGCGCTATAGTAATCTGGTATCGATGCATGCATCGATGCAGGTATCGATGCCAGCATCGATGCAGGTATCGATGCCAGCATCGATGCCCACATCGATGCCGACATCGATGCTCACTATTTCCAAATTCTGATTTCACGGATAGCTTCGTCTCGTCGAGATAGGCGATTTTCATATATTATATGTTAAATTCCGCCTTCCGGATTAGGAGATATCATCATTTCTTTGTGGCCAACCATTTTGAATATGATTTCTTTTCATATTGGATTTTTGATTTTCTCCGGCTTCTACAGGCTACATGACTTCATTCTGGGCTTTTGGATAATTTGGAAATTGATTTTCAAATGTGCTTCTTTGCTTCATTTCTTCATTTAATCAATGGTTTTTGTTGAGAGATGAGAGTTTGAGATTTATTCTTCATTAACCTGCAATTAAAAGATAAAAATAATTATTAGTGGTATATTTATTCATATAAAATAGATAATAAGGGTATAAAATTATAATAAAATATGATTATCAAATACCCCCACACCTAAACTTTTGCTAGTCCTCTAGCAAAGAAAATAAAAAGAAAATCCTAACTCACTTTCGCAGGAATCGCGGTTGTATTTAGCGCATACAACAAGCCTTTAAACACATAGGTTACCCTAGTGGACGAGTTGTAGTCTCGTGAGGGTTTGCAGTGAATTTACCCACAAAATTCGCTTAACTTGCCAAATTAAAGAAGTCAGTAAATAACTAAATTCACTTGATAACTTTAGATAATCTAATTGGAGCCAGTTATCACTCAAGAAAACATTTTTATATATAACTCTAAGGTATATTTTCAAGAAAATCTTCTCATTGTAGCAATACAAAACCAAGCCAAACTTAGAAATTTAATTTAAAAGTTTTGAAAAGAACATGCTAACTCTTTGTTTTAAATAATTTTCAAGTTGCTTGATTTAAAATATTTTCCAAGGCCATATATACAACTATAAAACATTTATTAAATTTTTTATTTTTTATTTTTTATTTTTTTTTAAAAACTCTTTCATCCTTGGTGATTTTTTTTTCTACTTTAACGGGCTTTCTAAGTGACCATTTAACGAGTTTTGGTCCAATGGATCCCAACCCAAATGGGCTTAGGTCATTAAGTATGGAAATACTCCTTGGGCTTAATTACTCGGTCAGCTTAGGCTTTATAAGATAGAATCACCTTGAATTCAAGAGTTTTTTTTTCCTTTTTGGTGCTCATTTTTCGCACTCTTCTTTTGCAAAATTTATTATTATTATTTTTTGTATATGTATATATATTTTGAAAATATATGTAAATCAAGACACTTTGAAAAATTATTTTCAACTCTAAGTTAGGCATGCAAAAATTTCATTATTTTAAATAAAAGTCCAAGTTAAGGCTTAAGTAAAGTATACTACTTTGAAAATCATTTCTTAAGAAATTTATTTAGAGTTATCATAAAAGTTGAACCTAAGTAAATAACCAACTAGGGATTAGAAAATTTCAAATTTATCAAATAAATTAATTATTATATAACTCTATCAATTTGGCAAGTGACGATATTTTTATAATTTTTTTAAAAGAAAAAGGGAAAAAAACAAAAATGTAACTAAAAAATGTAAAATAAAGAGAAAAAAATAACTAATTCCCAAAATACCCCCACACCTAAATTTTGCATTGTCCTCAATGCAAACTCTATGATGCATAAAGTAAACCAGATAAGAAGTGAAGCACTTACATTTGGTCCGCTGATAAAAATCTGTAATTACCTTTGGTCTGAGGAGGATAGAAAAAAAAATTCTTTTTTTTCTTTTTTTAACTGAACAAGAAACTCTCAAATGAGAGAAGAATAAATTCTTTTTATTATTCTGAAGTAAACAAAATAAACAATGTAGAATGAAATATTCAACATGAAGAGTTTCTGTTCTACATTGAATCCTACCTTATTGCTGAAAATTCTCCCACGGATTTTAAACAATTTCAACATGATATAAACAACAATGTGCTGAAATTCTAAGCATTCCGGGGTGTTCAATGATTTTTGTGGCAATGGAAGGTAGGTATTATTGGTGTCATGCATATTGGACTTAGATTCTTGATTTGTGAATGTTTGTTCTCTAACAACCAATTTTTCTTTAACAATTTTCTCAACCCCAAGATTCATGGTTGATGTGTAAAAATTTGGTTGTTGTTTATTTTCCAAAAATCTTAGTTCATCAAGAAAGAGTTTTTCAAAATTCAGTTCAAAACAGCAATTGTCCAACACAGTTTCTTTATTTTGACAAACCCGATCTGCTTCTCCTAATATTTTTAGCTCCTCACCGAAAATTTCCTCAAAACTTAGATCTGACTCTTCTTCTTCTTCCCTCGGTCTTTCCTGAATTGAATTATCAGGGGAAGAATGAATTGGAACAAGAATTTGGCTTAAAGGTGTTCTTTCCTGATTATCGACCTGTTTTCCTGACTGTAGTGCATTCATTTGAGTGTCCTTAGGATTGACCACGGGTTGACTCAGAATTTCTCCTTCCTCTACTTCACTTATGGCACTAGCTAGTTGATCAATATGGGTTTCTAATCTAGCTAGGGCTTGAGTGTTAGAGTTAAGTATGAGTTCGGTTGATTGCATAAAGGAGTTCATCGTGTAGGATGTTTGAGTTAACATATCCGTGGCTAGTGTGGAGGCCTTAATAATGATTTCAAAACCTTTTTCCAAAAAATTGAGACGTTCATCATGATCTGTATCAAGAGGAGTGTGAGTTACAACTTGATGATGAGGAGACTGATTTTGATGTGACAGATTGGGTTGTTGAAATTGTGGATGAGAATTGAAAGGAACTGTGTTTTCCCTAGGAAAATGTTGGGTCAAAGAGGGAGTGAAGTTTTGAGTTCCAGAGTGGTTTTCCTGATTCCATGCAATGTTTGTGTAACTTGCCCAACCTGGGTTGTAGGTTGGAAAAAATGGATCATTTACCGAATACTGATATGGACTCTCTACAAACTCCCGGACTTCATTGGAAATTTCAATCCTATTGGGATAACATAAATTTTGAAAAACTTGTGGATTAGCCATTTGTTCAAAATGAATTTGTTGATGTGTATTGTCCCTAATCCACGTTTTGCATTTCAATCACTCTAACTCTAGGGTTAAGCCTAACTCAACTAGACTAGCTCCTAACCAAAAATTCCTAAAGTGAAAAGATAAAAGTTTTACCCGGGTAGTTAGCCAGGTAAGGATAGTACTAGAGGGTGATCAGAGATCAATTAAATACCTCGTTCCTTACGGAGCGCTTTACGCAACCCCTAAACCTTGCCTTAGACACCAACTAATCTAAGAAAACTTAAACCGATTTACTTAAGGATTCTTTGTTCCTTATTGAGCTCGAATCCTTAGGGCAAATGTCTAATGAGTTTTATTAGGCTTGGGTGGTGTAGTGAGGAATTAGTGATTTTTGGGCTAAGGAAAGGGTGATGAAATCTCTCACCTTATCTTGATTATGGGGTTTTGCCCTTAAAGATATTTTTAAGTGTGTGCCAAATCAAAATTCTCAAATCACTTGGTGAATTCCTACTAACAATATGAAATGCAACCCTATGAATTAATTAGGGTTAATAATCAAACAAATGAGAAGGGGGGAATTTGTTTGAATTTATTATCTTGTTAGTAAATGTCAAAGTGAAGGGTGAATTTTATTATGGTCAACGGAAATAAATTTTTTTTTTAAGATCCTAATTGTCACTAATTGTGAGAAACTAACTAAAGGTGTGGAATTGAAAATATAAGGAAGAAGACTTACCACAAGTGAATATCTAATTCCTCAATCACCAATTCTTGATCTTTAATCTCCAAGTAGTTCTTTCACAATAAACACACAAGTTAAAGAACCAAAATAATTAAAACCTACTTAAGCACCTTCCCCGGCAATGGCGCCAAAAACTTGATGCGGCATAAACATGTACCAAAAAGGTTGCAAGTGCACAACCGTGTTAAGTTATAGTATTTAAGATATCGATCCCACGAGGAAGGTGTTTTGTAGGAGAAAATATAAAACCGGTTCTTATGTTGTGTGCGTGACAAATAGGAATGATAAGTGAATGTGATTGTGAAGAGATTGAGAGAGTGAAAATGGTGTGTAAATAGATGCAAAGTGTAAGTGAGAGTGGATTTGAAAAAGAATGAGTATGATCAATAAGGTGAGAAGGAAAAAATGAATAAAAAAAAATCAAGAATGAAGAACAAAAATCTAGAATAAAAGAAAATGCAAGAAATAAATCTAAACTAATAAGCAATAAAAGAGAAAAAGAAAAGAAATACAAACATTCAAATAATTCTCTATCTTCATCTTCATCTTCATCATCCAACAAAGAGAAGAAGAGAAAAATTTAAAGTGGTGAAAAAATTATTATTATTAATTGCAAAAGTTACAATTTTGGAAGGCCTTCTCAATTAAGAGTAACTCTCCTCTCCAAAAGGAGTTACAAAAATTTTCACACCTCTAACCCCTCACTCTCTACCCCTATTTATAGTAAACATCAGTTAATGAGAGCCATTGGATCAAACTTGAGCCCCAAGACAAGCAAAATCAGCCATTGACGCGCGCTACAGTAATCCGGTATCGATGCCGGCATCGATGCCCACATCGATGCCGACATCGATACTCATTATTTCCAAATTCTGATTTCACGGATAGCTTCGTCTCGTCGAGATAGGCGATTTTCATATATTATATGTTAAATTCCACCTTCCGGATTAGGAGATATCGTCGTTTCTTTGTGGCCAACCATTTTGAATATGATTTCTTTTCATATTGGATTTTTGATTTTCTCCGGCTTCTACAGGCTACACGACTTTATTTTGGGCTTTTGGATAATTTGGAAATTGATTTTCCAATGTGCTTCTTTGCTTCATTTCTTCATTTAATCAATGGGTTTTTGTTGAGAGATGAGAGTTTGAGATTTATTCTTCATTAAACTGCAATTAAAAGATAAAAATAATTATCAGTGGTATATTTATTCATATAAAATAGATAATAAGGGTATAAATTTGTAATAAAATATGATTATCAGGTATCGATGCCAGCATCGATGCCCACATCGATGCCGACATCGATGCTCACTATTTCCAAATTCTGATTCCACGGATAGCTTCGTCTCGTCGAGATAGGCGATTTTCATATATTATATGTTAAATTCCGCCTTCCAGATTAGGAGATATCGTCGTTTCTTTGTGGCCAACCATTTTGAATATGATTTCTTTTCATATTGGATTTTTGATTTTCTCCGGCTTCTACAGGCTACACGACTTCATTCTGGGCTTTTGGATAATTTGGGAATTGATTTTCCAATGTGCTTCTTTGCTTCATTTCTTCATTTAATCAATGGGTTTTTGTTGAGAGATGAGAGTTTGAGATTTATTCTTCATTAACCTGCAATTAAAAGATAAAAATAATTATTAGTGGTATATTTATTCATATAAAATAGATAATAAGGGTATAAAATTATAATAAAATATGATTATCAGATCATTTGAGTGTGTTTGAGTTTGTCATTGGCGTATTTGCTTATGCATTTATCTTATATCGCCAATTGCCTTTACTCTTGTATATTTTATCCTATCACATTTGTAGTTTGATTATATCACCCTTGTGTTAGTTTATATATCCTTGCATATATTTTTATCATATAGGATATATCTCATTGTTCATATTACTTATCCTAGCCCACATATCATGTTGTATTTCATACTTGCTAGGATAACTTGTTAATTAGTTTTAATTAGCATAAAATCGGATTAGATTAGCATAAGACCCTAATCACCCCCTCCCCCTCTAGGGTCTAACATTTGGTATCAGAGCTTGGTGCTCTTTGATTTAAAGTCTAATCTCCTTGAGTTAAAGAACCAAGTTATCTTTTTGTGCTAATCCAATTTTTGATTTTTGTATCTTGCTTGGATATATACATTATGGATATGAATGATACATCTTGTTTAGGTTATGCCATCAATATTGCTCCTAGATTAGATAATTTCTCCTATGCCCAATGGTGTGTTAGATTTAAACTTTTTGTTCAATCTAAACACTTTGATTTATGGGAAATTATAGATGATGCTTATATTGTGCCCACTATGGAGAAATCCAAGTGGAATAAAAATGATCATCGTATGTTTACAATAAACAATATTTTGTTAGAATATTTACTAAATGCTCTTGATTCATATATGCCTAATAAATTTGTTCATTTTGATAGTGTTTACACCTTATGAAAATTTATTGAAGCACATCAAAGGGACTTGGAGGCGATCCGACAAGCTTTGGAAGATCCGACTTCAAGTTTATATGGAGCATCATGCACACGGCCACTAGGCGATAGCCCTAGTGAGGTTTGTAAGTTTGAATCTATTAATGGTTTATCTAGTGATGAACTTGCTTGTGCTAGTGAAAGATTATTACATGCCTACAAGAAATTGCAAAATGACTTTATTGATTTAAAAAGCAAGCATGATAATTTAGAATCCGATCATGAGGAGCTAGTATCAAAATTGGATGTCATTGCTAAAGAAAATACCATGCTTAAAGAAAACAATGACATGTTAATTTTGGAAAATGAAAAATTAAACACATCTATAACTAGCTTATCTCATGAAAAATATAATGCCATGTTAGAAGTAGAGAACATACAAAATGATACTGCTTCTTTTATAAATGACTATTTATGTTCTACTTCTAATAAAAATGCATATGTGCCTAAAAATGAAGATTTTAATCTTATGAATAAATGCATTTCATCTTTAGATTCAACTTTAAAAACGTGCATTAATAATCATAAGAGGCTTATGGATATGTGTGCCAAGTCTAAGTCATCATCCACTCATTATACACACATATATAGCAAAGTTTACAAATGCTCTAATTGCGGCCGAAAAGGTCATTTATCAAAATTTTGCTATGATACACACAACCATAAGAATGATAATGATCCTTGTGCATCTCATGTAGCTTCTTCATCTTGTACACTTACACATTCACATGTTCATTCTCACAAAGTTCATCATAAGCATGCTAGTGTGTTCAAGTGTGATCTTTGTGGTGGTTTTGGTCATTTGGCCAAATATTGTTTTGATTTAAAAAATAAGTCTCACTTGCCAAATGTTTCTAGTAGACCACATGTTTATAAATGTAATGTTTGTGGTAGATTTGGCCACTTAGGAAAGTTGTGTTTTGATAATGTTTCACATTTGCAAAAAGCTTCAAATAATTTACCTTTGTTTGTAAATGTTCCACGTGCACCTTTTAATGGTCAACATAAGCAAATGCTTCCTTTCCATTATACATATTGCAATCGGAAGGGTCATTTGAGTGATTATTGATTTGACCATGTTAGTACACTACATGTGCCCAAACGTCATGTCCCTAACCAATCCGGCACCAAGAATTCTTAGGTGCCAAAATGATTTTTAAACCAAGAATTTTAATACTTTTACTTTTTCCTTTTCTTGGTTTGAAAATTATGTTTTAAAATCTTTTGGTTATGAAAACAATCTTTTTTTTATCAAATCTTTTGTTTTCATGATTATTAGTTTTGATTTTAAATAAGAGGTTTGTAGTTATATACCCTCCGGGTTTATTGGGTGTTTATTCCTAAATCATGTTTACCGGATGCTTAAATGTTTATATGGGTTATTACTAGCTCAAGAGCTAGATATGGTTGCCTCTCATGATTTTTTTAATCAATGATGATTTGGTCTTACGTTTTTGGATTTAAACTTTGATTTATGATTTTATTAATTAATTTGTTTTCATTTAAAAACTTTTTGTATGTTTCTCATGTTCCTCTTCTTTTGATTTCATAAATCTATGTTTATACACTATGGTTTTTATGCTTGAGAAATGAGACACTATGTTCACTTTGATATATTTATATATGTTCTCATTGTCTTTATGTATGTGAGTTGTGTTTAGCATATTTTCCATCTATGCTTGCTCACATATGTTTGCCATGATCTTCATTTTATATATTCATGAGGTATTTTGATAGGGTGAGTAATCCCTATATCTTTTTATGTGTTATACTCACATATGCTTATTGATAGGGGGAGCTTTCGCTCTCTTTATCCTTTTGTCCCCTTTTTGATGTTGTCAAATGGGGGAGAAATATTATGAGTATATTCTTTCTTGTTTATATGCATGATATATTATACTTTGTATATTCATTTCCTTTCATGCATATATCCTTTTTGTAAATTGTATGTCATCATCAAAAAAGGGGAGATTGTTGGCCTTCTTGTTTTGATGATGTTTAATAAATAATTTACTTCTAATGTTATTTGTCTAGTGTTTGTGTTTTCGTATTTATTCTAGGCAAACAACGAGTTGGAGGTTGGATGGAATCAAGCTTTCACGATCATATCCAATAAAGGTTGGCAGAATAGTGGAGTGAAGCCTTGCTATCAAGTTAAAGATCTAATTACAAGCTTCATATAAGTTTACCAAGTTGAGCTACAATGAAGATCAAGATCAAGCTTGGGTAATTTAGTTTAGGAGTTTATATTATGTGTGTTAGTACCTTAAGCTCAATATAATATACACACACATTTATTGGTTTCCATGTATATATATAGTTATATATATACACATATGTTTTGGTTTGATAGTTTTTAAGTTTTTAATATGAAACAATTTAATATAATTAGAAAACATATTTTTGTTTCATACTTATATGCATATATATGATTTCATCAATATCAATTTTATTTAGTTCAATAAAATCATGTTTTAGTGCATTATATGTGTATTTTGATAAAATACTATAGTCATTGTTTATAGACTTCATAGCAATAGCTTACATCTTCCTTCAAGTCTATAAAATCATTTTGTAATGTTTCAAAACATGGTTAAGCTAAAATGTTAAAACTCGTATGTTTACACTTCCATGTTTTGGACTATTTTGCAAAATGATGATATTTCTCAATTGGGAAATCCTTTTAGAAAACCAGTTTTTGTAGCATGTGTATTATCATGTCTACAATCATTTCTCAAAGTTTCATAATTTTTGGAATTTATTTGATATTTTTAAACAGTGTTTTAAAAATCAGCAAACTGTTTTCAAACCTAAAATTTCATATATCAGTTCACGGTCGACCGCCAACGGTCGACCGTGTTTTTATTTTTAGCCTGCGAAACCAGCAGAAACTTTCACGGTCGACCGTGCGGTCGACCGTCAGTCTGTAAGTTCTCATGGTCGACCGTCGCGGTCGACCCGTAGCCTATTTGTTTGTTTTCTCAGTTTCATGACGCTTCTCGGTCGATCGCGTTTTCCCCACGGTCGCCCGCCGATCGCCCAACAGTCATATTTGGTACAGAATCATATTTCTGATTCGTTGGGGGGGGTTTTTGGTCTTTTGTTTGGGGTTTTTGGCTGAGGTTTTGGGAGGCTATAAATACCCCATTGATCTCAGTTCTCAAATCCATCCAAGAAATATTTTAAACAAGTTTTAAAAGAGTTTAAGTTTGTTTGGTTTGTTTCTGGGTTTGCTATTACAAAGAGGAGTTTGCATTATCTGTTGAGGAGTACATCTTTAATATCTTCTCATCCTCTCTTTGTGTTTATAGAGAAGTTTTCTAACTCTTTTCTCTAGCAATATTATTATTGATTTTCATATTCTTATTATTGCTAGTTTGCTATTTGAGTTAGATTTGATTTTACTCATTGTTTACACACACACCCACTTGAGCTTATTGTATTTTCATACATAGTATATTTGGGTTGGTGAGAGTTGTAACAATTGAGTGTGAGTTTTTATTGTGTTCTCATCCATATTAGAGAACAATCATTCTTTGTATTGTGCTTAATCGTGAGATCACTTCGTAATACACTTGTACACCGAGAGGAGTGTATGGTGAGAGTCGGGGATCGTCCCAAGAGGAGTGGCGTCGGTTAACGAACCTAGGGAGAGGTTGTAACCGAGCACTTGAGGGAGACACGGCTAGGTCCAACACTTGTGAGGGTGTAGAGTGGGTTTGCAAGAGTATGAGTTGTAGAGTTTTCGGTTAGCTAGAAAACCGAGTGTGTAGAAGTTCCGGCTTCCAAACCGGATTGTGATAGTGGATTTCTCCCCAGGAGTAGGGAGCGGATACGTAGGACGGAAGTTCCGAACTCCGTGATCATTTGAGTGTGTTTGAGTTTGTCATTAGCGCATTTGCTTATGCATTTATCTTACATCGCTAATTGCATTTACTCTTGTATATTTTACCCTATCACATTTGTAGTTTGATTATATCACCCTTGTGTTAGTTTATATATCCTTGCATATATTTTTATCATATAGGATATATCTCATTGTTCATATTACTTATCCTAGCTCACATATCATGTTGTATTTCATACTTGCTAGGATAACTTATTAATTAGTTTTAATTAGCATAAAATCGGATTAGATTAGCATAAGACCCTAATCACCCCTCTCTAGAGTCTAACACCTCCACGTTGCATCGAGAGCACTTAACAGGACGGGTGTTCAGCGACTTGTTATTTATTTGTCTAGTGCATGGTCTGCCACGTCTTTTTTTGGTGAGAGGAGGCTTTAACACTCGCTCTTCTGACGGTACAAAACGCTTCTCGTAATCTGAGATGGGAAAGATGATCGGTGTATAACTTGCTCTGAATACGTCAACAGTCATGTAGTAATCATAATATTGATAAATTTATCATCCCATCCATGTAATTGCAGCGCGCGCATGTTTGCAAGGAATGCGGGTGATGTCCCAGGTTCTGCAAGAACATGTTCGAATCTTCAAATCCACACGGCAAGTTTTATTAGACTCGACCACCACAATATCTTCCGTCGAATGTTTAATCGCCAAGCAGCTATCATGCTGAATATTATCGCACAGCACCATCTCCGCTTCTGGGCATAAGTATCCATACCATTTCTGACCCACTAGCCTCCTTTCATGCATGCGCTCCATTATTTACTTCTGTATGGTCTCAACCAAAGGTAAGATTCACAACAATCGTGCCTTTCTCATCCAACTGTTGAAGGACTCAGCAACGTTTGAAGTAACATGGCTGTACCTTAACAACAAAACACTAACATTAACAAAAACCATAACCTAAACATTAAAGTCCTAACCTTAACTACAAAATTCTAAACTTAACAACAAAACCCTAGCAGAATAATTCTAGTCATAATAATAAAAATCTAACCTTAACAGAAAACTGTAGGCTAAATCTAACCTAAACAACTATAACGGTGCTGTAACAAAATAACGTTGAAACCAAGCTATCTTACCTTATACCAGGAAAATACGCGTTCGCCCATCTCTCCGGGGAGTATTCCATTACAGTGACGTAAGTCCTGTGATCGATCGCTATCAATTCTTTCATGTCATCATCCTATTCAGAAATTATGAACTTATAAGCCGCAGATTATAACAGCTCGCCCAGCGTAGTCGTGACATTTACCTTGTGCCCAAAATCCTTCATCGTTTTTTTGTAATTCTTGACTAGATGCAGAACACACCTTGAATGGAATGCATCTGGAAAGAATTCCTCGGTTGCTGCCCTAATACCCTTGTCGGCGTTGGAAATTATTACCAATTGATGTGGAGGTTAGTAAGGATTTTTCCTATCATACAGTAATGTCCATAATCCTTGTAAGAACCATTTCCAGTTAACCTCATTCTCCGGGTCGCATACGCAATAAGCAAGGGGAAATAGTCCCTGGTTGCCATCATACCCAGTGGCACTAAGTAGTATGCTTCTGTAGCGATCTTTAATAAATGTCCCATCCAAAAACAATAGAGGCCTGCACCCAGCAATGAACCCTTCAATACAGGTATTATAACTAATGAACAATCGCCTGAACCTCCCGTCATCAGCATCAATAACAACACGACTCCCTAGATTAGTTGCATGCTCCATGGATTCATACCTACATGAATACAACAACAAAGCAATAAATTTAGCAATGGATTCATAACCATAATAACTGATCTTCAAACTTAACAACCAACACATATACTTAACGACGAACCAACAACTTTAACAACTAATACGTATAGTTAGCAACCAAAACGTAAGAGTGATTTCAGAAGAATAAAAAAGAACGAACAATCTCAGAGAATCATAAGTCTCATCATCGTCACCGAACAGGTCCTGTTGAGTTGTCTCCTTGCCCCACCACGCTTTACTATAGTTAATCTTGATGACAAAATTAGAGAGCATGTCGTTCTTGATATTAACTGCACGAAGATCTGGCCTAACCTTCAAAACAACTTGTATTTGGCTAGCAATGAACTTCCTTGATGCCCTTGAGTTACCAGCATTTGCTCCATGTTGACCGCAGATGTGGGTAGATTTGAAATTCTTTGTAGACATGATAGACAAATTTCTGAGTGGGGAAGCAAACAACATCCAAGGGCAACCATGTGTGTGCTTGAATCGGCAATAGACTCTTATGCGCCTTTGTTCATTGTGCTAAAAATCATACTCGAACCGTTTAGCAATTGAATAGTATTAAAGAGTTAATCTAACTTCAGCAGCACTATCAAATTTCTGACCAACTTTACGTATGGAGGTGTGCCACTCGGTTGGGATATTTGTTTGGTGGTTAAGCATGTTTTCCAGCAGCATGATCGAGTCGCCGGTGGGGTTGTCATTAGGAATACACTCATCATTACAGGTTTGAGTGAATGTGGTATCTGTGCACCGTGAATTTTCTGTCAGTATTGTCCTGAAGTAGTAATAAAAATACATAGCCTCAGCAATGAACTGATAACCTTAACAACGAACTCATAAACGTAACAACCAACACATATCCTTAACAACTAACCCTTATACTTAAGGACAGACTCGTGACCTTAACAACAAATGCATATACTTAACATCAAACACCTCATCATAGCAACCAACTAGTATACGTAACAGCGAACAAATAACCTTAATAACCAATCCTTAACTTAACCTGGACAACCAACTCATCACCTAAGCAACCAATGCATAAGGTTAACAACTAATGACAAAACCTATCAGTGAACTCATAAGGAAATCTGGAGTGTGATTCCTACACATTTTCCGGCATAGTCTGCGTGTTCTGCAAAGTTGAGGATTCCCCAGCGGAGGTAGCATACAAATTCGCGTTTGCAAATCCATTACGCCGACAATACTCGAACATCAAATTTAAGTCATCGTTATTGTCAATTGAAATACTGAATTTCTTTTCCCTTTCATCAAATTTAAGTCATCGTTATTGTCAATTGAAATACTGAATTTCTTTTCCCTTTCGCATATGAACTTCAGTGAAAGAGATTGCTGAAATACTGAATTTCTTTTCCCTTTCGCATATGAACTTCAGTGAAAGAGATTGCATTGGTATTTTAAGTCTTTTCGATACTTGATAATTCAAGCTGATTATTTCTGTATTCTCTTTGACAACGAAGAATACATTGTCACCATTTTTGTTGCTTTTTGCCTTCGTTACCACGCATAGAAGAGATCCATCCGCCATTTTATTATAGGGAGTAGTTGAAGAATCGAAGAGGCTTTTATTGAGGAGAATTAAGTGGAAGGAACAGATTAGTTGGTGTAATAGAATGGGGAGGAACTCAACGATTTTATTACGGCTGGAAGGGGAATATATCTGGTGATAATTTTAGAAGGAAATGGGAATCCCCCCCCAGCCCCCCACCCTAAAAAAAAGGGCATTCTAATCACCATTTAATGCCTACAGTCGAAACGCCATGTTTCCGACGTGAGAGGGCGACGAACACAGGCTACGAAGGATATTTTGGGCATTTCGTGAGGGGTTTAAACGGAGTTACGCCTGAGGATTCGTTTTGGGGGCTAGAAGAAAATCGTGGAGCATTTTGGGGGCAAAGCACCCGTTGAAAAAGTCTTGGGGGGTGGGGGAAGCACGTTTTCTTGTGTTTTGGGGGCTGGAAGCATTTTTCCTTAAGTTATAAGTTGAACTACATACATCTCCGTGTTATTTGTATTCTCAATATCTTTCTGCACTCTCATGTGATAAATATTAGTTTATCTTAAGGTTTGTCATGATACATAGCCTCTCTCGAAAACTTTGTAATGATCTAGTAAAAATTTTCTTAATTTTCCTAAGTGAGTATAATAATCAACCAAATGCATAGGTTTACGGGTTTACATACTTTCTTCCCATGTTCATCAAGTTATATTACTGTTCACAATCAACCCATCTAAGCTTAATACATCAGCATTTTGTTTGCATGAAGCTGAAAGGAACATACGAAGGGGTTTTTTCCTACTGAAACTACCTTAAAAATACAGCAATGCTGCACCACCTCTGAATTTGACAGCATAAATCATCATTAAAGTGGATTTGTGTTGCAATTAGCCACCTCATAGGTACAAATTGAAATTATAAGGTGGTTTACTTACATTGACACTTTGGATTTTGTGTGTGTGTGTGGGGCGAGATTAAGTTGCAACTCAATGTTCACTTTCACGAAACAAATTGGGCCTATCTTAGGGGGGCTTTGTTCGACGAGTCTTGTTCCGAAGGGCCATGTCCTGAGTGTAAATTGATATTTGACAATCTCTGTTTGTATTAGTTGGTACCCTTACGATGCACGTGATTCGGTATCCCAATATTTTTGGCATAAATTTGTGATAGTATCATGATTCGATAAATGCTTATTTTTATTAAAAAATATCAATGGAAACTAATACTTTTATATATCACTATTTCAAGGATAAATCATCTCAATAATAAATGAGTTAGGTACGAACGGTAACATGGAAGTAGAAAACATGGATATATGTTTCTAAGGGAGATAGAATGATTCATCACATTCCTGCAGTCAGGATCACTGTGTTAGTAAAATAATACGGACAATTATGTTTCCAAAATAAATTAGTTTGATAAGCAGCGACTTAGGTATGAATAACATGGAAGTTACAAAGTTAGGTAATAGGCGTTCCTAAGGAAGATAGTTCAGAAATAATTGATACTTATCATACTCCTGACTAGTAGTTACAATCTTATTAGAAACTAATATATATGTGCTCACAGACTACAGATCATCACTTTTCGAGCCTACAAGCTTGTGACGAATAATTCGAAAATCTACTGAGTGCAACAAATTATTTAAATTAGATCAGTGCTGAAATGACTAGAAATTGTTACATTTGATTTGCATGACTTCACTTGTAAACCAATTCATACTTTCATGTTTAAAGAAAATAAATTCAAAAGAAATGATTGAACACTACTCTCAAAGATGTCATTTTTATCATAGTAGTTGGTGGACTACAATATCTCATTATTTCTATACCAAATATTATTTTTGCTACAATTGTTAATTCATGTATAGAATCCTTGAACTACTCATCTCTAGACATTTAAAGGAATCCTCCGCTACATCAAATGCAACATGGTCTTTCTCAAAAGGTCAAAAATATCCCTTTTATCTTTGAAAACACATTGATAAGAGGGAAGTTCCTATGTCACTTTCCGCCTATGTCATGGAAAATGATCATATGGAAGTTATTATTATTGGGAATAATAACATACATCATTGGTTTCCTATTACCATCGATAAATATGTTATTAAATTTAAACTTCTTCCTGACCAGAAGAAATTTCCTATTTCCAAAATTCTATTCAAGTTGTCGCATTGAATTTCAAGACCACATTATCACAAAGATCAAAGAGTTCAAAGATAATTTTGGAACTCTAAAAGATCTACAAAGCTTTTGATCTTACTAAATTATACTAGAAGGTATATACTCAATCTCTTTGAGAAAATTTCTTCAATTCAGAATAAACTTACTGAAGAAGAGAAGACATATAAAGAAATAAATAATAAAGGCATGACCTAATGGGACACAGATAAAATTAAAATTACACTCAGTGATGAGCAATTACAAGAAATTGCCAACATCAAAGAGGAAATAAAGAAAAAAAATTATTTATCAGCCACAATCTGGGGATACATTAGTTATACAAACTGATGCCTCAGATACATATGGGGATGGAATTTTGTTTGCACTTTCATCCAAACACCCCCACTCCAGATTGGTATCAGAGCCTGGATCAAGGGTAAAGATCAACCAATTAGACCCAGAAATATGTGTATATTGCTTTGGAAAATTTAAAGGTCTAGAGAAAAATTATGCTACATATGATAAGGAATTATTAGCTATCAAAAATACTATTAATTCCTTAAAAATATATTTATTGTCATCCAAGTTCATTATTGAACTGGATAATCAAGCTAAGATAAATTCTTTAATTGGGAAGAATGTGTGCAGAATTAGATGGTTTATGGAATTAGAGAACTATATATATTTATAAAGTTCGATATATTCCTAGATTCACTAACATTGGTGCTGATTTCCTCTCCAGGCATGGCTAAAAAGATACCACAGATGCAAAAGCATTGTGGAAAACCTTATTAGCAAATTAACCTTGATAATGTCCAAGGCAATGAGAAACCAAAGAGAACAGATGCAAGATTCTCTAAGTTCAAGCTCTAGAAATCTAAGATCGATTCTAGAGGAAATTAAAATCAAGGATCTAGCAGTCACCAAAATTGATGACTTTATTGAACTTGTCAATTATTTTAAGTTTGATATTTCAAAATATCAGACACAAAGAAAATTAAAAGACAGGTACAACAATTATCAACGCAACTTGATTGATGATCAGGCAATGCTATCCTATTTTGAGAAGCTAAACGATGATGGAATAAGTTCTTATTCAAGTTAGCTTCACAAGTTATATTAAATCAATATGATCGCCCTAAGGTATCAGCTAGTTTTGAGCTTATACCCTTACATAAAGAACACATTAAAAAGGGTCTATTACACAAGCTATATGTCAACAAAACTAGACCAGAAGAGTATAAGTCATTCATTCCTGATATATGCTGTCAAGTACTTGAAGAGACTGGTAAATTTCAACGAGTATTTGAGTTCACCATATGAACAATATGGGAAGAACATAATCTGCTAAAATATTTACCATCCTACCAAAATTAGAGGCTTGATCCATTGGTAAGGGAGCCACATTTCAAACATATTCCTTTCATTGAAAAGGTATATGATCTTGAAGAAGAAAAAGAAATGTCTGTAATCGAATTCTTTGAAGCACTACATTACAATAATGGGAAAATGATTATAAAAGACCATGTTATTCTTTATCTCCCACATCTAGTGTTTAAAGAAAAGGAGTTATAGGAAAAAATTGAGGAAGAAATGGTCTTAGGACCTATAGCACGCCAAGCAAAGGAGCAATACGAGTTAATGATGAGCACGGAAAGAGGTACTTCACCAATATCAAGAAGTATCTCTTTCCAAAAGGATGAGGGCTCTACTTCATCTTCAAAAGAGTAATAGGAAGAAGTCTTGAATCCACGGAGAAGCATACACCTTCATGTGGATTAACCAAGATGTCCAGTTATTACTCCAGAAAATAATAAAAATAAATTCATTGAATTTAGATAAAAGAACTGTCAATTCATGTAGAATCCTCGAACTACTCATCTCTAGACATTCAAAGGAATCCTCCGTTACATCAAATGCAACATGGTCTTTCTTTTTGTCCATCTACCAACAACACTCTTCTAGGCTTTTATAATGCATATTGGGCAGGCATGTGACCTGATGATGGACAATTGCCAATAGAAGCTTGTGTTTTTCTTGAATCTAGACTCCTAAACTACAAAGAAACAACGTACTGCCTCAAGATCTAGCACTGAATTTGTTCAAAGAGAGATGTTGTACCATAGAAATAACCAAGTATTAATCCCATCCTAGGAGATGACATGTGTCCTAAATTAATTATACACCAACCTGACACCATAGAGGTTGAGCCAAAGGATGACATCACTCAGCACCTTCCGACAAGAATGAGTCGAAAGGCGTCCTCACTCGGACTCTACTACTTAAACCAACTTTGTGCATTGTCATTCAGTGGATTGAATCGAGAAGCCCTCTCATCCAAGAGGCCAAATATAAAGGCGTCTTTTCTTGGCCTCCTCGAAAAGTCGAGACGAAAGACAGTCATACATCGTTGATAGCTAGCCACCATAGCATTAAATGTAAAGTCAAAGCCATCATTGCATCTCCCCTGGAGTCATAATGACTCATTGGAGCGCGCTAACACCACAATCCCTCTGTCGTAGCTACAATAAATATAAGGATGACTCGGATCACCATATGCTGCAGTACCAACTGACTAAGCTGACTGTGTGGACTTGGCCAAGATTATGCAAACACCCTTTAGATTATACTATAAATATGCACATCGCCTATTGCATGAGGGTATGTAATTTTTTCACATTTACAAAGAACTATATTAGTTCATTTTCCCCTTTAGATCATAACTAACTTGATCGTTAGAGGAATCACCAGAGAACCCAAGTTCAGTTCTCTAACCGGTTGCATATGCGCAGGACTCTCTTCCTATTAGGAGATTAGCCTTCAAAAGAGATCAAGGGACTCTAAGCTCTTCAAAATTAGTTCTAAAATCCCATTGTTAAGCATCTAACATCAACAATTTGATGCCCACCGTGGTGCCTCCTCTTCTTCTTTGTACAAGATAGCTGATTCAAATCACCCAAACTAGTCCTTGGTTCCTCGTATTGAAGATATGCCTAATACAGGTTATCGCTCAGGCCTAACTAGATGAATCTGCATGAAGAGTTTCTAATTCTCTTCACCAACAGTTCACTTCTTTCATGAAACAAGTTTTTAACTGGATTCCCCTCACTCTCCTCTGTGCTTTGATGCTCCTCTTCTTGGAGGCCAATCTAAGCGATAAACTCAAGAGGAACAAATTACAGATTTCATCTTAATTAATGTCACTACAAAACTAATGTTTATAAATGGATATTTTCAATATCCTAATATGCCATATTTTGCAGTACTATAAAGACCTTGGTATCATCTTCATGAATAAGCTTTTGGCATGTACTCAAGACCTTGGTGTCGTTTCAGGTATGCCCAAGGTACAAGGTTGAGTTGTCCCCAACTTGATCGACTCCAACACGTAAGACATTGGTATCCTTTTGGAATAAAACCAATGTATGTCTCCAGCTTGGTTGACTCCAACACGTAAGACCTTGGTACCCTTTTGGGATAAAACCAAGGCATGTCGTCAACTCAAAGACCTTGTCATCATCTTCAGCTCAAAGACCTTGGTATATCTTCGAGAATAAACCTAAGGCACATCTCCAACTTGATTGACTCCAACTCGTAAGACATTGGTATCCTTTCAAAATAAAACCAAGGCACGAAGCCAAGTCATCTCGACCTAAGAGTTTCTCAAAGCATTGGCATCCACTCAAAATGCCCTTAAAATTTAAAGACGAAGTTATACCCGGTCAAAGAAAATTGTAGATACTTAAACATATAAGAATGTAATCTCAAAGGTACACAATTCAAATTGACAAAAGTGAACCTTTTTCCATTAGCATATTCAAAGTACTTACAATACAAAAGTATTTAATACACACACGCACACACAACACACATAGACACACACACACACATATATATATACACACACTAATGTTTCTGAGGAGCCAGACTTAGATCGAGGGTCGAACCCGGATCTAAGGCCAAGGCTGAAGCTTGTGCAGGACAAGGGACCAGAGCGATACTAGGAGCCATAGTAGAACTCGAGACTGGAGGCATGGCAGTAGTAGAAGTCGGCAAAGGAGACGGCTAAGACTTAGACCTGACCACTTAGTTCCCCTCCTCTTCGGGCCAGGTCACCCAACTATCATGAGCCAGGTTCCCACCTGTTCCTTGAACCGCCTCTTCATCATTCTCATCTCCATTCTCAACCTTGAAAATACGTCCTCCTCCTCTCTTTTCTATCTCCTGCAAAGTACTAAGGAAGTTAGCCATTCACGGAGGATAGTGGAATTGCTCAGGATGAAGCTTGAGATCAGAAGGAAGCTCTACCCTTATGAAGTCGAATCCGACCATACATGTCAGCGCCACCTCTATGTTCCCAAGGGCACCCTAGCAATACTCCTAAATGATCCAATAGTGATAACCTTCTGAGTCTAAATCATCGAGGCGACATTGTATCTACTACTTCTCTAGACAAGATGACTCACGATGTCGCTTGAACTCTTGCCTCAGCTTCTCATGAGCTCCTCCTTCAAATGATCCCTTAGATCCTTAGCATTCTCATGAGCTAGTCGAGATTGCTAGAGTTTTCCCGCCTCTCAACCTCAACCTCTTTTGTTAGGTACTTTATTTTATCATCTCGCTCATGAAGTTCATAATCGAGATGACGGAGGTCCTAATGGAGGTTATTGATATAAGATGACTTCTGGCTGATTGTACTAAGCAAGCCCTTAATTTTGTCATCTCGCATCTCTAACTCCCTTCCTCACTTACTCTAGCTTCTCCTCTAGGCCAACAACTCGTCCTCACTAGCAGCCAAATCGGCTACCTCACAAGCAACTTTCTGAACTTCAAATTCTTCTTGAAGCTTGGGGTATAGATCGTACATGATCGAATCGAGCATACAGTTCCTGCTCTACTAAAGCCCCTCAAAGCATGTAACTCTTGAGGGTCTGATGGAGGCCATAATATAGCATGGCTAAGAGGATTTCATTGTCACGGGGCAGTGTGAACTACTCTAGAGCCCTGGCCTGAGTTATCCTCGATTCCAAGACTAATGATATTTTATTGAGATGTCGCCTAGGAACAAATCGATGCTCTTCTGGATGCTCCTTATCATACTGAGGGCTGACCTCTGGTGACCCCATCAGAAGCATCCTTAACTCGGTCCATACATCCAAAAGGAGTTCATCGATGCAGTGGAGGAAGGGCTACGCAAACCTCTCTTCATGAGCAGGAGATGCCTCCCCCTCCACTTGAGCCTTGACCCTATTGGGCTTGGTCGTGATGATCTCGGTCCCCTTTTCTCTTGTAGGGACTCGTTCATTGACAATGATGACATTCGAAGGCATGACCAGAGAAGCCTCTAGGTGGGAACATCAGAAGCGTCTTCTTCTACAGCTTCCTGGGGGATAAGGGTCTTGCTTGATAGCTAACTCGTCATGCCCCTCTATGTAGAACAGGGTGTATCCACCTCTATTATAGCTCCAACCTACTCTTTTAGATATTCAACACTCCCAAATGGGCCTCAGTTGCCCATATTTCTCAGCCTTCTTTTCTTCTCAGACCTCTTGGTCTTAGCAGTAGTATAACTTAGCCCAGCAAGCCAAGCCGCAATCTCACCCATATTCGCTACAATCTCCTTGGCTTCCTTTGGGGCTAAATCATACCATAGGCACTTCTAGGGCCTTGCTGGGGGTCCCGCCTTAGATGATTTAGGCTCCTCCCACTGTAGCACTAATACTACTGCTCAAGCTTTATCCTCTTCAGTCGGTGGAGTTCCGGAGCTGCCAACAACCCGAAATACTGAGAAGTTGAATAAGTTCTCACTCTGCCAAGACCTAGTGTAGGCTTGGATCTTGTTTAGCTCACATTTCTCCTCGTTCGAAAGAAAACCCGGCCTCAAAATTTCCTTATTAATCTCGAGCCAGGCTGAACATGCCAAGATCGCATCGGCATGGAATACCAACATGAATTTCTCTTACCAATCTCTGTTTAACTTGAGAGGGTTGGAAATCACCTTCAAACTACCCAAGTTCTGGAAATAAAAGTGGCCCTTGGCCTTGCTAACCTTGACGCTGATCAGATGGCCAAGGATCCTCAGAGTCGATTCGACTCCCACCCGATAGCAGATGACAATGAACCCCACCAGCGTAGCTATGAAGTTCAATTTGATCTGTGATGGAGATACCCCTAAAACATTCAAAGTTTGGTAGAGGAAAGGATGAAGCGGAAGGTGCAAACCATACTCCAAGTACTTGATATACACTGGAGCGATGTTGCCGTCGTGATCATATACAGCTTGCATTTTCTCCAATGCCGACAGAGGAAAACCATGGGGTATGTCAAATCTGTCATAATTTTATTCAAGCATCATCGAATGCACCTTGAAGTGGAATTTTCTAAGCAAGTTGATCTGAGTTTCATTCCAACCAATGGTGGCAAAAACTAAAGATGCCACTACTTGCCGTAGAAAGGACTGAAGATGATTGAAATTGCTCAGAAAACTGTGGAGAAAACTCTAGGATTTTGAAAGTAAGTAAACTAACCCCTTGAAAGAACATATGTATATATAGGCAAAGAAGTCAACACGTGGCAAAGAAGTAAACTAACCCCTTGAAAGAACAGGTGTATATATAGGCAAAGAAGTCGATGTGAATGGTTGGCTCAATTATCAAAGAACGACTGTAAGGACTCCCAAAAATTGAGGCGACCGCTTGGTAAGCAAAGCGCCATTTGCTTTAACTAGCACTAGCATGCAATCTCCATTCAGGAACCGAGGCGATGCATTCACACAATTTTTTCTGATGTCGAAACATTGTGTCAATAGCGACCCATCAATGACCCCTCATAATTTTGCCTTTGAAACTTGACAGACAACAATTCAATTTCACTAGGACTCGATCGTCAGAGTTCGAGCAAAAAGGGCCAGTGTTGTGCCTTAGAAATGATCAAGTGTTAATCCCATTCCAGGAGATAGCACATGTCTTAGATTAACTATACACTGATTTGACCTAACTCTATGCTGGTCGAGCCAAAGGATGCTATCACTTGGCTCATTCCTAGAAAGATGAGTCAAAAGGCGTCCTCACTCGGACCTTACTGCTGAAACCAGCTCCGTACATTGTCATTCAGTGGATCGAGTCGAGAAGCCCTCTCATCCAAGTGGTCAGATCGAAAGGCATCTTTTCTCAGCCTCCTTGAAAAGCTGAGATGAAAGGAAACCTTACCTCGCCGACAGCCAGCCACCATAACATTAAATACAAAGTCAAAGGCATCATTGTATTTCCCTTTGGAGTCATAATGACTCATCGGAGTGCACTAACACCACAGCCCCTCTGTCGTAGCCATAATAAATATGGGGATGACTCGGATCACCTGATACCAACAACTATATAGTACCAGTTGACTAAGACGACTGCATGGACTCGGCCAAGATTACGCAGACACCTTTCAGATTCCACGATAAATAGGCGTGTTGCCTATTGCATGAAGGTAGATAATTTCTACACATTTAGAGAGAACTATTTTAGTTCCTTTCTCACTTTTAGATCATAACTAACTTGATCGTCGGAGGAATCACTAAAGAACTCAAGTCCGATCCTCTAACATATTGCATATGTGCAGGACTCTCTTTCTATCAGGGAATCAACCATCAAAAGAGATCAAAGGACCCTAAGCTCTTCAAAATCAATCATAAAATTCCACTGTTAAGCATCTGACATCAACAAGCAAGGTCTCACTTTATTGTCACCTCTAAGATTACTTGTGACAATATTTTTAGCATTATGTACGACAGTCAATCCGATCTTCATGCTAGCTCTCGATATATGGAAATTAATTACCACTTCATTTGGGAATTACTTGCTCATGGTGTTGTGTGATCATTATGTTCCTTCTGGTATCTTTGCAAAAGTCCTAATAAGAAAGAATTCAAATGTTCTTTGGTCCAAGCTTATCTCCATTATGCACCGCCTCGCTTGGAGGAGATAAAAGGGCAAAAGAAACAATGTAGGATATGTGAAAGAAAAGAAGTTTCAAAATATATGACACCAAGCATATCCTATCATGACCGGTGTGAAATATGGGCTATACAAACTTAACATGCAATGAGTAAAGTTAATATACAATAGAGTCGAACACAAGTAGAAATTAATATACAATAGAGTCTAACATCAACTAGATAAAACACATCCCATTAGAGGAAGGCAAGGACAAATAGCAATAAATGTAAAGAGAAAAAAAGGTAGAGTGTCTTTCTTTATAAGGGAAACCCTAGCTCCATTGAGCCCAAATAGCATTTCTCAAAAAACTTTTGAATGATAGAATCACTTAGGCTCTATCTACAAGTGAGTTGACTCTTTAAGAGATGAGTGGTCAAAGAACCTATTAACACCAAAAGGGCTCATCCGCTTTTATTCATTCATTTCTTGGTCATAAACTGCAATCATAATATTCTATGAAACCAAAGTTCTACGAGTCATTTCATCAAACAAGTAATGAGCAATAATCACGATCCAAACATCTACATTCCTAACTCAGCACCTCCAAAAATCGAACTTCGTATTGGAAATATTAACTACAAGTGGAATGCAAAGTATCAAATAACTATTCACAGAAACATAACCACCAAGCCTATGCTTGACAACCCTGCATGTGCTTGCTTCCCTTAGTGAATTTGCAAAAGGAAAGTGGAGGAATGGAGGACAAGGGAGAAGTTTAAAATGTTAACGTTCAGTTAAAAGATGCTGGGAATATTCATATGTGAGGGATCATGTGACACTATTAGGTCATTTTATTACCTCTGAAATGCCATTAATTTACAACCAACTACAATTATGTTATCTTCTTCTACTTCCTCCCCCAAATTAGATCTAAAGCTAACATTTTTACATTGTCCCTCCTCAATTCAATGCAAGAAAACCATGAAGAGAGCTCAAAAGTTCAAAGCCCGAACATCAAGCATTTGGGTGGGGGTGGGGGTGGGGGTGGGGTGGGGGGGGGCTAAGAAGGAGGAAAATATTTGAGAAATTTAACTTACACATGAAACCTTAGCCCTAAACTCTAGGCAAATTGTACAAATTTCTCCTTCTTCCACTTTGAATTGAGTCAATGTACCATCCAAACTGAGATCTAAGTCGCTAAAGCGCTCAGTGCATTATAATTTTAGAGAAGATGATGAATTAGGCTATTTTCTACTATTGTCTAAATTGCAAATGAACTCCTCATTTATACACTCATATAGCATAGAGGATTTGGGGGGTGGTCTTTATGAGAAATATATAACGGCATCAACTTTTTTAACGAAAAAATAGTATTAGTCGTTCAAGTACGATCACTTACAAGTTTTAAGTAGAAAAAAAAAAGAAAAAGAAACCATAGGTCATTCTAGCGCAATTAACCCCTCCTATTTCTTTTTCTTTTTTTTGAAAAGTTTACCCCTCCTATTTCGAAACAAAGTAGGGAGTGATCCAACCGGATACTTCGATGCGTCCGCCCTCCTCCCATTAAAATCCCAGCCAACGTTACCAACACAGCCGAACGCCCGACTCTATCGATTCCTCCGCCCACTCTGAGCTCTTCTCCCCTCTTCAAATTCCCCACAAACACACACAAACACGCACACACACACACACACGCACACGCTCTTCAATGGAGTCCACAGCCATGGCGAGATCTCTCCTCTCTCTTACCCCTCCCAACTCAACCTTCTCCCTCTCTCGCCCTCGCTCCGCTCTCCCCCTCCTCCCTCCCTCTCGATCCGCAATCTCTCCCTCAAACCCTAAATTCTCCATCTCCATATCTCGGAGCAGCTCCTCCGATGGCGCTGTCACCGTCGAGGAGAAGATTCCGATCGAGAAGCGTAAGCTCTATACCCCTTCTCACTAAACCTAGGTTTTTTCCCTCGATGTTAGTCGCTGAAATCTTTATAAAGTTTGAATTTTGTCTCCAACCATTAAAATTTGCTGTCAGTAGTAGTAGTAGAAAGATGTGAGATTGAAGGACCAATATTGGAGGAACCCTTCATTTTCCCTTCATTTTCTTTACTGATACTTTTTATTCTTCTGCTCACGTAATCTGTAGAGTTCCCGCCGTTCCCCTCGATTATGGACATCAACCAGATCCGCGAGATCTTGCCACACCGGTGAGAGGAATTTCTGTTCTTGTTATAATTTTGGAGTATGTGGTCGATTGGAGGTTTAATTATGCAATTTTGATTGAATTTTGTTTTGGTTTTGGAGTTCAGGTTTCCGTTCCTTTTAGTGGATAGGGTGATTGAGTATGAGGCAGGTGTTACAGCGGTCGGAATCAAGAACGTTACTATAAATGACAACTTTTTTCCGGGTCATTTTCCTGAGAGACCTATTATGCCTGGTGTTCTCATGGTTGAGGTAAATTTACTTTCCTGAGTGTTTAGTATTCTGTTTTTTTATAAAATAAAAAATGGGGTTTGCGCATCATAACTCTT